>NW_023340206.1:8451893-8460628 GCF_004916995.1 Morone saxatilis
CCCCCCCCAATAATTTGTGTACAGTACCTAAGTAGGTTGAATATTGCACCGACAGAGCAAGAACGAGACAAAAGCCTTTCATGGTGTGGGCACATTACAGCCACAACTAATGATTTACCGTTTTTCAGAATACCTTTTATTATTTTGTGTTGCTTAATGTGCACTTGTGCTGGATATAATGTTGTAGTGTTTGGGGGGGGTGGCCGGGGGGTCAGGTTGTACGAGCGCGGGTCTTTGCAGGGACTGATCCGATCGTTTCATTGAATGGCTGCCCATCTCGAACGAACTGTATCACTTTAACTCGAAGCAAAGCTCTCCTCTTCACAGAATTCCTCAAGCTCAGGGCGGGGTAGATCTTGGGTGGAGGGGGGGGGGGGTCTGTGTGTGTGCTCAAGCTTACACACCGTCAAAAGTGGCGTGGTCTGCACAAGAGGCGGAGACAACAAAAGCAGGATGTGATACAGCAGGACTCCACTTCCTCATAGATCTCCAATGAAAATCACCACAGTGTGTAGAGCGCCACCTCTTGACGAATGGGTGTCACAGTGGCAGCATGCTGGTAAAATTCCATTCCCACAGATAAGAAGCATACAAGTGCAGACAGACAGCAGTGAAATTATTTGATAAGATCCCAAGGAGCCTTGTGTGCGTTCTCTGGAATTCAAGACGTGAGGTTGAAGAAACAAAAGGCAGGGGGCCTGCGGTGTGTCGACTGCTGAAAGAGGATTTTTTCTTTTTTTCTTTCTTACATGTGCTCGCTGAAGGCCCAGCTGGACCCCACCCATCTCAATACACACACATAGAAGCAACACAGAGTTTGAGGTAGGGGACCCTCAGTCTGCAGAGCCCAATTAACAACAACCAAAAGAGCAAACAGACGACAACACAAAGACAAACTTGAGTATCCAACGTTGCACATTGCCGGATACACCGACAGAAAACTCCTTAAGCCAGCACACTTTTCTGCCCGGGGAAGAAAAGTTAAACATTAACGCTGCTAAAAGCCTCCTAAAAGCTTCGACTTCCATTTGGGGGTTTTAAAAGCTGCAGTTTGAAGACTTGAGAGCCAGAAGCTATTACACCAAGAGATACCATATCAGTTTCCCCTCAGGACCTCCACCGCTATTGGCCCCAGCTGCAGGAATCTTGAAGGCTGATTTTTAATATACGATTCAGAGGGTGATGTCATACCTCAGGTTACACAGTGCTCATTTATTTATTTGTATATTTTGTCTTTTAGAGTGAAATCTCTCTAAAGGGACTGTAGGAAAATGTTTAGGGCATGGGGAGGGGTCAGCAAAAGGGGTGGATTTTGTTTACTCAAGGGAGGGGAATAGAGCTGAAACAATAAGTTGATTAATTGAATTAGTCAATCCGATTCCAGCTTCCCAGTGTGAATACCTGGTGCTTTTCTTTGTCTTATATGTTATTGAATTAAATATCTTTTTTATTTTTTTGGACAAAACAGGACATTGGAAGACGTCATCTTATATCTTTTTATATCATTTGTAATCATTTTTATGATATTTTATTGACCAAATTATTAAACAGAATAACAGATTAATGAATACTGACATTAATTTGGCAGGGACAGTCTGGCATTTTTGGTAGAGCAGGAGAGGCTCTAGGGTCAGGTTTTTGTTCTCTGACCCAAGATTCATTTCATCATAATGAATATTCTGTTGAGAAAAGTAAGTCAACTGGAAGATTCAAAGAAAACTCACTGAGGAAGATCTAAAGTTTAAAAAAAGTGAAGCATAATCCCCCTATTTCAGTCCCCACCCCAATACTTTGCACACAGTCCCTAAATTGCACTCTGTAATTTCTTTGGATGATCCCCATTCAAATCATGTTAAATGAATATCTGTGTAACTTTTCAACCGCCCAGACTTTCGATATTTTCATCCACACACGTCACTCTCAACTGTGTGATTATGTCAAACGATCTCATTGGCTCTGAGGTCATAATAACAACTACCTGCAAACTAGTCTGTCCACTGTAGTGGTTTTCATGCACGGAAACATTTCTTGTCCGAACTCCACAACCATGAATTATCCTAAACACTCATTCATCTTCTTCCCCCCTAACATGTAATTGCACAACAGCTGAAGGGATCTTGCCTCATCTTGTTGTGAGATACCTTCCACTCTTGAATTCTTGCCTGGAGGCCGCCTGGTTGTCTGTATACCACGACTGCATGTTTCTGCACGCCAAATCCAATCATCCAACTCTATAGCTCTTGCAAAATCACAACCAGCCAGAAAAAAAGTAAAGTGTAGCCATTAATCCATGAACATTGTTGAAATGATCTCTTTATTGAATACTCTAATCCCTAGGATAGTGGGTTACGTGATCAACTCATCCTGTGCTTTGACACATTAATCCAGCTTTGTTGTTATTGTCAGAAAAGAGTTGTGAAAATAAACAGAAATCCAGCTTGGTTTCTGAATTGGGGATAACCTGAAAAGCCAAATGCAAACACCTAAATCTTTACGTAAAGTCACAAAATCACAGCACAACTGCGAGGCCCTGTTACTGTGACACAATACCAGACACAACACACAGCACACAAACTGTAGAAAAACAATCTAATAAAAAAGAGGTGTCATACACGTCAAACTGTGTGCACAAACTTATGGAAAAACCCTTCAAGATCTTCACCGAGCATCTAATTCTATGAGTGGACAGCACCATCTAGAGGTGAATTCAGGCAATTTCCTGTTTTGAAGACAGATCCAACATGGCTGCTCCCTTGTAGACGATTTTCTGTGTTACTGCTTGTAGCTGCAAACCATGAGGAAGTTCAGGTAAACCAACAGAACCACACAGAAAGGAATGTTTTAATATGTTGAGTGGTGCATACTGCTGTGTAGTTACAGATCTTTATTGCTACTTTTCCTAAAGATGAGGTAGTTACTTTCAATCTCTCTCTGCAGCCACCATGGATGCAAAGGAAATAGTCCACTGTGCTCTGCAGATAGAGAGATCCAACGCAGACAGAAGCTATGGGAACATCTTGACCCTCCTCGGTGACCTTGATAAGTCGCACATCACAGCAGAGCAGCTGGAAACGACGGACATTGTTAAAGTTCTCTACAGGCTCCTGAAAACCTGCCCCGATGGCAGCGTGAAGAAGACAGCAAAGGGCTTGTTGTCCAAGTGGAAGAGACAGTACAGCAAAGATAGACGAGATGTGAAATGCACAGAGGAGAGCGAGTGTCCTGAGCTCTCTTGCAGGGTTAAAGAGGCTGCGGGTGGAGGAGACTCCAAACAGGCTGGCTCAGCACAGACGTGTGACAGCAGGGTGGAGAGTGCAGAAGAAGAAGCATCATCCTCAGGGGCGAAAGATGGCCTCCAGACTCTGTCTTTAAGCGTAGGGAGCTCATCTGCATCCTGTAGTTTATCATCTGTAAGATCTAAATGCGTCCAGCTCCTCCTCGCTGCCCTCTGCCCCGAACTTCCTGACCAACACAATGCTGCGGAGCTAGCCGGAGACATCGAGCAGCACATCCATGAGCTCCACAAGTCCAGCCAGCTCAGATACAAAGCCTGTGTGAGGAGCAAGGTAGCCAACCTGAGGAATCCTAAAAACGAACATCTTCGTCAGGGCCTCCTCAGCGGTTTGCTGTCGCCTGAGGCCTTCGCTCGGATGTCTGCAGAGGAGATGGCGAGCACAGAGCTCCGGCAGCTGAGGGAGGAGTACTCGTCCCGCGGTGTGAGCGAAAGGCAGCTTCCTCAAGGGCTAGAGGGGACGCCGACACAGAAGATCCGCTGCAAAAAGTGTGGGGGGTCAGACTGTAGGGTGACGCAGGTGTCCAGGGGGGCCCTTTTCCTGCCCGCGTGGGTGAGGCGGGGCGGCCCTGACGAGGACGCGATGACTTTTGTGACCTGCAGCGGGTGTGGACAGCAGTGGTACCACAGTGGCTGGGTCTGCCTCTAAATCCAGATTAATGGTTTCATATTGCTTCCATACACATCTGAGCTTTCTACTCCTTACATTTTCAGTTAGCTTTGCACAGAAACAGCCGGTACACATGGCCTTCAGAGAAACCAACAGTCTACTTTTATACTTTATACTTTGAGTAAATTCATGTACTTTTTCACTTTTACTTGAGTAAATATGTTCAATCAGTATTTCTACTTTTAGTCTTTTATTTAACACAAGTATCTGCACTTCTACTTGAATAAAAAAGGTCTGTACTTTTGCAACCTCTGCTTCTAGCTGAAACAATTAGTCAACTATTAGTTAATCAATTAGTCGATCAGATGTTAATTAATCAGCAACACATTTTCATTTTTCAATTAGAAAATGACACATATTGGTTAAAAAGACAAAAACAACTTTAAGAGACTTTGGCAACAGTAAAAAAAAATGTCTTTCTTTAGTCATCTTGAGACCCTCATATTTTCTTTAAGAACCTCTAAACCCCCCATGTTAGGGACAAGGGTGTTAAACCAGTGACCTTCCCAATCAAATTGAGTCCATGTGTAAAAATAGGAAATGTTATTGGTGTTACATGTGCAATAGGACAGACGAAAGGGGCTACTGATGAAAATAATAGAAAGTATAATAAAACGTGGATGCACTGACCGCATCCAGTAAAGTGCATTGACAGGAGGAGGTGTGACACTGTGTGGCTCTGTCTGGTACCAAAGAGCAGCTCCAGCGGGGGCTCCTGACAGCAGCACCTTGCCGGGATGGATGAGGGGAGTTTAACTGCAGCAGCCAGACTGTGACCGCCACACCGACAGGTACAGTTACTGAGATTGAAAAACTGAAATTGAAGTGGTAAAATGGTCTATTGCCTATTATCGGACAGCTAGTTTATGATGGTCAGGATCTAATGTTAATGAATGTTCTTCTACATGGCCAAATAGTCACACACACAGTCCAGGTTCATACAGAGAAATAGTTTAGAGTCAAACAGCCTGATCATCCTGATAAATCCTCGGTTTCCTCTGGAGAGTTTCTCTGTCCTGTCAACGTTATAACTACGGTTCTTTTTTTTGCTGCAGTGACAGTACTGCACACATGAAAACTTTTACAATGACAGAAATTACTCCATCAAACGTTCAGCTCTGCTGTTGTTAATCATTGTGTGAAACCGCCCTCATTTTAGTGGTTTCCTGTCTTTACCTCAGTCAAAAGATTTCAAGATTCTGTGGATTCATAAACTTGTATAACCTTTCACAACAAGTTGGAAAGAGTTAAAATCATTGTGGTGGAGACGCTTCTTGAAAGGTGCCAAATCAAAACCAACAAAATAAGAGAAAATGCTTTCCTGCAGCAGTGAAACATGAGCAATGGTCAGGAAAGTGGGAGCAATGGTCAGGAAAGTGGAAACAAAGGACAGAGCATTTTTCCAGGATGGAGAGCATGCTTGTGGTTTAGACATTTTGAGGATATTTTGCATGCAGAGTTTAGCATTTTAAAGTGCATCCACCAGTAAATCCATAACTAAAAAAAAACACTGTGTCATTATCTAAAAGCTGAGTCACTGTCTATTGCAGCTGCAGACTGAAACCACAACTTTTCAAGAAGTAGCTCTCGTCATCTTCTTCCCGCTGAATCATTTCCCGTCTCCTGCAGATTATCTACTTACAGCAGCTCATTGAACTGCTTTTCATGGCTCCTCTTCCTCACATGAACCTTTTCTGGTTGGCAAAGAAATGTAAAACCACTACAGTCCTGACCTTTGCCCTCACTAATGAATCATTTGTGTGTTCTGTTGCACTTATTGTAAGTCATAGGAGCTATGAGTGATTAAATTCCTTAAAAAAAGAAGAAGAAAGCATGCCTCTAGCCACCTACAATATCCCATTCATTTAGCATCCTGGCTCCAGTGGATGAGACATGTGACCCTAGAAAACGGTGAGCATGTGAGTCAGTAATCTGCATGAGCGGCCGCAGGCGTGGATATCCCATGGTCCTTCACTCAGTCGACGTGGCACAATGACTCTATTACACGTCATTGTGACATCACATTGACGGTCTTTTACTGTACAGGCTAAAAAGATTCAGAGAAATGTTTAAATCAGTCACTTTTATAATCAATTTGTTTGTCTTCAATCAATATCTGTCCTTTTCTGTGATGCTGCTCTTTGATTTGTTGGCTTTTTTTACCCAGAATGCCAAAAAAAATTAATTCAAAGAATGAAGTCTTCTTTCTTTTATACACGCAGTAAATACTGTGTGCACGTTAGTCATACTGTGTGTGAGTTCTGCTTTTGTGTCACGTATACGTAGGTCCTTAATTTGACTGGATATCTCATTTTATAAATAAAACCTTTCAGTTTCTGAACTGAAACATGCCTTTCATTGGAAAACATGATGGGATTTCAGCTTTTATCTTCCCGAAAGTGATGATTTCCACACACTTACTGTGGATTTGTGCAATATATCATTTTCTTTTGCAAGCTTTCGGTGTGTCTGACCTTCATCAGAGCATACAAAATACAGAAATGTACAAGCAGGGGCAAATAATAAGTTCTATCATCATCATTGGAAGTGTGCAAAACACCTTTTATTGCATGGATCAAGCTTCACTTTCAGTTTGGACATATTGACGCCTTCAGCAACTAAAGCTGCTGAAAATGGACTTAATTTATCATTCTTTTTTAAATTAGTTTTCACTTAAGTGTTCCTCCTTGCTGAGATTTCCTGGTTCAATACAACTTTGCTGTTCTTAGCAGAAGGCTCAGTTGGTTGTAAAAGGACAGTTTGGGGCGGTCCAAAGGAAAAATCCCCTCCTGATGTGGAGCTGCTATATCTTGTCAGTGAGATACAGGAGGAGTGTGGCTGCTTGGTATCTCAGCACTGTTCTCTGTGCTGTGTCTCCTCTCAGACGCTCCCTATCTTATCCTACCTTCCAGTCATGGTGGCCTGTCAAATCAGTGCTCTGCAGTCGTCTCCTGTGCACACACACGCAGATACAAACAGACAAAACACGCTGCAGACAGAGGTAAGAAGCTGGAGTTGGTTTGTGCTCCTATGGTGAATTTTAAACAACCGTAAGAGGCAGACAGACCTGCAGAAATGCATCAGTTCTGCTCATCTTTGCTCATTCATGCAGTGTCGGTGCACAAAGGATATTGCAATACACAGCAGGTTACATTTCCGAGGTTGCAGCAGGCTGTCAGGTTCTTTAACCCAGTGGTTCCAACATTGTTGGCCTGTTGTATGACCCTTTAAAATACATTTGTGTCTACTGAATGGGTGTAGGCTAAGTAAATAAAAAAGGCAACAAAATGAGAAAAGTTAGGGGAAAATGTATAATAAAAAAATGTACATAATTTTGTATTACAGTTTTCTTTCTTATAACTCATCTTGTGACCTCTCATTCTTCTTTTAGAAACCTTTGTGTGTCCCAACCCACATGCGCTTTAACCCAGTGACCTTCCTAATCAAATTAAGTCCATGTATTTTCTATATCTAAAAACAGAAACATGTGCAGTTTAGATCAGACAGAGAGACTATGTTCCCTAAAAGATGGAAAGTATAATAAAAACGTGCACGCAGCGACCGCATCCAGCAAAGCGCATGACGGGAGGAGGCGTGACACTCTCGGGTCATATGAGCGTCATCAGCGGCTCCGAGGCCAGAGAGCAGCGGGGACTCCGGAGCGCCATGTCACCGGCTCACAGCAGCACCGAACCGGGATGGATGAGGGGAAAGTAACCGCAGCAGCCGGGCTGTGACCGCCACACCGACAGGTACGGTCACTGAGGTAGCAGATCTTACATTTCAGTAGCAAAAAATGCCACTTTGTGTCGTTTTTAATCGCTCAGTAAAGTCGCGAGTGTGTGCACCGTTAGCACGCCCATTATCGGACAGCTACAGTTTTAAGGTGGAGCTTCCATTATCGGACAAACCCCCAGCTGCTTTGCTTTTTCCCTTCAGAATATTGACAGCCACTAAATACAAGCAGAAATCAATATTCAGACATATATTGACGACAGAGTAGTTTAGTTTATAAATGCTAAACAGTTCATTTTACGAGTTAGTCTCTGCTCGCAAACTGAAGCCGGTCTGGCGAATCTCCTGTTTTTTTTTAAGAGTAACTTGAGTCACGCTTTGACTATTATGTTGCATCTTCCACCACCATGTCATGCTGTTGCCCACATCTGAACAGTTTAAACAAATGTGGTAAGAGGCACTCAAGTGTTGGGAAAGAAGAATAACAAAATCATTAACTGCTCCTTGGCTCGTGTCCGAAAATAGGCGTAATGGGGGTTTGATAGCCAGAAACCGCAAAAATGTGATGTTACACTGCAAACAACGCTGTAATTATCATTTTAAAGTGTAAATGTTGTTTGTATTTGTACCCGAATGTTTTCCAACTTAACAATGAACTGTAAAATGCTGTTTCCGACTGCTTTCTCTCCTCACAGCTGCTCTCCCGTGTTGTTGCTGCTTTAAATCCCATTTATTGATAGGAAGTACGTTACAGGCTCACTCTGCTGCTTCTGAATGAGCTAATTATTACCCTGCTGATTTAGCACATTGGCTCTTAATGTGAATTTGACACAAAAAAAACCATTAATGGAAATATTATATTTGTAGGTTTAAATAAAACCATGTGGTTGGTTGTTTGGAGGAAGTATTCATTACTTTATTGGAAATATCCCAGACAGCAGACTTCTCTTTAAATAGTAGCATTCTGCTGAATGGAGCACATGACTCCTGTGTGTGTGACTGTGTGTGTGTGTGAGACTGTGTGTGTGTGTGTGACTG
>NW_023340206.1:8460728-8483672 GCF_004916995.1 Morone saxatilis
TCGGGATAAAGACATCATGTCCCCCAGTCTTGGTCCTTGGGCTGCTTATTGCTGCCAGTTTGTGTAACAGTGCACAGTTCCTTCAGCACAGCAGAGTTGAACTTCATTCATGTATTTATTCTGCAAAGTAGCCTAACTTTTCCTAACAAGCAACTGGCAAGCAACTTGGTCCTAACTGGCTGCAGACTGCGTGTACAGTGGACAGTAGTAGGGGCTATTGTTTGTTTTAATAGACCTATATTACACAAATTAGACCGTTGAATGACATATTAAACTTGCAGTCATGGTCTTACATTTTATGTCTTTATTTACTGCACAATATTTCCAGTAGTACAACTAGAGCTAGGGCTGCACCTAATTATTAATCGATTAATCAAACGATTATTATTTGATTAGTTGATTAATCTAACAACTCATTTACCAACTATTCTGAAAAAACTGTGTTGGTTAATTAATATAAACATTAATCTACTCAAACTACATATCAAAAACTGAAAATCAGACACATAAAGCACATTAGTAGATATGTAGATAATCCTAATGTCATACCGCTGCTGTCATGTGTTTGTGCGTGCGATAAGACAATTTGCACACTTCAGAGAAGGATGATGTTCGAGGTTGTTTTTGCTGCAGCTTGTTCCTCAAGTCTTTACGTAATCAGAAATTGTCAAATTCTGATTGTCGATTAAAGTAAAAATGGCAAATGTTCACTGGTTCCAGCTTCTAAATGGGACGAGTTGATGTTTTTCTTTGTGATTTGTGACAGTAAACTGAATATCTTTAGGTTTTAGACTGTTGATCGGGTAAAAACAAGTCATTTGAACATATCTAATTATCATAATTTGCATTTTTTTCGTACATTTTATAGACAAACATAGTAATCAGCAGAATATTATCTCCTGGTTGTTGTAGCCATACTTGCATGTACCCTTGAGACCCTTCAAAATAAAACGTGATGCTAAGTTTAACTTTAAGTTACAAATTCAATAGGTTTAAAGGAATACTCCACCGAGAATCTATATTTGGAGTATTTTATATAGTCACCCACTGTAGGCTTGTAGCGTAACATGAGACATGTTCTTGTGGAGAAACTGTGAGTATTTAAAACAATTCAGGAGTGTTTTACACTCAATAGATTTTTGGTAGAGTATTCCTTTAACACACAGCCAGAGATGGATCAGTGTCCATCTTAACTGCGATGGATGAGATAACAGAGCTCCTCCTCGTCTCCCATTTAAACCTGCTCTCGGGGAGATTTCCCACCTTCATCTCAGAGATTTGCTCTGGTATGTGGGTGGAATGACTGCTATTTAGCTTGAACTGGTATGTTAAGTACGAAGTGTGTGGTACGTGATTAAATTTCTGCTTAAATCCTCACTTTTCTTTGCAGCTGAGCCTGTGAGTGGGTAAACTCCTTCGGCCACTTAATCTGTGTGAAGTTAAATACTCTCTCTCTTTCTCTCTCCTACAGATTGTTGATAAAATGGCATCTGCGTGCTGATATAACGGTGAGAAATTGTCCTAATATCTTCCCTCTGTTGTTGACTTGCATATTGCATCACTTGGGGGCGACTCACTGGTCCTGTGATCGGCGTCCATGTGACGTACAGCACGGATCATTTCATGCATAACATATTACACACAGTGTAGGAAGTTCATTAGCTGTAAAGTGTAATGAGTGGGCTGTGGCTGTTTAATAGGATTAGCTAGTCGACTGACTTGAATTAGTTCTCAGAGTGTGAAGGAAACAGTCACAATTAGCTGCTTACAGGAAGTGAAAGTTGATTGAGGAGCAGTTTGTTCTTATCTTAAGCACAACCATATCAGAGAGGCCAAAGGTGAAAAATCAGAGCCACTCCTGAACAAAATGGAGGCATAACTCGGTTGTTATCCTGTCGTGTTAGCAGGCATAAAGACCGACCAGTTAGAAGCAGTATGCGGGTAAAGTCAATCATTACCTCTGCTTGTTCATGCGTTCATACTGTGAAAGGTATTAGTATGCAGACCCCCACTGTCCACGGTGCACGGCTGTGTAATATTGCAATTATCTCAATCAGTTATTATTCACGATTATTATGGGAATTAACATTTTTGCATCACAATTTCAATTTTCATTCATTTTCTTAAAGATTTGTAAACTAATTATTAATTAATTAAAACAAAAAAAGGTTACATAAGTACAGCTACAAAAAGTAACATAAGTTATAAGTATCTTAAGTTATCTGAGGTGGATTTTTATATGACTAGAGTAAGGCTGCAACTAAAATTACTCTTGTTTTGCTTTCTTGTGCTCCTCAGGTGTTACTGTCTCCATTGTTGCTGTCTCCAGACCTCAGACCAGCAAGACCAAACTTTGACCCGGTTCTGCAGCCATGACGTCCAAGTCAGCCCTCCTGAAGGTGATTCTCCTGGGCGACGGCGGCGTCGGCAAATCATCGCTCATGAACCGCTACGTCACCAACAAGTTCGACTCGCACCTCTTCCACACCATTGGCGTGGAGTTTCTGAACAAGGAGCTGGAGGTGGACGGCCACCATGTCACTCTGCAGATCTGGGACACGGCGGGTCAGGAGCGCTTCCGCAGCCTCCGCACGCCTTTCTACCGCGGCTCCGACTGCTGCCTGCTCACCTTCAGCGTGGACGACGGACAGAGCTTCCACAACCTGTCCAACTGGAAGAAGGAGTTCACTTACTACGCTGACGTGAAGGACCCCGACAACTTCCCCTTTGTGGTGCTGGGTAACAAACTGGACGTGCCCGAGCGGCAGGTGTCGGGGGAAGATGCGCGACAGTGGTGCCGCGAGAACGGCGGCCACCCGTACTTTGAGACAAGCGCCAAGGATGCTACAAACGTAGCATCGGCCTTTGAGGAGGCTGTACGCCGCATTCTGGCGTTGGACGACCGAGCCGATCACCTGATCCACACCAACACAGTGGACCTGCAGAGGAAGACTCCCCCTGACCCCTCCTGCTGCTGAGCGCTGTGTGACTGCCAGCAGGAGCTCATATGATGCTCCTGCAGTTGAGTGTATGGAGCGTGGGTTATGACTCTGTAAAAGAGGAAGTGGTGTTTGTTCAGTGACTACCGTATGTGATGTCCTCAGATAAACTTTTGACTAGGACCTGCATTTGAAAACAAATATTGATATTTTTTAGACCAAAATGGACTATTTTGTGCCAATATTTTGCATTTTCACCACACGAGGGAAACAAAACTCTCCACACACCATTCCCAACTCTGATTTAGACTGTATTTGCATGGTTATCAATTTATACAAAGCATTGATGGACAGTTAATAAAATTAAATCTCTGATACAGTTTGTCTTTGCAGGTTTTATGGATTCATTTGTGGTCAGTGATGAACCTCAGTTGTATCAGAGGTGTATGCAACTGGCTGAAAGGATTCTTTGGTAAAAGCTAAACTGTGTCACCTAAAGCAGTAACAGTTTTCTAAACAAGGTTAAACTAAAGGTTTGACGTCACTGATGCAGCTGTGGTTAGACATTTTAGCCCACAAAAAGAGAAGTCCTGAGATTATGTTCCTCCTCCAGAAGCAGATGCAGGACTCGGCAGAAACTATACAACCACGTTTACGTATATTTTGAAAATATTGATTGTGTTAAAGTGATTTATTGCTGATTCCTGTTCATAAAACATTCCAGTAATCCCCTCACCCAGAATTTTAAATACTAGATTGAAAGCTTCTAACACTCCCAAAATGATTTTCAGGTCTCTTAATAAAGAAACCACCATTAGAAAGCAATGTTACCAATGTTGTAAGTGCTTTTAAATGTTTTTTTAATTAAACTATGTGCATAAAACGTCATATTTGCAGTTATTAGAGGTTTACAAACCCCAAATACTTCCATCTATAACTCAAACTGTTGACATACAGAATAAAATGTATGTGGTCAATCAAATTATTAATAAGAACTAAATGTAGTCAATGCCACTCTCTCTCTGGTAAGAAAACTAATAAGATTCACTACTTTGGTGCAGATTTTATAGGTTAAATCACACAAACTAGATTTCATTGTTTTTAAAAGTCATTTTTAAATTTGATTTTCTGCCAAACCAGAGATATTAAAAATGTTATTAATTTCAATATTGGTAATACCAGTGATATCATGAGGGGATTTAGTGTTTCTCTTGTAATTTGAGGTGTAGTACCCTCTTTCTCCACAAGGTAGAGCCACATATCAGCAGTGAGAGATAAACGCCCAGTTTGTGACTTCATAGTAACACTGGTAAATCTCAAATGCTAATTCCTGTCCTACAAAGAGAGATGTTGAATTCCAGCATTAGGTATTGATCAAAGGCCCTGCACACCCACACAGGAGTCTTCACTTAGTGGCCATGTTGAGCTTTTCTTTGAATAATGTGGACTATATATATATATATACTTTACATAAAAGAGCAACATAATTGAGGGGAGAATGAGGGAGATGTCAATCAGAGCGAGTCTGCCCACATAGTTCAGATGAAAGGTAGAGAGTGGAATCAGCTGTGTGGGTGTACTGTGGATGTGGAGCATGTTTAAACTTCCTCAGTGAAGTCCAGTCTGTAGTAATGTAAGACCACATCTTTATTTCTCATTTCATGTCTCAATAGAAAGAAATGAATAAAGCCATCTTGCAACTTCTACCAACTTTTTAATAAACCAACATCGCTTTTCCTTGGAAGTGAGATATTTGTCTATTAAAAGTGTTTTCACAGGCGGTGTCTAATTAAGTCAATTAGCATCACCTGTTGCAAGTTACTTCTTAATTGCAGAGGCCAAATGCTGCTGACCTAAAAAACATGGAGGATTTTTCTAACTTTTTTATTTATTAGAGCTACAGCAATAAAACTTCAAGTCAGTTGATGGAAAATTAATCTGCAAATATGTTGAGAATCATTAGAAATGCCAAACATGATGTTTCCAACTTTTTGCGTGTAAGGAATTGATGATTTTTCACTGTCTTACATTACTAAATTGAATGTTTTTGAATTTTTGACTATATTAATGGGCATTTTTCACTGTTGTTTGATGCTTTTATAACCCAAACACTTCGTATGTAATTCAAATTCAACTATTCACTAGTTCCAGCTCTAAAGCAATACCTTGTATGCTTTCACTTTGATTTTTAAATACGGGTTTGTTTCCATAAACAGAAATTCAAGAGACCCAAACACAAGAACGAGACAGGCGACAACGGTGTCACGATAATAAAAAATATCGGTTTTACTAGAGAAGGTTACAAAAATCATCACTATATAGGAGTCATAGAACTATTTCCAACTTAAAAAATAAAACCATAATGAACACCTACAGGGACTACAATGCCATCAAAGTACAATGGAGTTTTCTTTAGAAAAGAGTAGGTGGAAAGGGGGGGAAGTGTGGAGGAGGGGGGCAAACACCGCCTACCATAGTTGTCAGTACAATTGACTACACATCACCTGAAAAACTGCAAAGACACAGTCATGTCTCCTTCATGCAAATAACGAGGAAACAACAACACCCTGACACGCATCGTCTTATAGGAAATTGAAGTTTGCCTTTACATCAACCTGCCAGCAAAGCACGTATATTTATCAAACATAACACACATGGCAATATAGTCCTTTTTTATACAGAATAGACAGCTGCACACATGGACAATACTGACATGCTTCATCTCATCAAAGTTCAAAAATTTGTCTTCTTCAGTGTTTTTTTTTCTTTTCTTTTAGGGTAAACTAACCAGTGATGATCAATATAGAATATAGTTCATGATTATTAAAGAATATCTGATTATAAAATTAATGTATGAAAATTCCTGACTTGTTTTTATTCAGAGTGTAAACATCCAAAACAGTCTCTGTGGCTCATATGAGAGGCATGATGTTCAAAATAAAACCAAAAGGGAAAAAAAATCAAAAAAGTGACATTTTTCTCAACTCAACAATGTTGATGAGTCACTCATTTGGCTGGCCATCCAAAAATAAGCACAAACAAGTTCAATAAAATCATTATTACTGAATCACAAGAAGAACTCAGCTGCCTAAAACTGATAAAACATTAAAAATCAATTTCCATATTTTTTTTCACATTTTAAAATGTATACGTCACAAGCACCTCAATCCATCATATCATATCATGACTGCACTGCTGCACTGTATCCCTCTCACGACATATCATTTAAAGATGTTACATTACAATTATTATATCAAATGCAGAACTAGTATTTGAGTGCTAAACACATATCTCAAAGGGTACATTTACATATATCTGTGGAAAAAAATAATAGAAGAGTATGGCAAAACACTGACTGTGTTCTCCCTGTGTTGGGAGAGGTGTAAATTGAGATCTTTTAGGGTGAGTCAGTTATTTACAGGTGAACTTCATTGGCAAAAGGAGGACTTTTAGAAAATGACAGAACTGGTTTTTACTGTATAATTCACACAGGACAGTGTACCAATCCGGTAGGTTTAATGTTTAGATGGTGAAGCTTTGGAAAAGAACACAACTGGCTAAAATCAGATTTGGTTTGATACCTGAGGTGTGTGTCTTTTTTTTTCTGTGTTAAAAAACCCAGACAGATTTTGATTTCTGCTGCCGCTGGTGATGAGTGTAGCAAAAACTGAAAAAAGGTCTTACAAGGAATAGTCTGACATTTTTTGGGAAATACGCTTATCTGCTTTCTCGCTGAGAGTTAGATGAGAAGATTGAGACCACATTCATGTTGTACGTTAAATATCAAGTTGGTCTCAATTTTCTCATCTAACTCCCGGCAAGAAAGCGAATAAGCGCATTTCCCATAACTAATCCTTTTATAAAAGTTTGCTACACCTCCTCTGATCTTAAATGAATGGTTAATACCTTGGTGGATAAATAAACTCTGGTCATGTAAATGCACTAATAATCCTTGAGATACAACATGATTTGAGTCTTTTAGGTATTTCTATGAGCGAGGGGGCGGAGGGGCTGGGGTGCTTTGTTTTTGTTTTTTTTAAGGGATTTTCGTTCTCCCTAATTTTTTGTTTCGTAATAGTGCAACAACGTATTGAGCATTAGCAATAAAAAGTTTAAGATGGAGGAGAAAGTAAAGGAGAAAAAACCTATGAGCGCAAAAACATAAAGAAGAAGAAGAAAGATCATAATAGTACCTGGCATACTTTTCAGAGAGTATTAAAAAAAACAACAACATTCGTACACATTCGCACAATATATTCATATTCATATATATATGCATATAAAACACCAAAAAAAAACAGAGGAAGTTGGTCGCTGCCTGGCTTCCCTGTGGCTGAAGCAGACAGTGAACAATGTTTTTTTAGGCTGTTAGGATCTGTGTGTTGAGAGGCTGTGCTGGCTCAGGGTGCGAGGCCATCACAGCCGGGCCACGTTCACGAGTCGCCGCCCAAAAGCACGGGGGAGGAGACGCTTCTGAACTGATGTATCGTACCTGAGCTCGACCCCGGCGGGCGAGCTCTCTCATTCTGAAGCATCTGCCTCCGTCTGGGCCTGTCGCTTCTCCTGATCCTCTATTCTCTTCCCCTCTGGTGTGAGCCCACAACTCTTAATAAACATCGTGGAGGGGAAGAGGATGGAGAATCAGGAGGCTGGGGGACTATAAAACATGACCGAGGTGGTTTGTTTTTATCGGAGGGAGGGGTGGGCGCTGGGTGTTGCAGGGTGGGGGGGTTGAGGTGTGGAGAGGAGATGGGTGGTGGTGGCGGGAGAGGATCTCTTGTCCTTATGAGTAGGAGGAGGAGTTCTGGCCCTCCTTGGAGCGTGCCTCGGCCTCCAGATCCTGGTCGTCCTTGGTCTTGATGTCCTGGTACTCGTGCGTGGAGACGGCACTCTTCAGGTAGGCCCAGTTGGCCGACAAAATCATCAGGTAGTGGATCTGAGGAGAAACCGAGATGTTTCCTTGATTTACTTTGAGGAAAGGGAATAAAGTGCAGTGGAGGACTGAACAAAGCAAACATGTATATATATATAACAAGTATATAGAGCTGCTAACAGCTGAAACAAATTAGAACCAATTGTGGATGGTGCTGAAGCCGCTCCAGAAATTATAAAATATTTGGAAAACCATTTTGATTCATTATTTAAGTTTAACTCTGTTAAAGGTTTAATTGAGGTCTGCATGTGCTGTGTTCCTGTTAGTATGTTGATTTCATAATGATCAACATAAACTATCTACTGTACACCGTACACCGTGTAGTGTGGAATTAGGACACAGCATGCAACTCGCCATTTAAACACATAGAAAGCGACATTTTTATTCCAAAAACAAAATAATTTTCAAAGCTCTTTCACCACTAACCACAACATTTTTTAATGTTTTTAAGCTGTGAGTAGCTCCTCCATTTCCTTTGTGCATTGCATTGTGGGTACATTGTGTACAAAAATCAAGTGTGTTTAGTATACTGTATACTTACTATTGTCACTTTTCCAGTGTGGCCAGAGTTTTAATTTTAAAACCTGCTCAGAACTACAATAGTGTAGAGCGTTAAGAGGTTTTCATTATAGCCAGTGGTTCCACTTATTAGTAATCATTAGTGAAATCACCTGGTAGTCTTTGTTGGGCATAAAAACCTGCCCAAATGTAGCTTAGTGGTTTTTTAATGGTACAAAATTGGCCTTCTGAACAAATCAGTGAATATCCAGCATCTCAAAGGCTGTTGTGTAACATTGCACAGTTTGAAAGAAGCAGTGTGTTCAGGGTTTAATTACAGCCACATTGAAGTTGTAGTTATTGGATGAATAAATGTGAACGACTGCTCAAATATTGGAAAAGTAGTTATTGAATTAAAGGAAAATCATCTGAGAAAACCCCTCTCAGAACAATCAAATAAAACGTTTAAATGAACATTTAATGGTGCCAGATCTTCTTAATGATATGCTGATGGAAAATGTAATAACAGTCAAATGATATAATTGTACACCATAAGGAATACGCATACTCCTTTTGCTCAGATGCTTATTTCATCCTCTGTATTTTTACCGCCCAGAAAAGTAAGCTGGAAAACATCACAGTGCAGAGGGCTTTCAGCTGACCCAACATAACATCTGGAGAGGTGCTTATCGTTTTTTTTTTTTAGTATCTCCTTTTCCCTGGACGTAAAACAAAACAATCCGCCTCCACAGCAGAGTAAAACACTGACCCTGTCTACACACACGCTCACGCAGCAGAGGCAGGCTGCAGGCTCGGATTTCAACCCATAGGGCGACATCCTGATAAACGTGAGAGGCGGGTTGCTATGGCAACAGATAAGCACGCCATGGCAACGTGCATATTTTGAGAAGCACATTATCGGTGGGTTCACGAGCAGCTTACCAATGCGATGACGGTGGCACCGGCGCCGGCGAACGCAACGATGTAGAGGTGGTAGGACAGGTAGAACTGCAGATGAAAAGAGGTAATTAGTGCGGGAAGAAAAAGATAAAGTAGAAAAGAAAAGGTCAGGTCAGCGTCCTCTCACCTCGCTGGTGTTACAAATGTCTCCCAGTGTGGCTCCACAAGCTTTTCCCGGTGTGGCGTTCCAGGAAATAATACCTACAGGATCAGAGAGATGAAACATCACAGGACTGCCGCTTTCTCATCTGAGACAAGAAGCTTTTTCCTCCCCCGAGACTGTATGATTGAAGGCATTATGAATTAGGCTTGGATAAAGATTAGAGGAAAGAGGGCTGCTGCTGTCCAGGCCTCTGAGCCTCTCCTACCGGAAAATATAGGTCAATATTTTGATTTATTTCTTTACTGTAAAAACATTTTTGGCTAGCATAAGCTTATTATATGCTATATTCCTTTACTTTTTCTTCTTTTCATTGACATTATAAGATTTGAATGCTCACCAAAACCTTTCACTCATCAACTCTTGAACTGCTGATGATAATTTGATGTCTGCCAGTAATTCAGGGTTAATATTTCATACAGTTTAATACCATGAATGCCAATGAAGCATATGTGATCCTCATCCTGCTTTGCAAGCGGGCCAGCTGTCCTTCAAATGTGGGTCACATACTGTACATTAGGCCATCAAACAGATAGGCAATCACAGGAGAGCGTTACTGTGCTGTAATACTGCAGGAAGGTGGATTTTCATAGAGATCCAACCAGACTCTCAATAATCTAAATGTATTTTTGACCTCTTCCGGTATAGAAAATTACATCTAAAGCAAAGCAGAGCTGCAGATAAATATGTGATATATGTAAGGACTGAGTGAATCCTTTCTGTTGTAATGTATAATGGGTGTATTTTTACATTAACTCAAGCAAGATTATGTGATCAATTCATTACACTGAGTACTACAGCCTGTGCTTGTTTACATATGAGCAGCACTGTAGCTTATGATGGCTAATATTAGCTAACTGTACAGAAATTAGGCATAGTTGTAATGCTTTAACTTTAGTTTGCAAAATGTTCTTTCTGTAGTTTGCTATCCTGCAGATTAAAGCCTGGGCTGTATGTGTAAAAACAGTGGGACAAGCACCAGGATGTTCTTTTATGTGCAAAGTAAAAAGCTTTTATTAGAGACTAGCCGGCCCCTTGATCAGGGGAACTTCTCTTAAACTTTGAAAACACGTAAAACAGGATCCTTTTTACTTCAACTGCGAATCAAAATACCTGGGGTGATATGTTGCATATGAATATGTTTTTTTTTTTGCTCTTTTATAATTATGTTTTGGCAGCCCATTTTATACAAAGCTTCATTAGCAAACAGTAAAGGCATTGTTTTGTGTATTCAGCTGATGCTCTGGTCACTGGAGTCCAGCTCTAAACTGACCAGTGAGGTGTAAATTTCAGCATTGTGTGGTTGGCTGAATAGGGAACAGATACATTTTTGTTTTATTCAGTTCAGTTTACACGTAGCACATTTCCCATAAACCCTGTTGCTAGCATAAAATTGATACCTCTTTAGTTTTGAAGATAAAGAAATCAATAAAGTTAATGATACTGAAGTAGGACACATAGCCTTTTACAGTAAAACTGTGATTTTATGAACCCAGTTATCAAGGCCCACCTGTCTCCAAATTCTGCTCCTGCACACCTGATCCAATTAAACTGTAATGAAAATGTGTCATCCTTAATTAGATCAGGTGTGCAGAAACAGAGCTGGAGCAGAAACATAAAGGACACGCTGGCCTCGATGAGTCGAGGATGAGCTGAGGAACTCTGCTTAGAGGCTGTCAATCTTCATAGCAATGGTTTAGAATAAAATAACAAGCGCTCAATGGCACTAAGGGAATAATCCGCCCTGTCATACTGAATCATTGTTTCAGAAACAGCTCATGATTCCTTGGGTTTCTCACCATGGCGTTATGCTTGAGATATTTCTACTACTGATGCAATTAAAGGTGGTAGTGGATGAAATTCATGAACCTTGAAACTGTGACAGTTGTTAATTTATACACTGGAAAAAACAATGCCCCTTATGTTTTTGCCAAACATTATCGTGGGAAATCACTAACAAAGGAAATGAGGAACTTAAATGATGCACTGAATGTCACAAACCATAAGCAAAAGGACTGTAGTGTAATGTAGGGGGGACAGCTTACCGTACTGCCGGACGTCCACACAGATGGAGTCGGGCGAGGTAATGTTGGCGTCAGGAGACCTCATGGCAGCACAGGTATTCCACATGTTGAAGAAGAGGAAAACTGGTATCGCTGTGAAGCCGAAGATGGCGAGGAAGGCCAGAGCGAGGATGTAGGTCAGGAACATGAACTGTGGTGAAAAGAAAGTTGAGATTTCAATTTTTCTGTTGTTTTTTTTTGTGCCAAAGTTTGAGTTGCATTAAAGAAAATAGGTTAATATTATTCCTTAAAGACCTCCACCCACTGCACACACACAGAGTCTGTGTTTAAGCTAATGTTACTGGACATCTGCAGCAATTAGAGTAATCAGGCTAGAAAGGACAAACTGTGCCAGAGCTACCCTCAAGGCCTTGAGTGTTTGTGTGTGTGTGGGTGCTTGTGTATCTGTCTTTCTGTGTGTGTGTCCATAAATGTGTAGCAGAGGTGTGTGATTGTGCCTCCGCAACACTTTCATGATGACCCTTGTCCTGGCTTGAAAAGCATCATGTTTTTGTGTTTTGTGTGAAGACTATTTTAAGCAAGAACATTATAAATTACACATCAAAGTAATTAAATCTCATTTACAGGCTTTAATTTGGAGTGTAATTGGGTCAGTGGGTGTGATGATTTGCAGCAGCTGCTTATGTTTGTGTGCGTGCGTGTTGACATACGAAGGCAGTGATGCAGCGTCCACAGACGGTAGTCTTAAAGTCACTCTGCAGCTCCTTCTTGATGGCGCTGGTGGTGTAAAAGCCCTCAGCCAGCAGGATGATGGCGTAGACGAAGAAGAAAGAGGCGATGCCGTAGATAATGTACTGAAAGATCTGGATCCTGAACACACATACACACATACAGAAAATAAATCATAGTGTTAAAAATCCCACCAGTAACACAGGGCTTTTAAAGCTGCATCTACAATATGGAACTATGAAGGGCAGTAAGAACCAGATATTTAAAAAATGTGTAATCAAATACCAAAAAATTATGCTCAGAAATGTCAATAAAAGTAGCCAGGTGTTTTATTAGTGGGATTGAGACAGTCTTCGGTTGATATAATGGTATGGTGACTATTGTTGACTAACTTTGGCGAGATATGACTAGCTTAAGGCCAATGGAGTCAGTTCATATGTTATAATAACATGAACGTTTTTGCCTTTATTTTAGGGACCGTTCAAGATGGTCAAATATTTACTATTATCCCAAAATTGCCATTTAGCAAAAGTGACACAGCTTTTCTTTAATGAGACGATCTGACATTGTACGTTTTAAAAATGACATTTCATAGATTCTTTATATGTACAGTATCACATTGGGAATGAATCTGTGACAGCACCGTTCATTTTAAAAGAAATGGACCAGAAATACGCCTTTTTGAAATCTCTTTGAGTGATGACACGCCTCCTACTATTATTTTCTTTTTTTAGAATATTTATAGACCTATTTATGCTCACTGACTTAAGTTAAGAGACATTTGCAAGTTTAGGGGATTCTGAATCATGGCAGATAATGTGGGTGGCTGTAGTCGACAGATTTAATAACTGTAGGGGTAGCACCAGTATACTGTTGTTTCTACTGAAACCATTAATGCTGCCAAGATCTCATCAATGATTCAGCTTTAACCACGCTCCTTCTGAAACTTACTGTGAAGCAGAACATCTTATTCCATCATGTGTTTTTGTGCTTGATTTCATTGATGAAGACAGATTTTGTGCAATGCCTCCTGTAGTAAAGCAACTGAACACTGAGAACTTACACCATGGCGAGGGTAGCGTGGTCGCTGGTGACCCTGGAGAAGTGGTTCTCCAGCATGGTCAGGGTGCCGGTCAGTGCCACGTGGCCGCAACCGCAGAACAGAGCCACGCCTGAAAAGCAGAGGATGGTAGCCACCAGGGAGGCGTAGGGCACCCCGCCCAGACACTTGATGCAGCACTCGAAGCATCCTGCAGAGGGAGACAATGAGAGAGCAGGTTTAGTTTTTCGGTTCCAGTTTGATACAGTACAGTGATTTACAGCGGGTCCGACCAGGACTCTGGCTTTAGGGACAGAGGAGAGAAATGTGGAATGGGAGTAAGGCAAAAAGCTGGAGCTGGAGCGAACAGAGTAAACTGTTGCAAGATGCCACCTCATGAAGTGGCTTAATCAGCTCTGGTGATGACACTCACTGCAACACTTGGCGGCCTTTTGTCCACTGCTGTTTAACCGTTACTCATGCAAAAACCTGCGTGGATGTTCATACTGTCACGCTCGTCTCTCAGAGTCTACAAGAGGAGAACAACACTTCTCCCTGTCAGGCGTGTCGAGCGGCTAATCATAGCCTCTTTCACAGTTAGTGTGCGTTCACTTTGAGCTCAGCTGGGAGTGCTGAATATTACATGTAAACTGTGCTACATGCTCACATCCTGCTCCAAAAAACTGCTCTATCTCCCTTTTGTCTTTAAAGAAACATTTCAAAAGTTTTCTTTTTTTATTTCTTATGAACAGATTGCATGAATAACTCATGACGTAATCCTAAATAAATGATTTCAAAATAAATGACTAGCCATTTATTTTCTAGGGCATCAGAGAAGTGACATTTCAAGTAGTATCTCAAAAAGAATGAAGATGTCTTTGCTGTCAGATGGTGTTACTCTTGCAGATGAAAGTGAGAATAAGACGAAGATGTTTTGCTTCATTTATTCTTGTTTTCGGGGGAATTTTAAATCCAATGCAAATGACAATGAGAAACTGAAAGAAGCTAAGATTAGCCTGCACACCTTATATACCACACACCACATATTTTCATCTTTCTCCTTTCTCATTTTTCACAACTCCAGAGTGATGATGAATGATCAAAGATGATCCCTTGTGCTTGAGCGGTTCCTACAGAATGATGATGATTATAAATTAGTAATTTTGTTTTCCATTAACGCTGACAGCGTGTGAAGCTCCCCGAGTGAGTCATGAGCTACATGGGATACAGGTACGGGAAATCACAGTCAAGAGTATGAAGAGGAATAAAACAGAGGGAAAATAACACATTGTATTGAGCACAAGAGTTGCATCTTATATAACACTCGTTTAAAAATAGCTCCTCCAGCAAAGCAGGAAGTTACTGCAGGAAGAAAAAACACAAAATGAACTGTCTCGTGTGTGCCACTTTGCTGTTTCCATGACAACGTGCAGCAATTGGCAACTCTGAAGCATCATCATTTTATGTTCATAAGTTTGTTAAACATTTCTATTCATGTATACATGATTGACTGTATCACAATCTGTCAAACCTGAACTAAACTCTCTGTACTCCCATCCTTATTGTAATCGACCGTTCAGGCCAGGTAGTGTTACAGCTGGCGGACAGTTGTTATTGATGAGTTTAAAAGAGCAGATTGATTTCAGCTCCGCTGAGGAATCATCGATATCATCACTCCTGGGAGAAGTTGGTTGGCTCACCAATTTAGTCCAGGATTAAATTTCTGTTAAATGGATTGCTATGAATATTGGTGGAGATGTTCATGGCTTCCAGGAGATGAATCCAAATAACTTTGGTGATGCCCTGACTTTTCCTCTAGCACTGATCCCCTACAGACATGCATTAAGACATAAATAGTGTGCTTGGAACAATAATGTGTGTCTGATATGTTTTTTTTTTGTTGCAAAGTATAATTCCTTAAAAAGGCATCTACTCCCTCTACCTTATTAAAAAATTAAGAATGTATGAATATGCTAATTTTGTTCATCTCTAAAGTTTTCCTGCTGGACACAAAATGTCTCCTACTTCACTGTAGGTGGGACTTCATCTAGTGCCATCATGTGGTCAAAATTTAACTTATAAGCATATTAGCATTGTCATTGTGAGGATGTTAGTGTTTAGCTCAAAGAACCTCTGTGCCTAAGTCCAACCTCAGAGCTGCTAGCTTGGCTATAGTCTCTTCTTTAGGCCTATGTGCAGCAAAGGGAGAGTTGGTTTGGAAAAGTTGTGTGTCTGTTGAATAGGACAATTTTGCAAAGTTTCATAAAATGTACCAAACAAAATAAACTCTATTCAGAAAGTTTAGTCAAGTTTGCAACTTCATTTGTGGACCCAGTCACCAGATTGTACGATTTACCTTCTTGTGATTATTGGCAAGCAGCTGGTAATTTACATGCTGCATGTTATTTAATTTCTTTAGTGCCTCTGTTTATTGAGGCTCAATATTAAAGTCTCTGACCTCAGTGTGGGGTCATGTACTGGCCCATATTGAAAACCCCTCCTCTCCCTGTCTGAGTGAATGAAAACCCACGCAATAAATTTAAGATGTAACTGCTTCCCTCCAAAGAGTGCTGCTGCTGCTGCTGAAGACTCTGTGTTGCGTAACTGAGCGGAGGCTCGTTGCATAATAGATCCAAATCCTATTAATGTTAATGAAGGAAGCGGGCTGATAGAGAGGTGGAGCTGATAAGACTGGATGGCTCTAAAAATCCTGAGCTGAGAAACAGGCCAGGCCTCAGGGGGAGGGAAAGGGGGGCTGCAATGGACTCCCTGGTCGATACAATGACGACCGGGAGGCTGTTTAAAAGCTGCTCTGCACTGACACTCCATCCTGCTATAAAAGGTCAATCTCTACAGGTAATTTAGTATGTTAGTCTTTCTGTCCCTTTTATTTAAAGAAGAGAATTAAACCTGCCAGCGAGATGTGGTAATCCTGCCTATTCAAATGCAAAACAAGAATTTCCAGGTGATGTTATCTCGACAGTCATGGACTTTTACTATACCTCTTATCAAGGTGGGGAAAAGGAGACTATTTGCAGATTGTGCTCAGAGACTGGTATTTAAAGCTCACATTATTTCTGCTGTTAACTCAATCTTCTTCCTGGCCCCATGCAGCTTCATGGATGAATTCACAGGTTTCTTTTAAACGCTGAACAGGGGCCCCTCGTCTGGTCCCGCCTGTGGCTACGACTGTTTGTCAGCCTCAGTTTTTAAAGTGCGCTAATGGGAAACAGACAGGCCGGAGTGGTCAGCTCCAGCCAGCCCTAATGGAAATCAATGGACTATTCATTAGAGGAGAATTTAGGTGACACACCGAGGCTGGCCCATTGCTCTCGTTTTATACCTCACTGCATCTCGCTACCTCTTGTCTCTGCCCCGCTTGTCTTCTTCTCTGCTCTCTCTTTGAAATATGACTGCATGCCCACACTGTACTTACATTGAGCCGGCTGGAGTTAATCACTAAGACAATATGTTACGCTCCTGTTACGATGTTGTATCATATATCATCTCAACAATCTCAGACCGAAGGCGATGCATCAGGATGTGGGAGCATTTTACAGGCTGCCTGTGAAGGAGCCTGAACACCGGCTCACCAATATGAAAGAACAAAAGATTTGAGGATTTCTGTTAATTTTGTCAAGCGACAGAAAAGGAAATAATTTGACAGACAAGAACTGCAATTACGGATTAACATCCCCCGCAGTTAAAGCTTGTTCTCCTTCTAAAAGCGCTGTAGCGGCCTGCAGGACAAAACTTTAAAATGTTCCCTTGCTTAAATTAGGATTTCAATTTGCAGCTAAGGGTGACAGCAAGATAATGTTAATAGATTCCTGCTCTAGTAGTAGTTTTGTTTTTTTCCATATAGACAACGACAAAAAGGAGGGATGAGAGAGGCAGATGAAGAACAACTGAGAGGGAACGCTGGTATGAGCGAGGAGTATAAGAGAGAAACGGGAAAGCAGAGGTGAATGGAGAGGAAGACCAAGCAAGTGATCGATATAAAGTGGAGCAGAGGAACAAAGGGAAGAGGAAAAAGAGCGAAGAAGGTGAAGAAAGAGGCAGAGCGAGCGAGGAAGAACAGAGAAAAGAACACAGAGAGAGAGAAAGTGTAAGCGAAAAGCAGTTCTTGGCCCCAGGGCTGGCAAATAGCAGTTGCCATAGCAACGTGTTACCCACGACCCAGTTCAGCAGTAGCGTAGTCCTTCGCAACCGCCTCTCACACACACACACACAACACACACGCTTAGCATACGATGTAGGAGTGATGTAACCATGAATTACGGACCTCAACAGATTTGGCTGCTAAACGGTGACAGTGGTCTAAATCTTTCCTTTGCTGGTCTAACCCGGGCTTCTTGTGGGAAGCTGGGGTCAACCACATATCGTATTGTTTGACAAGAAAGAGAGAGAGAGGATTGGTTTATTTTATCGACTGCATGGAATTCATAATGCAACGCAACAGGAACTGATACACAGTAGTAGGAACCAGCTACTACACTGACATCTGACACTGGTTGATATGGTAATGTGTTTTACGTATTTAGGGGAACTGCTGATAATTCTCTGTGGTTTCATCACTATGAGCAGCACTGTTTAAAAAATATTGATTATAGCAGTCTTACGTTCTGGTTACAACTACCAAGAGACTCTTGCTGTTTTAGGTTTAAATCTTAGTTGATTACCAGAGAGATTATGCAGTAGCAGTGACATTATGCAACATTACACAACTGCAGGCATTTGTCAGAAGCTGTGCAGCTGCAGAAAATATGAAGAAAGTCTTTGTACAACAGAAATTGTCCAAGGTCCCCCTCATGTTTATTCATCCTTTTTACTGGTTTTCTATACAAAGTAGCAGTTTGTGTCATCTAAAAAACATCTTCCACAGCAACAGATAATCCACACAGTCAATACAAAAACCTCCATTTGCTTTTGTCCTTTTTTCACCACATTCATATTCCAAGTCTTTTAATTAATTGGACAAGAGAACCTTTCAGGCTCTTTGACTGGATGAACGAGGCGTGGCACAGAGTAGACATGGTTGGAGACAGAACTTGTCACCGATTGCTGACATGCTTTGTGATTATGCTCCGCTTCCTGTCAATCACCTGACGCCCACGACATGAAATGAAGAGCGTTGGCCGTGAAATAATCCCTCAAATACCCGCCGCCTTACAAACTTCATCGTAGGTAGGTTTGAGTTTATAGTGTTTGCATTTAAGTACAGCATGCATTGCAATGTAAGTTTCATCTATCATCTCTAGATAACATTGCCTGAATTTCTGTGCTGGATACCTCTGACAACATTGATTTCCTTGCTGATTTAAATTTAAACTGAGAGTAGAGGAGAGAGAAGATCACATCGACTGTACAGATAGTTAATAAATTGCCAAAAAATGTACAACTCAGTGGCACAGCATGATTATCGCCAACTGTTCGTACGCACAGTGCATCTGCCAGGAATAACAGCGTTAATAAAGCTTTGTGAATATTTCAGTGGCCGGTCTGGTCCCTGCCTGCGGCTGTATTCCAATTTAGAAGTGCTGTATTCATTATGGGGCAATTTCCTCCCAGTGCATTATGGGTAGATTCCCACAAGAGCCGACGAGGACCAGGGAGAGAGCGAGAGAAAGAGAGGAAGGGTGTGGGAAAGTGAAGGAGAAAGAGATGGGAGGGGGGGTGGACGTCTGTGTCTCCTCTAGTTGAGATGAAAAAGAAGTCCCATCTGTTTGATGGCAGCACAACAGCCACAACAACACTCACACTAACTCGTAACCTCGTAACTTCAGCTTGGGAGATTTCCGTCTTTCCACTTGAGTTGAAGGATGAAATGAAACCCTTTTAAAAATCATGAGAGAACATCAAAACCTCATCATCGTTAAAAGTTAAAAACAAAGCTGTATTTCCTTAAAGGATAACTCCACTGTAGTTCAACTCGGGTCTTGTTTTTGTAGTTTTTTTCCCATTGTGACAACAAAGTAATTGCTTAAATCTGGGAACATATCGACACTGGCACAACAATGTCCAACAGGGACAGAAACAGGAGCGGTTAAATTATCAGAGTGTCACAGTTCATTATCTAACTCGATAGTGAGCAGACTCAAAATGTTGGTAATAAACCCTCATTGCACAAAGTTGTCAAAGCAACTCACAATTTTCATGATCAATTAATATTTCCAGTTACTTTCTCAGTTAAAGAATTCATTAGCAGCAGCGTCAGTCTACCAACAGGGTCAACTACTAACAGTATATATAGTAGACTGGCTCCACTAACCCAGAAGCTCTAAGTATCTCAAACCTGCATTCTTTCTAATGTCCAGGGGGGCAGCAAAAAAAATGTCTGATAGTATTGAGTCTCACGGAGAAATAAACCAACTTCTCACTTTATTTATTAGCTCAGCTCAAGTTTCCTAATGAGTTTATGGTCTCAGTCTCTAGTTTCAAGTCTTCTTCCATACAGCATGATGTTCATTTAGTAAATTGTGCGGAAAATAGACGATAAAGAAGATTATGCTTAAGGGCGTGGCTACCTTGTGATTGACAGTTAATTCTCAGTGAGTCCGTCTAGCTCAACCCACCAATCTCAGATCAAACTGTCAAACCAGGCAGTGCTGAAGGAATATGAATTGATTCTGTTACTGCACTGCCTAGTTTTCTCCTTAAATCTTTTCAGAAACATATTTTATTGTACTGTTTATCTGTAATAAAGCAGAACAACTCAGTCAATCAATTCATCAACTAATTGTTTCAGCCCTAACTGCGTAATCTTTACAACATAGTGTTCAGTTAACAATTTTACTGCCTCCTTTTTGTCTTCGAAGTACGTTTAGCTAACCTGGAGAGTATGTGTAAAACCTGTATGGTCTCTACTTGAGTAGCAGTTTGTTTGCACAAACACACTTGTTGCATGTGAAGATTCAATGTTCAAAAAGTATTCAAAGTAAGTAAAGACTTCAGAATATGCGTTTAGCTTCATTTCCTATTCCTATAAAAATCCTCTCTTTAATACCTCCTTTCTCATCTCGACACACTATCAAAGCAAATGTTTTCAGTAATCGGCTTGTTTGCGCCGTTGATCAAGAGGTCACAATATGCTCTGCGCCAGGTATAAGAGGATGACGCCAGCCACCATCACCACCCCCAACCAGAAAATTTTTTTCATTTTTCCCACGGTACATAACTGACCCTAATCTTCTGTTTGTGAGAAACTCTTGGCTGGTTATGCAGCATTATGAATGCCACAAGGTCAGCATCTGGCCAGGCGTAATTGAGCATGATGGACTGCACGACTCTCAAATAGTGTTCTCGGCGCTCTGCTGCGTGATCAATACTTTCATCCCGCTGATCTGCTGGATGTTGGTTCCCTCCATCTCTCTCATTCTGTGGCCGATGTGGGCTAAACTCTGACAGCTGGGTGAGAGACTCAACTCCCAAGACACACACCAAACACACCCACCTCTGCGGAGTGTACAAGATATATATATACACACACACAGAAGAGCATACACAGATGTTGCACACACGAGAGTGGATGCTCAAAGAAACACACACACACACACACACTGTTCATCTGGTGCAAATTATATTCAGCTTGTTTGCATGTTTGGCACTGAATCTTCCAACCGGTGAGAAATGACAAGCAAATAAATATGAGAAAACAAAGGAATTAATCTATATTCAAGCACACTAAAGAAAAGGTAACTGGAAATATAGCTGCATTATGCTCATACACTCTTAAACATTAAATATTTATGTGTTCTCTGGCTGAATTAAGGTGTTTTTGCTTGTTTCCTGTCCCTTGATGATGCATAGAATGAGTACAGCATAAAAAACGTCACCTGATGTTCCCTGTCGTGCACCAATTTCGAAGTTTCCTCGATCTGTTTTTAGGCTCTGATACAAACTGTAAAGGTATTAGGTATGTATGACCCAGTAAGTTAGTTCTGTGGGTTTTTTTTTTTTTTTGTAGTTTCTTTTAATGTTTTTATGTGGTGACTTGAGGCAAGAACAGATCCATGTGGGAAAAATCTAAACAAACAGAGCCTCAAAACACACAGGGATCATCAAACTGAGAACAAAGGAAAGACATTATGACAGACTAAGCCATATTTTAAGATAATAAATCAAAACTATGGTGACTTATGGTTAGCTACGTTTAGACAATGTTAGATATTGCTGTAATACTGACATACTGGGCCAGTTAGACTGTTTGACTCTTCTCTGATTGATACTAAGTCAAAATTATGAGATCTTATAAAGAGCATTTTTATCGATTTTCTTCATTATCGTTCTTTGGTGGAAATTAGTGTCCATATAAATGAGAAACTCCAGTTGTTAAGAAAGTTTAGGATTCCTGGTTCATCTTCATGCAATCTCATAATTTGGAGTGACACAATATGATGCAGAGAAGCTGTATTTGCATCCTTTAGGGCTATTTTGTATAATGAGGCAAATAAAATTAAGAGTCAGTGGTTTATTTAAAAGTAGCTGGTTGTAGGGTGCAGTGAGTAGACCTAAACAGAGATGGCAGATAGTCCACTGATCGCCTACACAGTATGAAAACTGTGTAGGCCCTCTCTCTCTCTCTCTCTCTCTTTCTCTCTCTCTCTCTCTCATCTTTAATCTGTCGCTGTACGGAAGCAGGATCACCTGTCCTGGGCTGCCGTCTGCTGGCTCAGCGAAGCGGAGTGAACGCTATTAGTTTGGGTCTTGTTCCACCAAAATGTAAAATGGCCCCTCTGGCCAGAAGTGCCGTGCCATCCAACTGAATGGCTCAGCAGTTGCGCAACCAACTTGGCTAATGTAGCTTTCCCTTCAAAGAAGTCGGTGGCCCTCCGTTGGCCCCTTTGCTTCCACTCCACCCTCCTCCCCCTGATGTGATTATGGAGATTCACTTTCCAGTAGCCTCAGGGGCTCTCTGTGTGTGTGTGTGTGTGTGGTTGGCATAAGGGCCCAACTGAGCATGTACTCAAATATGAGTTACTGCAACACATTTACTGTAACACAGATACACTTACTGTTAAGGCAGACTTCACATAGTTTTTTTTTATTATTCATCAAATATTAAGGAACTAGTAAACAAGAGAAAAGAGGACAATTTCTTAGCGAGTTCAGCGCTGAACTGAATGTATTTAATTCAACGCTTTTCTTACACTGTCAAGTTGACAAGCATCCATTCAACAGCTGAGGACCGAATCAGACCCTGGCCTGAAACCGAGACGCAGAATGACCTACTCATCACACAGGCCCAGTCATTTATCGATGTCAGCCATGGCTAATGATGGTGAGTACTAATCGGCATCGGGCGTTTTATGGGCTATGCATGAGAAGAGCAGATTGGGCATCAGTGGGTGATGGAGGAAGGCCAGAGGAGGTTGGCATCAGTCAGGAACAAGGCCTGCTGCGACAACCTGCCACTTGCTGCTATTCATATACCCACTGCAGACTGGGGTTCAAACATAGATGCAGTGTTGGAGGGTGGCGCATTCAGATGACTGTTTGGTGGTAGCTTGTGCATTTGTTTCCAAATTCTTGTAATCTGTTGCTTCTTTTTAGGACTGCATGATTATTTTTACCAATAATTCATCTTTCTTAATTTCTTAGGCCAATTATCCCAAACTGATGGCCCAGGGGCCATTTCCGGCCCCCCATCCCCCTCCCTCCGG
>NW_023340206.1:8483772-8484103 GCF_004916995.1 Morone saxatilis
CCCGCGACATGATGTCAAAAATATCATATAATCCGGCCAGCAAGATTATTGTTTTTTCCTTATTTTTTTGCAAAATAATGACAAAGGTCAAACGTGCCTGGACATGCAAACAGTTGATTAGAAGGGAGCAGGTTTTGGGTCTTCATTTGTTGTTTGGCTTTGAAGAACAAAGATGATATAATGATGATGATGAGGCCCTTCTATTAGATGACAAGACTAGCAGTATCCCCAAGCCAATTTGAGTTGGAGGCTCCCGATTTAGGCTGTAAAACATCTGATGCCTGTAACAACTTCCCGCAGTCAAAGGCAACAGAGGAAAGCAGAGAATCCT
>NW_023340206.1:8484148-8496263 GCF_004916995.1 Morone saxatilis
GGTGAAACTTTTAGGGGTGTAAGAAAATATCAATACTATATATTTTTTTAAACCCCCACCAGCTAGATAGCAGTATTGTAAACTCAGGGCTATGATGTTGGGATACACAAATACACATGCAGAACCCACTGTTCTGGTTTTATGCATATGGTGGTTTATTCTTCATACTATGACAGACAATATGTCACATTATTGAATCGTAACCCATGTATTGTGATACCAGCTCCCAGAAACTGTATGTAACTTTTAAAAGAAGAATTAACACATTCATCCTCTTAGACAAGAAAAGTTGAATTCATATACGCAATACAACACCCTCTTACTCACTCACTATACTCAGGGGTTTTGCTGCCTTACTTAGTCTATTACAGTGGTTCTCAAACTGTGGGGCAAGTCCCACTGGTGGGACATGGAGCCTCTGCAGGTAGCCCATGGATCACCAGGGGAAGTTCCTTCCTCTATCATTGTTAATGGTTGACAAAAATGTGGGGTGTGAACTTTTTGACCATATTATGGCTGATGTTGGTTAATGTCTGCAAGATATTTTGGCTAATGTTAGCTGAAGGTAGCCAGTTTATTGACTTCATGACTCTTCTCTGATGGAAGAAGTGTCTGATCAACTTTGTTGACCATTTGAGTAAATGTTTCAGCTCTGACTTTTTTCTGAAATTTTCTCTGAATTTCTTCTAATTTCATCTTTAACTCATACAGCCACACACACAGTTTTTGAAGTGGATAACACTGCAGTTGCTTTTTAAGTTAAGAAATAAAAATAAAAAAAGCTATTTTTAAGGAATTTTCCCCGACTCTGCAGCATTCGTGCAGACAAGAAATAGCAACAAGACACATCCGTACTAAATATTGTTTGTTTTGTTGAACATGCAAGCAGAGAAAGCACACTTAAATATAAGTGTGACCACAGTGTGGGGACTAAGAGGGCTGAATATGAACAATATGAACGCCGTACCAAGCGGTTTTGCCCACTGTAAAAATAGAGCTTTTGCATCAGTTGCAAGCAAAGCACCGACACAGACATTCCCCTAAACCACTCCTGGTCATTGACACGTAAACAAATACAAGCGCACACACACCGACCCTGACACACACACTCATATATCCAGATGGAGGCTGACAGCATGCTTTCGGCAAATGGCTTCAAATGAGGAACACATGAGCCTCTCCCTGTGTGACGGCTTTCACATGCTCCCACAACCTCACACACCTCCGGGGTGAGAGGAGAATAGGCGAAGGGTGTGTGTACATGAGTGTGAGTGGGAGAGATAAGCACAAGCAAAGGCTGAGACAGAGAGGAGAATAGAGAAGATAGAGAAGAGGGAAGGGAGGGAAACAAAAAGGTGGATTGTGGCTTTTTATCTGCAGTTATTCAATCAAAAAGCCTGAGATCTGCAGGGGTAGATTTTAATACGTTCAAGAGAGGTTTTAGCACGCAAGGACAGAATCATGAGTGTAATCAATGTTTAAAAAGGAATGTGTTTCGCTAGATTTAAGCGAGAAAAAAGAATTCCTTTGGTTTGGATTCCTCGCATGCAAACTGAAAGCATAGCAAAACTCATCAGATCTGACCCACAGTTGAAGTGCCATGCTGTTAGATGCAGACCACGCTTCCAAATATGTTCCCTCTGGTTTTTCTTGTCTGTCTGGGACTAAAGATGTGACTGCAACAGCCAGAAAAAGACCTGTGAGTCAGAATTATCATGATCTTCTTACATCTTCCTCAGAATTTGAAAGACCTCTCTTCAAAATTGAGCACCTAGTCGGGACTTTCATTACGGCTCCAATTTGTTGTTTTGTTTCACTCAACATTTTAGTTAATAAATCCTTTTTTGGGAGCATCAGCGTAGTGTGTGGGAGCTTCTTTTTGTTTCTCGATATTGTCATTGAAAAACCGCCACAAAGAGATGAAACTGTTTCGGTGAGAGGTTGTTATGTGTAAAGTCAAGTAGGAGATGGATGCCAATAACAGCAAGTCTACCCTTTAGAGTGCATGTGGGTGTCTGTGAAAGAAAATGTCCAAATCAGCTACTATTACAGTCAGCTTCCCTACTGGTGGTCAAAATGTATTGGTCCTGGATTGTCATGCAAGTTCTAATCTTTCATTTGTGTTTGGCAAATAGTGACCAGCTAAAACATTTGGTGCCTGATACTTGTGTGGTGGTGCCTGCCGAGGCTCACCTTCATGTAGTCCAAATACAGACCGAGCAGTGTTCAGTTGGTTGCAATCTGAACCTTCACCACTAGATGCTACTAAATCTTACACACTGGTCCTTTAAAAAGCCACAAAAGATCATTTGTATCAATATATCTACTTTTATTATGAATCAACTTACCTCCTGTGCTCATCAGCATCAATCAAACCAAACATATATTTTTTTGTACTTGCATGGAGTATTTGGATGTTACGCAATTTTGCCGTTAGCAAAGCTACATTAGATAAATGTATTTAGGCTAACTGATGATTTGTATCCGTTTTCTGCCCTGAAGTTATTACACACACACACACACACACACACACAAGAGTTGGATAATGAGTGACTCTCACTCCTTAAAGAGTGTGGAGAAGAAGCTTCTTAGGATTTGTGTGTGAGGCAGCAGTGATTTGCTTTGGCCTTAAAGTGGATTACAGGGCATAATAACACTGAGCACGGGCAAACAAGTCCATTCAAGAAAGGAGCAGAAGTCACCAGCGGCCACCTTCTAATATTTACAGTACAGCAACAGTGATCCGTAAAGGATTCAAATGTTTTGTGTGACATAAAACAAGTTATGTTTGATCTACTGTAAGGTCAAGAAGGCAGGGAGGGGAACCTATCCAATATTTATCAGCAACACAAACTAAATGTCAGCACTAGCAGGGAAAACGGTCCAGCTCCTCTCCTGTCGCCCTGATCATCAAACAGGGGTTGGCCTTTAGATTCAAGGTCTCAACCTGGACTCAGCTGGACTGTTGCTAAAATTTGTATTCTCCGGGCAATATCAGAGATCCACCCTGGTTTCCTCCGCTTGTGACATCATTGTCACTCTTTGTAGGTGTGGGTCAGCCTGCAGTTAAAGATTATTTTCCTGAACAGATAATTTTACGGCGTTTGTTCAATAAAATGTTCAGAAAAAGTGAAAAATGCCCGTTAAGTCCAAGGTGACATTTTCAGTTTGCTTGTTTTTGTCAGAAACCCAAATAATTTTAATTTACTATCATAGAAGACTTCGCATTTGAGGAGCTGGAATCACATTTTCTTTTGGCATTTTTGCTTGTTGCTGATTACTTTTCTGTCATAAATTTATTTATAGCTTGTGATCCTTTAAAACAAATCATTACCTGCTTGCAATCGTCACATCACAGCAGTTCAAATATTCAGGGACCTAAAGAAGTAAAACTATCAAGTATTTCATAAAAAACTGGAAAAACTAGAAACATTTGTCTCATTTTGTTATCATATCAGTTTTATTTGATTTCTTATACAATAAGCATCTTGTTACTCCTCAGCTTTGAAGGTTGGGTACTGGACAGAATAATCTTAGGAGGGATATATAAATATATATATAAACAGAATAATCTTAGGAGGGATATATACATATATATAAATTAATAACTATATTAGGTTATGTGAGAAATAACCAGACCTCAGATTATTACCAACCACAAATGGAAGCCAGCCATTGACTTTTAGCAGTGACCTCTCTAAACAGTCCTCTCAATCTAACAATCACTGCCCTGATATAAATGTGATACAATGCAAACACATGGGTTGATGCTGTTTAAGAGTCATATGGGATGTAGTAGGTGTTTGAGTCACATTCAGTTTAATCATGTAATGCAATGTATTTGCTTTCTTGCTGAGAGTTAGATCAGAAGATTGATACCATCCTCATGTGTACAGTAAAAATAAAGCTACAGCCAGCAGTTGGTCAGCTTAGCTTAGCATAAAGACTGGAAACAGGGGTAAACAGCTAGCCTGTCTCTGTCCAAAGGTTAAAAAAACCATTTATGAGCACACCTAAAGCTCAGTTATTAACACCTTACATCGCCTCAGTTTAATCCGTACAAAAACTTAACTGTAGTAACAAAAATGTGTTATTTCTTAGCTCGGAGCAGTAACTTCCTGGAGTTTCTGCTAGTTGCCTGGCAACTGATCTTCTCATATAATTCCTGGCAAGAAAGAAAGTAAGCGTATTTCCCAAAACAACATTAAAACATTGATCACCTTTACTTGATTACCTGCTCCAACTCCTTTGAATCTGTCAGCGTTTCACCTGAAAACATCTCGCATTAACTCTCTAGCACTGAATCCTGCTCTGCTCAGGTCAAACCTCACACATTTTACTGGAAAAAAGAACTTGAAAGACAGATTAAGAGGAGCTCTCTTTGTGCTTCAGAGGCTGCAGCGAGCTCTGCCCTTCCAAGCAGAAAATTCAACAAAACCTGCACCCCTCCAGACGATGATGTAATCTCTTACGGTTCTGATCTGAACATCATAACCAAAGGCGGCAAGCCAGTGCTGCGTTATGTAAGAGTGGGCACACACACACACACACACATAGGGAAGGCAGGAGTGTGTGAACAGGCCAATCATTTATGACAAAGGGGAGAACAAACAGACATAGTGAGAGGAACTTGAAATGCACTCAGGGCCACTTTGAACCCCTTAAAGCTGCTTTAGGGAGCCACATTAAAGGTAAAAAATTAAAAGATGTCACAAGGGAGGCGCTTGCTTTATAATCAAACTTTCATACTAATGAAAACAGATATATTGTACCTCAGAGAGCGTAGCTTATGTCTCGTTAGCCAAGCGCTGAGCACAGTGCACCTCTACAGACATACAGATTAGAGATTATGGGACGCAATGAAGCAAAAAGATCAATCCATACCCACAAACACCACCACGGATTCGGATTATAAACCCTGCCTGTGTTCTGCTTTCATTTTCCAGTTTGTAATTACTCTCAGCTCAGTGTCATGCAGCGAGCTGCAAAGAGACACAATAGTGGTGCAATCAAGAAGATGGGCTGTTTACCATAATTAAGGTAGCTAATGTAGTCACAGCTAATCAACATGCTCTTTACAGCAGCACTGCGAATGCAGCACCTGATGCATATTGTGAAGGGCTTAGTCTTTAAAGTATTTAATACCTTTTAGACAAATGATTTAGCTGATAATTGTCGCTTAAACAAATGAGATATAACAAGATAGTTTGCTGTATCCCAGTCTTTATGCTGAGCTAAGCATCATATTGAACAACAACAGTCTCAGCAAGAAGCTAAAAAGAAACATATTTCTCAAAGTACCAAACTATTCCTTTGATGCAGGACAAATACAATATTACCTGACTGATACAAAATCTAATATACAGTCAGTTTTTGTCTTTCACATGAACCTATAAGACCCTAAAGATGCCTTAAACTTGGTTATTTAAGAATTATGATGATATTGAGTGAGATATTTTACAGTTGAAATCAGTGCTCTTGTAATGAAGAGATAACGTAACTCAAACATATTTTTGACATTTTTCTACTGCAATTTCTGCAAGTTAATTATTGGCCTCCACATATACAGATTTTGGCCATTTACTAATAATAGTCCATATATGCGGATGGACCATATATCAGTCTGGCTCTAAAAGCATATGGATTAGCATCTATAGCTTATATAACTAGGACTCAAGTCACAGTTTTGTTACAAATATACTCAGCTGAAATAAACATGATGTTATGTTTTATTAGATATGAAATACATCTGGCTTGACTTGGTTCTTGACTTGGACTTATAAAAGGTTCAGATGAGTGCTTCCAATACCGATCTCTTTACAAAGTATTTAATTGTCACATTGTGCATCTGGGAGTTAAATTTCTGTAAGTATTTATTCCAAAACTTCCTACATCTGCTTTCTGAATCAGAAACGTGTAGTCATGGAGCAGAAGAGGCGGCGCTGGCACACACTAACACAAGCTCCTTACATGACAGCTCTCGCTTATTGCCCCCACTGTAAATCTTCAGCTTCTTAACGGATGCTATAAGCTTATGGTCACATTCCAGATGTCAAAGGCACACACAAATGATTACAACAACAAATAGGCCATCCTCCAATCCAGTCTATTTTAGTAAGCTGGTGTGGGAGGATTCGGTTGCACAACATCACACCTGGAGCACAAGAGTGCAGGCTGCAGAGGTTGGAACTGGGTGAACGCACCGTGATAATTTCACTGCTTCAACATAAAATGGTGATTAAGGAATTCAGAGGGTTAATTGCTGGCTACAAATATGGCCACCCTCCTGCTCAACTATCCTCAGGGTCTTCAGACAGACTCGCCCACTCTGTTAATTGAAGTTGCATGGTAAAGGCTCTCATTGGACACCGGCCTGTGCATAGCAGCATGCCTCGGGAGAGGGTGATGTAATGTCTTTTTAAAACATCACTGCTGAGGGACACCCCATACTCTCTGCACCTTACGTCATACACAAACTGTGACCCAGCAATATTACCATGGCAGGGTCCGAGAAGTGCTGCAAGAAAGTGTGTTGGCGCTGAGATTTTGAAGTCACAAAATCAGACAAAAAAATGTAATCTCCAGAAAAGCTAAAAAATAACAATTTCATTACATAAAATAGTAATATTTCTTGCCATTCTGTGACACTGAAACACTTGAAAATGTGTAAAAAAAATAATTGCTTCCAAAAAAGTAACATTTTACAACTCATTCAATTTTATATATGCTGAAGCTTTTTAGTCGTCCCTTCACACACAAACCCTTCCTTTGCACACATGAAACTGAATGAAAACTGCAGAGGAAGGAGCTCAGGAAGCATTGAAGGCCCGTGCACTCTGACTTGGTATCAACTATCCTCCTCTCTAACAGCCAACAGGGCAAAAAGGCATTGTGCCAGTTGAGCTGCAACACTGCTGTGGGTTTGTAAATAAAAAGCTCTTTAATTTTATATATCAGACAGGTAATCTCTGCCTTAATATTAAAGTAGGTCTATAGACAAGATAGCCTGTTGTCAGAGTTCCTTCACAAGCAACACTGCTGTCTCCAGCTGAAGGATTTTACTACCCTGCCACAATGAAAACAAATCAGTCACATCCACTGTGTATGGGCGTCGGTGCACAGAGGCACTGTTCCTACACACACATTCAGTAGAGGAACAGCAACAGTTTGATCGGACAAAATCGACTAATTCGAGGCTGGTGTTTGGTTTGCACATAAAACACTATTTTGCATCTTATTTCCTTTTGCATGCAAACTGACACTGACATTGAGTTTCTGGTTTAAACCGCATTATGTCAAGTGCTGATGTGGGATTTAAAGGATGCTTATTGCAGTGTCACATTACTATTTCACATCTTTCATGAAGCCAGACCCCCCCGCCCCCGCCCTCCCCACAGAGGCTCCTTCATCATGTCTGCGCGGACACAAACATCCATTTGCGCCAAGTGCACGGCTGATCGTCTCTTTCGCAACCCTCTTCCTCCAGCTATGCACCCGACTGCTGCATCCATACAGAACACAGGCTTCATATGTTGCAGCGCCGTCGACTAATCACGCTCCTGTCAGATCAGACACCGAATCTCTGGAGGAAAGGGTTCGCCGAGGTAATTGGATCGAACGCAGGCTTGCGCGCGCGCGGAGGATCGTGAAGTGCTGCTCCACACCCTGAACATCTAGAACAATGACCCTCCGGCAACAGCGCGCACGCGCCGCCTCTTTATCAGCCGCTCATTAGGCGGAGATAAGCTCGTGACGGCGCAGCAATGCAAAAGCAAATTGGCATTAATGTATGCACCATAAAACCCAGACCGTGCACGTTCCTCAAGCCCATCAACCCGCACACCCTCTCATCCTCCTCCATCAGCCTCCAAATCCCCTCTGAAGGCGCAAAATAACAGAAAAACGTCGAATTGCGCTCTGGATCGGTGGGAATAATCTCAATCAGCTGCAGCAAAGAGATCTATTATTATTGTACTTTTTTTCCCCAAATCGCCCTCAAATAGGTGAGAGGAGGAGGAGAGGGGGGGAGAAAGCACCGCTATTGTGTCGAGAAGCCATTGCAAGTAGGTTAAACCGCTCAGGCTGGCGCAGACGCGAACGTCTCCAAAGCAAATAAAATGCACAAAAACGCGCAAATGTCAGCGGCTGATTGAGCGTACCTTTGCTCTCCTGCCCTTCGTCTTGAGTCTCCTCCGCGTTGGACTCCATGGCCGGCTTTGTCCCATCCATTATTTTAGCGGAATATAGTCTCCTTGTGGCACTTGTACCTTACAGTCTGTGTGGATGGTGGAGCCTATCCTGGTGACTTGATGCTCGCTCTCTCTCTCGCTCTCTCTCTCTAGCCTCGTACACACCCTCCCTCTCCCCTCTCCCCCTCTCTTCCTCCCTGTTAAAGCTTAGCACTGTCTCGTATATTCAACAATCCAGTTTCAAGATGCAAAGGCGCTGTCAGAATGGATTTATTTCGCCCCAAATGACGCAAGAAAACGCCATTTGCCCCCTAAACCCACTCCTGACTGTGGAGAAAATGAAGCTCATGCTGTAATATACTTCTTAAATATCTCTCCTGATGATACATGGTCGTATTTATGGGGGTCTATTCGTACCTCATTCACTTTATTTCCTCACTAAGTGTCACTTTGTTGCATCAGTGGTTTCCTCTGTCCCTGGTCTGCAGGAGTTTGTATTTGTATTCTTTTCCTCAGTGAAGCAGAGGAAGATATAAAGACAAAATGTGCAGGAGATGTAAATATGCAAACTCATGGGTAACCATGCATGCATGAATACACACACACACACACACACACACATACACACACATACAACCACACACTCACCGCCCCCTCTCCATCTGGTGAGTTGAAAGTCAAGGGAGGAAGAGAGGAGGGTTGGAAATAAGAAGAAAATAAGAAGATCTGGTGTGCTATAAGAGAGCAAGTGTGTAAGATAAGAAGTCTAAGAGAGGAAGGACTGATTGTGGGATCGGGGTTCCTCTCTCACCTCAAAATGGCAAAGAAAATGTGCACATTTAAATCTGAGAGTGAAATAAATCAACATCTGCCATTTGTTCATTTGACACTTTTTACATATTTTCGTCATCACAGGACGAATGTGGTCGTGTATAATGATGCTTAAGTCTCAACAAGCCAGTGAGCAAGATCCAACGCTCATTTCCAACGCTGCCAAAATATTATTCCCATTGGAATAAAGAAGGCAGACAGACACACACACACACAGAGGAGGATGCTCAGTTGTGTGTGTTGTTGTTACACATGTAGCTACTTCAGTGTGCTTTCCTTGGTTGATATGAGCTTTGATTGGATCACCTTTGACCAATAAGAGCGCCTTAACTTAACAGCCATGTGCCTGGCTTTATTCAAGAGGGGTCCCTTTGTTTGCCTCCGAGGATGCTGATTGGCTGAGTGCAACATCTCACAATCCAGTAAGAAACAAGGCAAGGTGAATCCTTGAGAAATTGGTGAAATAAAAGGTGGGTGTGGTGTGTTTATTCAGAGAAGAAGAGGGTTGGGAGGGGAGGGGCGGAGGGGGTGCTGTTTCCATCATTCACCCCATTTTCTAATAATAAACACATCCTGAAACAATGGGATGCCATCTGTCCTGAATCCTCTTAAATAAGGTTTTAATTCGGGCCCACGTGGCCCCATTTCAGACAAAGCTCAGCCCACACAAAGTCCAGGAACCCCCCCCGCGCCATTTCACACACAGCGGGCCCTACCAGTGTCTTGATGTTTGTCCTCCAACAAAAACGACATACACCAGTGTGACTATATATGACATGGGGTTACTGGATCCACTTGACCCCAAGGCCGAAGATGAACACCCACTCTGCACCCATATTGCTGGAGAATCAAAGAGGGTCACCCATCACACTGACTTTTGACATTTGAATGGCTCTCTGATATTGAGCCACCGGGAAACCTGATCCACTGCATAAATGAATGACCAGGTTTAAAGCAGAACCAGAAGGTTACTGTTAGCTGCTACCACATAAAATTTGGGTTGTAACTAATGATCACCATAACTGTCGGTTAATCTGCCCGTTTTTTCTTGCTTTATTGTCTGGTCCATTAAAATTTAAAGTTATAGTAGAAAAACATAATTTCTAGTGTTCAAGATTATGATAACAGTTTATCAGACTTTAAGACTTATAGGACTATAAAGACATAATACGTAACATTTCAGCATGATAACATATATAAACACTAGACCTGTGTTGTATATGTAGTTGAGTTGTGTTCTTACAGTATCCCAAATGTTTACAACAATGTTCAAACTAAACAAAAGAGAAATCTGTCATTTTACTCATGTGTTTCACCAGTCACCTGTCAGTGGCGTCATATCCCCTTTGTGCATGCGTCAGCATTGTGGTTGTCTGCCAGACGCTGTTATAAATTTACTTTTAATCCAGTTTTAAGCTACATTTTTACCATCCATGGACGTCTGGATCTTAACTTATCAGAGAAACAAGCTGAGCTAAAGTTAGCAGCAGCTCGGCTCGCAGCCTCTCCAGGACGTTCTTTGGAGAAACAATGATTTTTAAGGTTAAACTGCTTTATTCAGTTTTTTTTTTACCAGTTTTAATTACTGAGCTCATTTGTTTGGGAGAGGAGGAGACCTCTGCGGATAATTGGAGAATCCAATGCACTTACATTATCCACAACTACTTAACGACGTCATCAAACTTTGTCTTTTGTTATTGTTGTTAACCCTAATGGAAAAAAAGAGATATTGTACATTAAATAATGACCTAAATTTAGCTTTATTCAGCACTTTACTCATGAATCCTGGAAGATGAGACCTCATTAGTGTCTCATTTTAACACAAAATCAAAGGAAAACAGGAGTTTGCACAAAAAGAAGTTAAGTAAGACAGTACAACATTTTAGGATGCCAAAAATGCAATTTTACTGCCCCATTAGACCCTGACTACCAAATCTTTTTCCTATGTAGCCAAGCAGATTATGTTTATCTATAAATGTGAATATGTGTTTATGTGTATAACTTCTATTGCAACACCGGTGATGTTATCTGGTTGCATAACTCACTTTTAAAACAAACAAGTTCCTGTTTCATATTAAGATTCAGACAATAGATGTAGAACGACAGACAGGAAATCATAAACAATGTGGTAAAAAATATTACCAATTTAATTTACACTGATTCCTTAAACACAATTTAATACAGAGGATGGTATTCTTTTCAGTTGCCTTTTAATGTGAATTAACGACTTATCCAATAGTCCTGTATATTTCCATTATAGTCCTATAGTGGTTTACGGTGCTGCTTTAATAGAAGCCCATACAAAGAGATTCTTTCCTCGTAGATAAAGAAGAATAATGCAGGTGTAAATTACATAATGCCTTAATACGATGCGCAGGAAGAAAAATCCTTCCTTTGTAGTCTGACTAAATCACACACACACACACACAACAACACTGTAAACTGTCAGTTATTAGGCTTGAAGGGTGAGTTTCAAGTCCCATTTTTCTCCCAGAACCCCCATAATCCCTTGCTGGGTCACACAGATTAAAGACTTGTCCAGAAGATGAGATACAGTGCTCGCTGGCACCCTCACCCTGTTACACACACACACACACACACACACATATGCTGTGCTTGGAATCGGGCCCAAATCTCCAACTAATGTTGCGTTCCAGAGACGCCAGAAAGTTGGAAATCTCATAGTTGCTACTCAAAAAATATAACAAAACATCTCTTTTTTCTAAATAGAGAATAAATAAATTCTCAATCCAGGATTCAGTTACCGGCACATCACAGCTGACATTATATGCATATGAAAAGATATCACAGTGGTCTGCCTGACTGTTTGACTAACAAATTATCTCTGGGAGATGTTGTGCAGCATTGTCACAGCACAGAGTACAGGACAAAAGACACAACTGCACTATACCAACATTCTGCACTTTTAAATAAAAACCCTAAAATCTGTCAGTCTAATTTATGTGCATCCCAGCTCCTCCTTGACTTGTCTCATGTATCTTTCCTCCTCTATCACTTTTCTCCTTTAAGAAGTAAGAGAGAGGGTGCAGTGGGTAGAGCTGGCGACCCATGTACCGAGGCTTAGTCCTTGCTGC
>NW_023340206.1:8496275-8506273 GCF_004916995.1 Morone saxatilis
CAGGGTTTGAATCCGACCTGCGGCCCTTTGCTGCGTGTCATCCCCTCTCTCTGCCCCCCTTTGCTGTCTCTCTCCAGCTGTCACTATCATAAAGGCAATAAAAGCCCAAAAAATACTTTTAAAAAAAAGAAGAAAGGGAGAAAGCAAATTCAAACGGATCTTAAACTGCCACCTCACAATACTAAGAGCATTTAGGTTGTGTACAACTCCACTTCTGCTTGATACACAGCACATAATCTGGGAGCAAATTAAGGAGCAAATAGGTTGTATTTAGTCTCTTAATTAATCTGAGGTGTGTTTTTGGCGTAACATGAATTAAACTAATCAGAGTGTCATCTCTCATACCTTTTAAAGGATAGTTGCGCTTTCACCTGGCATGTTGCTATTTAAACAGTGGATTCGGTTGTTGGAGAAGTGAGGAAACGGAGCTGCTTGTGCACTTATCCCTCCAGGCTGTAACAGACATCTGTAATCTCCTGTCAGATGATTTGGAGACTAATGCCAGCTGTCCCTATACACTCATACCTCCAACAGACCTCAGACTGGTCACTTGCAAAGTAAAGCAGCGCAGTAGTGTCTTTTGACAGCAGTGGGAACCCACCTATGTTGGCGAATCTTACAATCTGGATAATGCATTCTTTAAATAGCAGAAAAATATTGTGCCATTGATTTTAGACCAGGTTTTTGTTTGTCAGGGGCGAGATTGCTCTCTGCTGCCTAAAAATAGCACTGTGCCTACAATATGCTTGACCACACCTCATTTTAAGACCAACATCCACATGAGTGCACAGATGGGTGCAATACATTTGCAACAACACTGCGCTGTGTGCTGCTTTGACTGGGTGTATGATTGGGTCCTAAGAGTCTGCAACCATCCTAGAAGCTCTTATAATGCTCACAAGGGCTACTGATGCTTAGCAGGTATAATGTTTACAGTGTTTACCATCTTAGTTTTGCATGTTAGCATTCGCTGAACAGCACTGACCACAAACCACAGTTGAGGCTGATTTCATTAGTTTTTCTGGACAAATAAAAGTTTGACCTGATGATGGCTTTAGAATAAAAGTCAGGGATTACTTAAATTGTTATGATTGGCAATCCATCCAATAGTCGGTGAGATATTTCTGTCTGGAGTTAAGCAGTGGATCAACTGAGCCTCACTGCAATCCCTGGATAAAAACAAATCTGCATTGTTTCATATTTAATGTATGGACAGATAGATTTGTGAGAAAGAAAGTGATTTGTGCAGCTCCTCAGATCAAAAGCATTTACAACTGTGTGTGTTTGTGGGATTCATATAATCCCCTTCAGCCATTTGACTATATGAGAAACGAGAAACAATACAGCAAGGTTTAAAGAAGACAAAGAGAGTTCACTAAAGACAAATCCATATACACAGCCGGTAGTTTGAACCTTAAAGTGTGTTTGATGTGAGGTTATGTGTAAATATCAGTGATGTTGTTTCAAATTTTCAGAGCTGATCCATGCACCCTCTGACTTTGCTGAATCATGTATCTTCTTGAGCAATTTTAACCAAATGCTGGGCTTCAGAAAGAGCTCAGTGAGCAACTCTCTTATCTGCCTCCATAACTCTTGCCGTCCATTAAAGGGAAAGCCATGAGTGCCTATCGAATGCTTGTCTTCCCTCATTACAGAGAGACAGAAAACAGGAAAGTGGAGCCCAAGTGGGGTCCTCCCAGAGTAATGAGGACGTTGCAGCTCCTTCGTGTTATCACATGTGGAGGAGAAGAGGAGGAGGAGGAGGAAGAAAAGGAGGACACTGCAGTCTCTGGACAGTCATAACAGGCTTCAAATTGATTTCAAACTTCAGTTTAAAAGATTTCCACAACAAGCTGAGACTCTCATGGTCACATCGTCAACATCAGAGTGAGCTCAGAGTGATTCTGGCTCTGCTGTTGCCATGGAGACGTGTAACACTGCCGGGAGGCTGCATTGATTCAGATCTTTCAGCGATGCTATCAGTTCATAGAAAACTTCTCATATGGTCTCGTAACAGCTTGAATCCGCCAAGAGCCAGAAACCAAAACCAAATTTATAAGATAGCCGAGTGAAAGAAATCGTATCAGTGTAGCATCAGTAAATGATTTCTCCTCCTACGACTCATCTCAGTTGTTGACATGCAGCCAGTGTGTTTAAAGCTTTCTTTCTTGCTGCCTGAAAGTTAAACAGATAAGTGCGGTTTTAAATTAGTAAGTAAGTTGTTCCCTATGAACAGGAGCAATCATCAACAAGATGCACCGTGCTTCAGTAAGTCCCCATTCAGCCTCCATCAGGCTACGCAGCATTATTTTTAACCATTTTCTGAGCTAACATTTGTGTTTTTTTTTTACTTCTCTACAACCATTGGATGGATTGTTATTAAATTTGGTTCAGACTTTCATGTCCCACACAAGATGAATTGTAATGTACTTCAGTGATCTGACTTTCCTTCAAATTAGCAAACGTTTGCATGCTAAACATATTAAACCTGACAGAGCTGCTAGTGTGGCTGTAGACTGTCACCCATACTAAGATGTATTCATTCTCAGTAAGATGAAAGCTCAGAGAGTGCAGGAGGGATACAGCATCAAAGAGCACTAATGTTGTTTAGATGCTGGTTATTGTCTCCTTTGTCTTCTCCTTTGTCTCCTGTGTGATGCAGCCTCACTACAGGCATCGCATTGACCTTTTAACTGTCTTCCTGACACGCTGCTCAACACCATTATGCATCTCTTGTGTCGAGCACTGACACCGACTATCAGCCTTGGAGCTCTGATCCTAGAGGTTGACCCCGGCATGACCTACACTGTTGTCCCAAGCCTTGGGAAATCACTGGTGTCTGCTGAGAGCTATTTGTGTCTGTCTCTGTCTAACACAGGGCTCTAGGTCGTAGAGAGTGAGATGAGACTTGGAGAACTACACCAGGCTGTGTGTTTACTGCAGTTATCTGAACTGTTACTTTTAAATTGAACATTCAATTTAACCCTGCTAGGCCTGTCAAGCTTCCCATCCACGCTTGGCATATAAGAATTGTATTTTGTCTTGAGGTTTGCAGACATTTTTGAGGTAGCCGAAAGCAGGCTTCTTATTTCTAGCCAACTACTGTGGATTTTGTTGGCTTCAACAATTTTGTCAGCTGTAGCTTCCTTGAGACAATGCAAAGAATTTTAAGTCAAAGCTGAACCTAGCTCAACTTTAGCTGCAGAACATATCATAACTCATGTTTCAATCCAAAACACACATTTTAATTGAATGTCAATAAAATATGCAAAAATCAAAATGCTAATTAATGCATGTCCATCCACTACAGGATTATTAGGAGTTTGTTTGCTAAAATAAACAGTTGTTGGTGCGAATTCTCCAGTCACGTGCAATTAAGCAGTTGCACAATAACAGAGCATAATAAGATGATATAATTAAATCAAAAACATAATAGAAAATATGATGGAAATATGACATTTATGTTGTTCCTCATCGCTCAACACAAATCTTATGTTTCCCTAAATTTTTTGTGCTTTTGGCTCTCAGGTTTTTGTGTGCAAATTTAAAATGCGTATTAAAAAAATGGAAATGCACACAATGTTGCAGCTCCTACGTACTTCATTCAGTGAAGAAACCAGTCAAACTTTCACCAGCATGCAACAGTTTCTGCATCTGTTTGATCACAGCGCTCTCCATCTTACTTGTCTCACCCTGTATGTTTTTAGCTGTTTGGTTATTGATTTATCTGCCTCCATTAGTCAAATGGAAGTATTTTATCAGTAAAGCTGCGAACAGGCCATCACTTGAGCACACATATAAAGGCTCTGGTGCACTCACACGCACACACACACACACACTCTGAAACAAGCAGAGTGTCTCAGCGAGGCTTTATGAACCTCCCGCTGTTGCTTTAGTCTAATCCTTGCCATTTTAATGGGCTTCTGGCTTCTTCTAAAAGGGAAACTTTTGGCAGAGAACGAGATCGAAGCGCTTCACCTGGCATTGTGTCTTCATCTCTCAACTGGGAACGTCCTCTAATTTCTCTACAGATAGTGTCTTTGTGTGTGTCTGCACAGGCCTTTGTGTGTGTGTGTGTGTGTGTGTGTGTGTGTGTGGAGATCAAGGGCCCTTAATCTGTAGTGGTGATGATGACCCAGTTTTGCACCACCACCTCCCCGCCTCCCACCCCGCCCTCAGCCGTCGGTCGCCAAGGAGACGCATCCCTCTCATCCCTGAACGGAACCGTCGGATGATCACAAAGGTTAGTCCGTCTCGAACACACACGTAAACACACACTCAATCTAAAGCTACCAGAATGAAGACTTTAGTTGAAAATGTATTAATTCAGGTTATTATTGTGATTTTGAGCTATTTTTTTCTTTCTTTCTGTGTTTCTCTAACTGGCAGTTCAAACAAAAAGCAGGCACAGGGGTAACTTTGATGCAAATTCATGCAAACTAATCCCAACATGCTTCGTCATCATCTCTCTGCCTAGACACCTGCACTTGTGTGTGCACTGAATTTGCATTCAATTGCAAAGTTTCCATTTCACTGTGTAATTTCAATGCACATTTAAGCACAACAAGGCTGGGAAGTTTGTGCCTTGGCCTTTATTTCCTCCTCTCACACACAAACATAACACCTGACTGAACGCCCACCCTCTGTTGGAAAAACGTGCAGAAATTCTCCTCCAGCACCTCCGATATATATCTCACCTTATTTACAAGGTCTGACTCCTGTCATTACGGATGGCTTAACCTACACACACCTCCACACACACACACGCCTACACACCCTTCCCCCCACCGCCCCCTCCGTCCAGCAATTTATCTGACGAGCCGCTAATCCCACTGGCCCAGATTTGGTCCACAGTCTGCTCCACATGATGACCAACAACTGCACACACCCCAATCCCAAACACACACACACACACATACATATACATCCCCACCCCACCCCCCATCCACGTCCGTGTGCCTGCCTGCATCATGTGACCTCTTCAAGGGTCATGTGACCTCAGGAGCTGTTGCACCTGTGACCTACTGTAAGGAACCGCAGCACACGCCAGCAGCAATGTGGAGTAAGAGCTGCTTCCATCAGTACAGTATTCAAGCACACCATGAGTCACTGTGTAGAGGAAATGCAAAGCAGGGTGGGCTCATCATCTTCATCATCATCATCATCATCATCACTCCAGGGATGGAAGAGAGGCAGGGGGATGTGTGGAAGAATGGCAATCCCCTGCTGTCTGTGGGTCATGTGTGTATACACACATATATATATATATATTCATGTTCTGCCTTTTTTTTGTCTGCGTGGGCTCGTGTGATCAGATGTGTGACTGTTCGTATTTGAAATGACGCCGGCTTTGTGCATCGCTGCGTCGCCATGGCAACAGGTCCTCTCGACGACAACTGACTCTGACACATGAGAGTAGCCGTTAGGGCTGATCTTAAAATGCTCACATGCAGGACGAGGAAAAAGACAAGCCGCCGGTAGCCTCGTGAATACAAATGCAAGTTGGTGTGGGAGGTGGGTATATAGTGGGATTCTGTGATATAGTTTGGTACTGAATCCATTTCACCGTCAGTTAAAACTATAAAATCAATTCTAAGACTGACAATAATAGAATGAAGAATAGACATTGGAGAAGTAGAACAAAGCTGGAGAACAAAGAATGATGCAGTGGAACTACATAAAAGCAAAGATCACGTTCTCTAGATTGCTAAAAGGAGTGATTAATGTTCGGAAATATAACTGTGAAAGCCAACAACACTGTAAACCTGGCCAGCAGGAGCAGACTGATGAGTCATGGGAACACTTCATAAATCTGTGCAACTTTTGTTATTTGTCTGCAGGCACTAACTTTCATGTTGTTCCAGAGACTGCGATTCCCTCCCCATCCTGCAGTCGTCCTCACCTCTCATCCTCGCCACCTGAGCTCCACACCTGCTCCCAATCCCCTTATCAGCACTGCAGGATGTATACAGTGTGTAAACTCACCCTAAACGCTTGGGCATGCCAGCATTTAAGTAAAGAATGTGTGCCACTGACCAATAGCAATCCATCTCAGCAATTCTGGGGGAACAGAGTCCAAAATGGTGAAAGCTATTGTAGCTGAAGGCTTGTAATCTTTATGAGCTTTATTTCCTCTTTAATAGCTCTTTTTTGAATGAATTGGTGTGCAAAATGCCTCTGAATTGAGTCATTAACGTCATAATGACTCAATTCAGAGAAAATAGGATGCTAAAGCTAAGTGACTAACAATAGCAGTTAGTTAGCTCGCCAACTTCAGAGGTTCACCAACTAGTCCTGCTAGTAGTGTTTCTGCCTTTCTTTCTGCCCTATTATGACCTTTTGCCTGCCTCACCCTTTAGGTTTGGTTTTGCTTTTGCTTTTATTCATGTTACACTGCCTCTCTCTGTGTCTTTCACAGGCGCTCAGACTCATAATACACTCAAGCCATCCAATTACAAATTCACCAATTGTCAGTCTTAATTTGACTCTTGTGGCGTAATGATCAACAGTTATGCCAGTGCTGATATAAGTCGCCAACTATCAGTTAATTTAATACTTTGAGATAGTTTTAGTCAGCTGCCCCAGAGTCATATGAGCTTTCATATCAACACTTGTCAACTCCTAATAATTAAAACTGAAAAATCAACACTTGTTAATGCTGGAAAATGTGCTGTTCAGTCCTGAGCTTGAAGGTTTTCTGCTGCTTTCAGCAATCGAGTATGCTATATACAGCATTGAATATGTTTAAGTGTTTTCTAAACATTTTTCTAACCGTTAAAATTCAAATATAAGATTTAACAAAGCACAAAAGTTTGTGCAAAATCTGGGTATCAGCAGCCCCAATGTAAAAATATCAGCTTTCAGCAACTTGGAAACTTAATTTATATACAGAAAACCCCCAGTAATTATGGTTTGCATTCAGCTATACCCAGACTATCATTATGGCACTATTACTGCAGTTTAAGTGTTGGTATGTTGCTATTCTAATCAGGCCACTGGATCGTTCCACTTCTTTTTCCAGCTGAGTGATCATTTATTCCTTCAGAATAAAACAATCCTTTTAAAATCTGCAGCCTTTGAAGTCTGTCTGCTCAGACGGCTGTGACAGTCAGTATCCATTCTGCAGATCCGTGCACAGCAAATCCACAGGAGAGGATGCAAGAGGATATGAGTTTCCACATTCATCCGAGCAGAGACGAACTGCAGCAAAAAGAGAGCACAAAGAGCGAATTCACGAAGGAGGATGAACGGAGGGGGGAGGAGGAGGAGAGGAAAGAAGAAGGGGAGGGGAAAATGGAAAGAATAATGATGAGGACAATGAGCGGGGAGATGATGAGAGGAGCAGATGAAAGAGGGGATGATGATGCTGACGATGATGAGACTAAAGTAGCAGTTTTTGTTTCAGGCAAAACAAGGGGAGCTGGAAAGAGAGAAGTTTATGATGGCTTCCTGCTGAAAAACTACTCTGGTTCCCCATCGCAGTAAATCATGTCACTTGGCTACATCCTGTCTGTTCTCAACTTCTCACCGGCCTGAAGGCGATAAACAGCCTCGCTGCCTTATTGGAAACAGATGTTATGAAAGGGAGAGAAGGAGAGACAAAGAAAGAGAGAGAGAGAAAGAGATGTAGGGGAGGAGGGGAGGAAGAAATGTAATGGATAGAGATAAATGCTGAAAACATTGGTGGCTTCGGAGCTTAATGAGATCAATCTGAACGCTTTTAGGTCAACCTCCACTAAAACAGAGACAAAGCTCAGTTTCTGCCAGTTCACTCTGGTCTGATTACGTCTTCCAAAACAAATTGGAAACCAAAGGCCATCACATCTACAATCTTTGTTTTCTACGATCTCAACCACGGTAGAAATGTTTGCTTCACTGGTCAATTACAATAAGAGAAGATCTGAACTACGCACGCGCATGTCTTTGCTATTCTGCCTTGATTCACCTTCTCTGCTGTTAAAAGACAAACAAGAATATGAGTCCAGACTATAGTTTGTCTGTCTGCCTGTTTGGTTTGTTCTGCTTGCCGTTTCATGCGTAATGAACTGGTGTTATCAAACTCCACATCTATCTGGGCACCCATATATTAATACTGTATACTACACATAGATGACTGGAGTACAACCTTGGGTTTTATGTCCTCTCCTGTGCTGGTTTGAATGCTGTTTTTACCAAAGCCTGTGTTGCATTTCTAGATGTTATCCGAAAAGTTTAAATGGCATTGCTTCAAAGCCAAATTAAAGATGTCAACACTATTTTAAAAAAGTCTTTAGCATCATAATCTTGAAAGCAGACATTTTAACTGCAACCTTTTTTTAGCTAAACTGGCAATTTTGGGTTTCGGGATCTAACGATAACTCACGATTGAATACATTTCATGAAACTTTGAACAAAATGAGATTGAAGACAAATTATGACGCTTTAAATTTCTCACACAAAAATCTACAAAATATCTTTTCTTTACCAAACTGAAGAATCTTTTTTTTATTTCCAAGGTAGGGTGTCCTAAAATGTGTCTATTTATGTGCAAACTTTAATCATCTGTGTGTTTAAATGCATATTGTCACATCTCAGCTACCATATATTTTTGACCAAATAAACATGGACTGTGTATATATCCTCATGCTGCTTATTCAATCAATATATTTTATTATTAAGGCCTGAAGACTTCCACTACTGTGCACATTATAAATGGAATAAATTACAAAGAACCGTGTTTTATGTGTGTTCTTCTGCTGTACTCTAGAGATCTTGATTCCAATGAGAATACCTGATCGAATAAAGCTCCTAAAAAATAAAGAAGAATATGCAAAACCCTGCTCTTCCTGCGACATGCATCAACGTAACATACACAACAGCCATTGTCTTCTGTGTTTCAACCTTGTCCACCCTGTTTAATCTGCAGTGAGGGAGCGGATCACTCCCTTTTAATCCAATCAGTATCAACTCTCACATGAGGAGTTGACATGGGGAGGATGAAGCGAGTGTTTACACTGAATTACAGTCAGGCAAGCTCACCTTGTAACAGGAGACGTTTGCCTGAAAATAGCCCAAATGACTGGAAAGGCCTTCAGAAGTATTCAGATCTTTTATTTAAATAAAAGTTCTAATACCACACTTAAAACTGTGAAAACTGTACTACAAGTAAAAGACCTGCATTCTACTTAAGTAAAAGTATGTGAGTATTATCTGTAAAATGTACTTACCTAAAAGTATGAAAAGTACAAGTACGATTATAGGTTTTTGGATTAATATTACTGCTGCATTTCACATTGTATACTGTTTGGTACTTTAATCTACATTAATGCTTCATATTCTATAAAATCCTCATATGTTTGTAGCATCTGTGTCTCATTCTCATGAGCCTTGTTTTCAGCTTTGTGACATTTTCTAGTTAATCCAAGAGGTTTTTGTCTAAAATAGTTGATTTATCTATGATTTATAGAAGCAAGAGGATTTCCGCAACCCATAAAGGAAGTAAAGTTTTTTCTTTTGTATTGCACAATACCCAGTAACATTGAACATGTACAGTTATCCATCTGGACCATATTCAACTTTATTGTATACAGTTATATACTTTATATAACTTTATAGATTTCTATTATATTTTTATTTTATATTTTACACTATTATATTTGCTGTTTGCATACATGTCCCCTGTGCTGCTGTGACTAACTTTTTTTCCTAATGGGGGAGATAAAGGAACATCTTATCTTATAAACATCATCAAATTTTGAGTTTTAACTGGACAGGAAGTGAAGGGTTTCAAAAATTGTTATCTGAAAACCTAACAAATGTAATAAAAAGTACAATATTTGCCTCTGAGATGTAGTGGAGGAGAAATATATAAAGTATAAAAGGAAATACTCAAGTATTACAGTACTTAGCTACACTGCTGAAAGTAAAGTCATAAACTAATGAAATGTGAAGCTTTTCCTGTCTGCCCTGACCAGTGACATGCAACACACACACACCGACACACACACACACACACGCAC
>NW_023340206.1:8506410-8506720 GCF_004916995.1 Morone saxatilis
TCATCGGTTTGAACCTTTAAACTGATTAACGAACATTAGAGCCAGGAGAGGTCCCTCTTGCAGCTGCTGCAGGACAGCATCCAGACACCGAGAAAAACAAACAAAAAGCAGCAGAAAGTGAACGCACCACTTGTGTGTAGGAAATAAGTTCACGTACCCATTTCATCAGCTCCCGTGGAAACTGGCCCTGAGACAGAAAGTGAGCACGCTCCCAGATGGTGGTGTCCACAGGTTGTTTGGAGAGGGGCTGCATGCAAACAACTGGACGTCCCGTTTGGGAATCGAGAGGAGGGGGGAGGCGGGGGGGGGG
>NW_023340206.1:8506820-8508010 GCF_004916995.1 Morone saxatilis
GAGGCGGGGGGGTGGAGGGGTGATGGGTGACGTCACGGCTGCGGCTAGAAATGGATCAGACTTCATTAATCCGAAACACACCCGAGAGTCCTTATTGGTTCTCCAGGCGTTATTATATAAAAAGTATTAGAGTGCAGAGAGAGACTTCACGTTTTTATAAGTAAGGATCACTGTTAGTGCTTCATTTGTTCAGTTTCTGTTGATTTCCACTGCTATTGATCAGTGATTGATCAGTATTTTCCTGCTGTTTGTGCATTGGCACACTTATACACATTCTAATGCAAACTCATATTAATACAGCGGGGGGTATCATTAGTTTCCACTTATGAGTAAGAACTGCTGTTTTTATTCAATTACCTATAACTTCTTACATGTGAGTGGATGGCAAGTAACACTCTCCTAGTACATTTGACTCTGAGTAAATTTAGTCACGTCTTCTAAGGTAACTTCGTGACTATATCGTAGATTTTTCATTTTATTTGCCTCACTTACAGTGTCAGAGGGAATGAAATTGTATTTGTTTATCCATACAGTAATTGGCAGCCTTAGTTATTGATTACTTTTCAGATTAAACGTATGATGATTTTATAAAGAACAAGCAGATCATCTTGTGACCTCTTGCAGAAAAACAGGGTCTGGTTGAGGTTCAGATGTCTATGAGTTGTTAACAGTTCCACCAAAGAGAGATTTCCCCTCAAAACTCCCCACATGGTTTTATTTAAGTAACTCTAATCAAGGCTTAACGAGGCAAAATGATCCAATAATTCACAAACAAGATGAAAGAAAGGGAAATCAATAGAAATCTGGGCAGCAGAACTTTTTCTTCTTTTCTCTCCCATTAATCATCTGATGACCCCTCGGATATATCTTGTGACCCTGTGGAGAGGCCTGACCTCTAGGTTGTAACCACTGGACTAAACTACCAAACAGTAGCTTTAAGTATACTAATAATATGTCTCTATTTTCACTTAAGCAGATTTTAATGAAGGACTTGTAATGGAGTATTTTTACATTGCTGTACTGGTACTTCCGAGTTACACTACCAGGAAACATACAAAACAGCATAAAATATATGAATTAATACAGAATATACTGACTGAATGCAGCTCATAGAAATTGACTGGTGGCAGTGGTCCTGTCTCCTATAGGAAAGTGTTTTAGGATCAAACTGAAACCTTGAAATCTATTAA
>NW_023340206.1:8508043-8513420 GCF_004916995.1 Morone saxatilis
GTATTTGGGGATGTACGAATGCACTGCCCATAAGCTTAACAGCAGTTATTTAATAAAGAGCCAGAGAGGTAATTAAGACATCACAACTGACAAAGCAGGTTTTATCCAAACATAAAATACTTTATTACAAACAGAATTCATATTAAAACACACATCGCTCAGTCTACTGGTGCGAGCGCCATATAAAAGAGAATAGTCAACGTCCCTCCTGAGAAACCGAACCGACGCCTTTGAACCTGATGAAATGTCAGAATTGGAGAGGCACAGTTTAGAAGCAACAACAACAAATCACTCTTCATGTGCGCTGAAAAGTGGAATATCAGAAGCAGCCATGCGGGAACGCTTCTAAAAATTTGAGCGGGGGGAGGGGGTCGACAGTGTTTCTGTGGTTAAACCGAGTTGACAGGCATAAGAGGAGCTACTGCAGCATGTAACATCACCAAGCTCGAGGGTAAACATAAACAGATTAGGTGGAAACATGCAGGCATAAGTTGTTTATGTATAAATATTTTTTTCCCCCATGTATTTATCAAAACCAGCATGTCATGACCGGACACCACGCACTGATGGCAGCTTCCCCTTTGACCTCAAACGCAGGAGAGATGATTTGGAAACATGACGGAGGAGCTGTGGATCCCATACAGAGCCCATACAGTTCACAGAGTTAAAAGTAAGTTATGTAGAAGTGTAAAGTTACAACAAATCCAACATTTTGTGTACATTGAAAATAAGTTTCCATGTGGGGCAGCAGCTGACAGGTTGGTGACATTTACATCTTTTTGTGCTTAAAATAACTTCCAACCCCTCAGCCAACCCAAACCATTAGTTCCACATTAGAAGTGTGGACAGCCCTCCATCCATTACAACGGCACCCTGAGATCAGAGATCAGAGGGATTTCCTCCAAACCGACCGCTCTGCCCGCCGCCGTTACAGTTTCAGCGGGATGACGGGCCAGTACTTGGGCTGTTTGAGGTCACAGTTTCTGTCGAACGTGAGCTGCATCGCCGCCTCCATGGCCAGGATCTTGGCCGCATCCTCGCCGTACAGCTTCTTCATCTCGGCCCCGCGTCTCTCGCCCGGTCTCTCGAAGGGAGGAGCCGCGCTGCTTCGCCAGGAGACGGCGTGCATGTCCTGGTCGGCCGGCACGTAGCTGTCGTGCTGCTCGGCCTCCATCTGCTGCTGCTTCTCTGCAGGGACAGGAAAACAGGTTATTTTTAGAGACACAGCAGGCACCTCTTCACCTTACACAACCCCAAAGCAAAGCAAGTTACTCCTGATACGTCCTCAGACTCAAACTGCAGGGGAACAACGTCGCTCTCTTACTCAGCTCCTCTCTGTGTTTCTCCGTCTGGGCGAAGTACTGCCGAAGCTCCTCGCTGATCTCCATGTTGCTCACGTCGCACTCGATCTCGCTGTCCGAGCTGCTCTCCTCCTCTTCTTCTTCATCTTTCCTGCCACGCTCTCTGCCGTGCCAGTCCGCGTAGCGCCGGTGGCTGCTGGGATGCTGCTCCAGGCAGTAGCCGGGGCCGTAGGCAGCCTCCAAGGCCTTTCGGTAGGCACGCCTGTGTCTCTGGTGCCAGGCCATCGCCTGCTGGTAGTGCTGCCAGTAGCGGCTGTATACAGGGCTGGAAAACCAGGACATCACAGTGCTTATGTCCTCCTGCCAATGAGAGGGAAGAGGACATATATTACTCACAGTCTCACAATTGTTTTCCATCAAGAATCTGTTGGTTTTAGGTTAATTTAAAGGTTTACTGGGCAGTTTTGCTCCCTGATGTCTGCAGCTTTAATGTGCCACTTTCTGAATAACACCAGGTCTTTGAAGGTCTCACTGAATGAGAGTCTGCTGCGCTTATATGTTGCAGTCCCACTTTGTCTTTTAAAGGTTTTCCTGCCCAGTACACCTTTAATATATGACACTAATAATACTCAAGCTGAAGACAGTAACTTACCATGACTGGAGATGCCTGCAGCTCACTGAATGTCTCTGCTAACTCTGCTACTTCTGGAAAACACACAATAACTAATGAGAACAACTAAACAATGCAGAGTGCGTTTAACAATATGAGCTTCTGTTTAGATACAACAGCACTTAGAAACACAGCAGTGAGGCTGACTATCAGGAGCAAAGAAAGACACATGCTGACATCTTAAAAACAAAGATGGAGGCGCATTCAACGTCCGACTTTACACCTCAAATAAACAACAGTGACACTAAACAACAACAGTTAATACAAACAATATAAACTGTGTATTCACAAGCTGAACGGCTCATTAGGAAACATTTACCTGTGTGATGTCAACTTGTTTATCGGCTCATGCTGCTTCCTCAGAGACAATTTACCCAGCAGCCTTTGGGGCAGAGCAACGTAAATGCTGGCTAAGTGGCGCCACCCAGTGGACACTGTGACTCGGTGCAAGGGTGCGCAGTGTTCAAATACTGGAGCTGTAAATATTAATATTAATAGTATTTAATCGATTAAAAGTCCCACATATTTAATAGCTCAAAAGAAGAGAAGAGTTATTTGTAGTTAAAATAAGTGGGAGTTGTAGTTTTTATCTTTTTTTTCATGTTATAGAATATTTATTTATTTATTTATTTATTAAGTATTTATTTACTGATAAATTATTTTACACTTTTATTATCGCAACACATCTCGCCAACACTTTTTATTATTGTTTATCTATAAATACAGTTAGCATGTATTGATATATGATTTTCTTACTTTCTCAAAGAAAATCCCATCATTATTTTATTTTGAAAGCAATTACTGATTTCCGGAGCCATTAACCGCTGAAACTTTTGTTTGGATGCGCACTTAATCCGCAGGATAGTTTTTACAATTTAGCCTGTCATGCTTTCTCTTTTATCACCCAGGTGACAGGATAGAGCTGTGTTCACTGTTCACAAAGAAAACTCAAATGTTCTGTTCACTCTGTCATCAAACAATAAAGGACTTCAGGACCGAGACTTGTTCATGATATGATATGAGCCTCATTAAAAAAATTTCGTAAATCAGAGCAATAATTCAGAATTGGGCACTAAGGCTTGAAGTGTGAACAAAGCCTAAAAATCAAAGGCCTTACTTTGATCATTCATAAGTTACAGCACTTTTTAGTATTCATGCCTTCTTTGGATGCACATAATTAACTCTATCTGGTTTCAGGGTGAAGCTATTGAGGTTGTGGAGCTGCTGCAGGAGAAGAAGGAGCATGTGGCCCCCCTCTGGCTGGAGCTTTACATCCAGAGAGGAACAGAAACTCTCTTCACTGCCGTCTTTGACATGTGTGAGTGGCCTAATTTGGTAGGTAGATATCATCTGCGTCACTTTTACTCCTCTGGTGTCACACGAGATGATGAGATTCATGAAAGAACATCAAAGACCTGTGTGTCTCTGCACATGAAAGGCGTTCTGCAGAAGAAGGCCTTAAAGTTTTTCTACATCTGTGTGCATGCTCAGTGATAACCAGATTATTGATCAAGCATGGTTTTAGCAGGCTCTGTATGGAAAGAAAGGATCAATTAACTGCCTGTAATCAGTTAACAGGTGTGTGTGTGTGTTGCACCGTCAGACTCTGATCTTGACTGTGTGTGTCTGAGACTTGAAGTTTTAGTCATACATATGTATCTCCGTGAGTTTTCTTTCTTACCTCTCTTCATTAAACTCTTTTTACTTTGTTCAATATCCTCGCCTTCACACCATCTTAAGGGAGGAGTATGATGTGAAAAAAAGGATGAGTTAAGTGAAGTGAAACTAAACTGCACATGTGGTACGCTTTCGCTCTTTTTACACACAATGTGTCATCTCCTATACGTGGATAACCTATTAAAGGGATAAGAAGCATCATAAATGTCCTTTTATACAGGGGGGAGTATGATGTGCTTGGACCTACAACATGAGGGTCTTCAATATACGTTCCTTATTTGTATTTTAAACATTTATTCTAAATTTGTTGACATTTAGTTATAGTTTTATGTCATTTGGCTGCACGATACGCTGTTGTTTAAAGAGTAAAGTTGAGATTTGAATAAGCTGTTAGATCAGACAGCAGCAGTCTATCACATATTTATATGAATGGTTTTGGTTTTTGATCGCAGAGTAGTCATGCAATATTTTTTTTTTATGAAGGACGAATAGTTAGCAGAGTGTTTGAGTGCTGTGAGACATGTTTGACTATATCTGGGTCATGCTTTGGCTTGAGGCTTCAAAGCTTTCAGAGGAAATGCAGAAAGACAGATGTGCCTTTACAAAACACATTTCCTCCTACGGTGTGTTGTTTGAATGGCTGTGTAGAATATAAGTCTATAAATAAAACAAGCATTTTCTCTTTTTCAGAGCATGGATTGTCTAAAGTATATAATTTATTGCTTCCTTAAATACAACCTCACATTGCTTTGTAAATACTTCTGAAACAGTGTTTTCAGTAAAGAACTATTTCTTTAGCTTGAAACATTAAAACCAATAATCAGTGATGATACCGGGAGTATCTCTACACAAAGACATTTGTAATCTCAGAGGCACAACCTGGATACTGTTTAATGTAGGTCAATGTGTCTACTACGCCCCCTGCTGGTAGGTCTGTTGAATGCTGCTCTTATTTTAGTGTTAAGGCCCTCAAACCCCACAGCACTGGTTCCCAACCTTTTTCCTTAATGGATCCCTTTTCTATAATTGAGTAAACTGATGAACTCTGACTGCTAATAAACTGTTTAATGAACCCACTTAGAGATTACAATAACTGCTGGAAGTTTGTGCAAAATGAGCGAGTTGGATACATTTTTAGGGGGTTTTGGGGGGTTATTTCTTGTGAATATGTGAGTTTCCCTTCTTTCCTGATGTGCTCTGCAGATGATGTTGACACTGATACTGTCTGGTTTCTTTACATATAAACAGATATAACCTTGTACAAGGTTTTATATTTCAGTGGTAATAAACTATGACAGGTACTGAGAATAATGGATTATACTGCTTTACACACATCACTTTCAGACTTGTCTGGTGGAGAAACACTTGACCTGGTTTCATTGTTCATTGTTCTTTCATTGTTGTTTCTTGAATGCACTGCAGCATTTTAACCACAGTCCTCCAGCTCTGTGGTTCTCAACCTTGGGGTCGGGACCCTCAAAGAGGTCGCAACGTCTGGGGGTTTCCAGATGGTTGTGACAAGCAGTGCGGGATGAGAGACAGGAAACAGGTCTCAGTGACGTCATTCCTTGAATGAGAGTCAACACAGAACTTAAAAATGTGATAGGCTATGTACATTTTATACATGACCCAGTTATCTCAGTAATATGATAATGTGTTTCTATGTATTAATGTGCTTTTAGGCCTTAAGCAGGCATGTTGACTGTGAAGGTGCCCCTATTTCAGTAAA
>NW_023340206.1:8513520-8515166 GCF_004916995.1 Morone saxatilis
TTTCATGTGTTACACATGGGGTTATGAGGGAGGGTGGGGGGGTCGCTCTAATTTACAGCCGTGACACACTTGTTTTACCTGGTTCTGTATCCTATAGACCTGCATCTATTTAAAGCTGTCTGCCTGTCTCTGTTGCAGTTTCAGTTTGTCTGTTTCTTGTCCAGCTGAGGAACAAAGCGTGGGCAGAGAAAATATGTTTTCTTGTCCTTGTTAATGTGGCCTGGTGGCAATTCTTTGGTATAAGGTGTTTATTCCCTCTACTGACATTACCCAACCACCGAGAGTCGAACAAGGTTTCCTAATGTAAAACCTTTTTAAAATGCTATAGTTTTGCTAATATTTTGACTTAATGGTATGGTCGGGGTCATGGGTGGACTTTTAATCAGTTTATAATCAAGAATTAACCATTTTTATAACGTCTTTCACAGGTTCCGCTATGTTTCTACAGTAGCCNNNGTTGCAATCTGCAACTTAAATCCTACACATTCCTTTTTAAATTCAAGAAAGTTCAGGTTGACCTCTCTTTGTTGCTCTGATTGGTATGAAAACATGACACTGAGTGCTGTTAATGGCTCTCCAGGGGCCTCTGGATGTTTCCTGATCATGGCTGCTGAAATGGAGCCCAGTACCGCTGATGGCAACCAAACCCAGTTCTGGGAGAAGATCCCCCAGTCTAAAATGATGAAGCGAAGGTCATTTTAACCAGTCTTTCTTCCAAACATGACAAACTTTAAGTCATGGGACATTCTCAAAGTTCTTGAAAGTCGAAGTGCTCAGATTTCACATCCGATTTTGTTGGGGGGGGGGACAAACATTATCTAAACTGGAAAGTAGAAGCAGTCATGTCTTGCAGTTCCTTTTTAACACGTCATTATCAGCTTCTACTCGTCTAATGTTTACCCTCCTCATTTAGTGTAGTTTACTGTTCTCCGACAGCAGCACTTTTGTTTACTTATCTACCATTATGGATAAATGGAAGCTTTGGTTTGTCCTTCTTCTCCCCCTGTGTTTGTGTATTAACACTGAAGGTACTATAGCGGAGAGTTTCAGTATGTATAATGTATGCAGTTTGGTAGAATAACAAGTTGCTTATTTTGTTAGCTTTCTTAGAGTCTCCTGCTATTAACTCATCTTGCTCGTTCTGGCCTCAGTCACTCATTTTCTATACTTCCAGAGGCTATTGTGAAAACCATCGGGAGTGGACCAGATGTTACTCCGATATGCGCCGCTGCCACACTGCACATCATCACACTTATAGTATGTAAGATCAGAACAGAGACGAGCGGGGGAGAGGGGTGTCGTCTGCTGTATCAATATGGACAAGACTTTGTGCACGAATGTGACTCCAGATTCACACTTAGGACTAATAATCAGACTGTGTTCCTCCATCTGACCAGTTTAACACCAGAGGATAGTGGGAACTACACCTGTGAGTGTTCACATTCTGGTGGAATGGATACTCTGCATCTCATTCTCACCGTGAAAGGTACATTTTTATTTTATTGCATTTGTCTCTGTGGTAAACATGATTAATTTCAGGTGTGATGCCTATACTTGTAGAATAAATCAGACCACCGCCAATGCATAAATTAAATAATAGTGTAGGGTAATTAATCCAACAGAGAACCAGGAATAATTGCCAAAAT
>NW_023340206.1:8515194-8527526 GCF_004916995.1 Morone saxatilis
TTTTTTGTTTTTTAGGAGAGGAAGAGGCCAGCAATTCTCTGAAAATGCTCATTTATACTGCTGTGATTAGTAGTGGTACTGCTGTTGTCATCGTAACTGGAGTCGTCCTTGGGTTTATCCTGAGGAAACAGAGTTACAGGTAATAAATTGTTGATTTAAACACAGAAATCTGGTATTTATGTTGCTATAATTTAGGATCGTCAACAATTTCATAGCAGTAATGTAACTTTTTTTGTAAAGCACAGCACATGTGACATAAAACACATACAATTCTGTTTTAATCAGAACTGGGGATACAAATTTTATAAGGAGTAACATTCATTTTCATTCCACTGTTGCTGCTTTGGTTTGTGTTTGTTGCTCCACTGATACGAATCTGTTCTTATTTTCAGAGACAAGACAAGGTCAGGACCATCTGTATTATCTGTATGCGAATCCACCTCTCTGGTGAGCAACATATTCTCTTGTTTTATACCTTTCAACTTATGTAAGTAGCTCACATACAGTATTTACTGTGTACACTCAGTGGCAACTCATTACACTTGCTTAGTCCCACCGCTTTACTCCTTCCTTTTTGATTTGTTTGACATCTGCAAGGTTTCTTGTTTCTGAGGTGCAGGAACCAAAATGTCTTCCTCAATCAGACTGTGCATTTGATGCATTTATTGCCCATTTTAATGTTTAGACCAACAGAAAATTCAGCTCTCGACTTTCTACCTTGGAGATTTTGAGTGTCAGTGCTGTGAATAACAGCTCAGGGGATGTGAATCAGCTTTTAAATGACATAATAAAGCTGAGGTTTCCGTATGACTCAGGTTTCCTGACTCGGGTCAATGTGTCAACTTTCTTTCAGTCTCATTTATTCAACATGACACATTAAGATTAAGTACCACTTTAATTACCACTACACGTTAATTACTACATTTATAAACCTTTACAAAGGATGCCTTATTAGACCTTTTTGATATGTTTATTTATAGGACAAAGATGACCCAGATAACACCTACACAAGCCTTCAACAGCCAGCAAGTGATTTGTACCAGACTATGTCCTCAGTGCACCATCAACATGGCGGCGTGATAAATTCAGCCCGAAACAACACAGCGATTCTCTTTTTGGAAGAGAAAATAGACGGAACAGAGACTGATCCAATTGGCGAAATTTATGAAATTATGGAAACCAAATGTCAATAACTTGTCTAATGTATTCCTCTTTTCATAATGAAATAATAAAACACTGGTTTCTTTATAGATTTGTTGTTGTTGTTTTTTTTATTAAACATTGGAATCATGAAACACGTCATAAATGCTGTATCACACAAATCCTTACACACTTAATTATTAATAATGTTCAGTTAACCCTTACACTTAACAGGAGTGTTTGGTTGTATCACCATTATATACACGAATATAAATGATTAATAACTGGACATTAAGAGCAACTAATTTGAACCACTTATGTCCCAAACATTCATAACATTTGAAAATCCTTAAAGGTTTTTGGATTTAACTAATTAATCTGGTTAATCTGACAATGAGTGAATTAAATACATTGAGACTTTAATTCTCTGTTTCTATTTCACTCAAAGATGCATCTGTTTTTACTTTGCACCGAAGCACCTGAAAGGGAGTTTTGAGGAGTTTTACCATCATCAGGATGAGCATGATGCTTCCCAGAGATGCTGATACTGTATTATAACTTGAAAGTGGAAGCAAGAATTCATGTTCACTTCTGTTTTAGAACGTTTCACATGAACTTATACAAGATGTTGATGTTGTGTCCCAGCCGACTCGAGGGTGGGGCAAAGACAAGAGGACAACACGTGACTTTTGAACTAAATATTTATTTAACAAAATATAAGTGAAACAATGATAGTATAAAGTATATCGATACATCAGTAGTGTTTGTCTGAGTGACAGTGTAAGTGTAATGAACAAATTAACACCAAGAAAAGTCTAACCCAAACAACAAACCATAAGCCCAGGAAGAGAGAGAGAGAGACTGACACCTTCAGCTGATATAGCTGAGGACGAGTAGGTCCTGATTAGTGATGCACTTCCTGCTTTCCTCCTAAACGGGAAAGACGGCCCAAACAGGAAGTCAAGAGTGCTATCAGAGTTGTCAGGTACGCAATAAAATTACATTACTCTTGTCAGGATAGTTTTGTGTAATCAGCTTTAGATCTTTTGGCCAATTTAATGGATGGAAACAGTGTTTTGATCTGCTTTTTCCACTGTTAACAGCTAATTTTGGTATACAAATAATAAGAAATAAGAAATAATGCATGTTTAACACGTTAGCTTCACTTCACCGACCTGGAAGCTCTGTCCACTATATACACAGTCATCACTCCAGTATGCATGAGTGAAAACACATCTGTGAGTGTTTGTATCAAAGAGGAACATGTGACCCATCTTGATCTTACTGTGGAAGGTTAGTTTGTTTGCTCACACTTTAAAAGATTAAATTAATTAATTGTTGCAGGAGTTGAATGCTGATTGATTTTCTTTCTTTCTTTCTTTTTTTGTCAGTGTTTAGCAGATAAGAGGATGACATTTTTTCTGGCACTTCATTTCTACAGTCATCATCATTTTTTGTATCTTTCATCTGAGAATAAGATGAAAGCAGCAGCAGCACTTCCTTAAGACTTCACACCAGCTACATAGCTGAGAGAGTTTGAGGTTTACGTAACAGAGAACAGTGCAAAGGGGTCTGTGTACCCTCCCTTCGTTAGAGTTTACTGGACGCCGCTAGCAGCAGTTGCACTGTTGGTTAGATGTCTCAACCAGTATGGGTAGATGGAAACTGTGTTTTGTTCTGCTTCTGCAGCTAACTTTTTATATCGACAGCACAGGTACTGTACAGCAGTTACTTTTTATAGTTTCTGACTCATACGAGATGTTCTGTGTTAATCTGTTTGTCTTTAGCTTATAGAGCGACAGAATATTCTCTATAATTTGCTTATTTTTGATGCAGTGAAAACTGTTATTGTGCATATATACTAACTCAGTGATTGTATTTCAAAGTGAGTTTTGATTGTAATTGTTTGCAGCAACTCTTGTGAAGCTTTCAAAAACCATTGGGAGCAAACCAGATGTGACTCCAATCTGCACCAATGAAACACAGCAGATCATCACACTTGTAGTTTGTAAGATCAGAACACAGATGAGAGGAGAAGAGTGTCGTCTGATGTATCAATATGGACAGGACTTTATACATGAATGTGACTCCAGATTCACACTATTGGCAGAGAATCGGGACTATGTTTCTCCACCTGACCAGTTTAACACCAGAGGATAGTGGAACTACACCTGTGAGTGTTCACGTCCTGATGCAACAATTATTCGAATATCACTGTGGAAGGTAAATGATTTATTTTATAACTTTTGTGTTTCACATCTTGTGCATTTCCCTCAAAATATTTCTCTTATTACTGACACAGGTGTGTGTTGGTTGGTAACATTATAAAGAATATCAGCGTCCGTATATCTGCACTTACTAATAATACAACATCATGCCAGTTATACATTATTACATGATACTATAATGATGAGTATAATCAGTGTTTCTGTATTAAATGAATACCCGAGCTACTCTTCTGATGTTCTATATTTTGTTTTCTTTACAATGTTTAAGAGGATGAAGACCCCGGCAGTACAACAGGAACAGAAATATCTTTAGTTAATGTTGGAATTCTAATTGGTGTAATTATATTCATCATTATAACCGGAGTTATCCTGCTAGTTATCTACAGAAAAATTCACCATAGGTAAGAGACTAATATGAAATAATATTATCTTCAGTAAAGCATAATAGCTGTTAATTAAGTGTACAATTTTCAAAAGTACAAATTTTGTTAATACATTCGGGAGAGTGAATAAATTCTTTGTCCATTCACACAGCAGAGGACAACTGGAACCACAGAGCAGTCGTCCAGATGTGGTACTGTACACGTTATACATGACGTTCATTTAATGAAAAAATTACTCCTTTTTTACTTCAACAATATTATCTGTTCTATTACAGGAACCACAAAATATTGAGCCGTACCTCACCTTCATCCAGAGAGAGAATGCACTTTATTCTGCCACAGCCTATATTAATGATTCCAATGTGTTCACCCGAATTTAAGGATGCCTTTGTAGAGTTTTAATTGTGCAATATCTACTCTGATGTGATGCATGTTTTCCTACTGAATGGCAAATGAAAGCTAACTATTTCACTACTGAAAGTGCATTTTATTCTAAAACTTAAAGCTAAAGCTGATTAAAAAAAATAGATTGTCTTCCTTTTGCTTTTCCTTTTGTTTGTAAGTTTAGTACATTATACTGTCTGACTATATGAACAGAATGAAATAAATTCATATTTAAAAGTTCATCTGATGTAGGCTATTCAGTTTGTCACATATCTGCAAAGTCGTAATAATTAAATGTTTAAATATAGACTTCATTTGAAGCAAACATCCCCTGTGTATCCCCTTGATGTGAAGTACTGTAAAGGTTTCACACTAAACCACATTGTGAATTCATTTGATGTACAGCATCTATGTCAGTTTGACCTCACATCTCCACTTCCTGCATAAGCTTCCGGTCCTCGTGCACATATACCCCAAGGTTTTCTCTGCTGCCTCCCTGATGTTGCAGATACCCCACCACCTCATTCTCACAGAAGGCTTTGAAGATGGACGACTGAGCAGAGGCCATTTATGTATTTATATACCCGGTAGTATGTGCAGCTGAGGGTTACACTCATTATCATTGTTTTACGTGACGCACACAAAAGCTTTTTAACATTTTATTTATTTAGCTGCTTTCTCTTTAAGAATAAAATTTGTGGGCAACATCTTTTCTGGAGGCCATTTCTTAATGTCAGCATCAGCTAATTGACAGTGAACATAAACTTACCCTTCATGACCACAATCACACATTAGAATAACACCAAGAAAATGTCTAATTTTAGAAAACTTGTGGCAGCTTATCTGATCTATCACGGATGCTGTGTACAGATCAAGCACTGATTTCTCCAGCTGTGCAAACTGAACCACACAACCATCCTCATTTAAATGCAGTGAACATAAGTTGATGCTTGTATATTAATACTTTTACTACTATTTTTTTTTTGTCCCTCTTCAGACTGAATGTCCTGCAACAACCAAACAGACAGCCACGAGGACGTTCACACTATGGTGAGTTGTGCACTTACCCGCTTTCTTAAAACACCCACTAATATTCAAAAATCCTCCTTTTGAACTGACTAAAATATCATAAATTAGAAGATTTGGTGGAAAATGCATTTTTCTTTAAAGCAAATTAACATGAAACTTAGTGCAAACTAACTTGTAGTTTATATTTGTTTTGTTTGAAAACCTAAATGTACTTTTAAAGGAAATTACTGTAATCCTTAACGTTTCTGTTGTCATTGATTTAAATACATCTTGTCTGCTGCTGCTCCTGCAGGTGATGGCCAGCAGCAGTCACCTGGATCAGACGTTACCTTTGGACCCAGAAGGTTGCTATTGTCCTGGTAATGACCTTCACTCAGTACATACAGCATACAGATGGAACTGAGGCACTGGGTTTAACCTAGAATATCAAATACACAGTGTTAGGGAACAACAAGTACTGTATATATCTCATTTTCCTCCAAAATAGTCCCAAAATACCAACTAATATTTTGTTATTGAACTAAAGCAAACAAACTCACATTTGATGCTTGAGTTTATTTGAAAGAAAACATTACAATAATTCATAAAGGTCCATAAAGGTTGGTTACCATCAGGAACTTGCTTTCATTGAAACAAGTTTTAAAGAGTCGCCTACAGAGTCTCAACTTAAAGTAGGGGAAGTCATGTCTTGTACATCCACCACCATCCACGACTGAATATCACTGTGGAAGGTAAATGGTTGATTTCTTCAAGATATATAAGTGTAGTAACTTTGGCAATACATACTGAATTTAAAGCTTACTAATGTTTGTGGATGAACAAATATTCTCTGTTGTGGAAGTTTTAAACAATAATTTGGCTCTTATTATTTTCCAATGTATGTTAACAATCTCAGCATCACATGAAGTGCAGAACAGCAGCAGTTCTTCTGGGACGTGGTCCATCATTGTGATTGTTATCGCCGTATTCATCATTGTGCCTGGAGTTTTCCATAGACGTATCCTGAGAGAAACACGCTGCAGGTGAATTAATCTTTCTGACTGTGTCCTTTAAACCTTGTAAAATGATACAATTTCTATATTAAATACAAAATTGTCAATAAATGAAACTACTTATAGGAACAATTAAAACAGACATAAAAAAATAGCTTTTTAGCTGTTTATTTCGTGTGCCATGTCTAACTCTGACCTCTATTCTTGTTTACAGAAACGATACACGGTCTAGAGCATCTGGGCAATCTGTCTGTGAAACCCCCGACTCTCTGGTGAGCCACGCATTATTTTTCTCTCTGTCTTTAAATGTATTAAGTAGCTATTTTAATGTGTGTATTCACACATACAGTACACATATTTTTACATTCAAGGCATTAAGCTGAGGCATTTTGTTTTATCTGTAAAAATGAACAGCGTGACTGTGCTGACAGGAAATAATGAGTGGGAGAGAAAAATGGGTCTGACATGTAAAAATATATACCTGGTGCAGTATGGTACGTTTCTTAACCACTAGGCTACCACAACGTCTCTTAGGTGGACTGAGCAACAATAGAGGAAGCCTTTTTGTGAACTCCAAACCAGTGACAACAGCTCTATGAACATCATTTGATATAACAGATATAGATAGTGAGAGATATGCTAGTGGCAAAGAGGGAATTTGGTCTAAAAATGTTGTAACATTAAAAGATATCCTCTTGATTTGTCTCACTCAGGCTGCTGAAGGCCTGAATGAACAGCTAATTCATTAATTATGAAAGATTTAAAGTAGTATTTTATGTTTTTGTTGTAAATAATGGCTTGATTAATAATTAATTTTAGCAATTAGTTAAAATGTATAAACCTTTACAACCTTTAAAGGCTGCCTCATTATACACTTTTATATGTTTTTAATAGGACACAGATGACCCAGAAAACCCCTACGCAAGCCTTGAACAGCCAGGAAGTGATTTATACCAGAATATCTCATCAGTGCACCATCAACAGCACAGCAAGCTAAAGTCATCCAGAAAGAAAACAGCGACCAGTTTTGATCAGGAAATAGATAACGAGACTGATCAAAATTACGAAATCTATGAAAACCTTTGAATCAAACATCAAGATAACATGACTGCATATATTGATTACTGGTCTGCATGGCTGCTATTTTAGGGTGTTAAGTTACCTTTTCATTTTTTAAACTTATACTTTGTCACAAATACAGACTCTTCATACTTAAACAATACTGTACTGTAAATGCTTCCTTCTGAAAAAATGCACACATGCAAAATAGGTTTCCTGTATGGCTGAAAAACTTGCTGATACTCAACATTAAAGAGATACTGAACGCTTGAATATGTTAATTGAACTAAATTATATGACTGTACCAATGACTTCTTACCAAATGCATGAACACTGCATTTCATGCGTTGAAAATGACATGCTTTTGACAGCTGCACTGAATATATGCAGAGTTGGCCTTTCAGAGCTGCTACCTTAGCTACAACACAGGTACCACAGAAACTTTTATAAATGGCCATGAGTCATGACTGTGCATGACTGTAAAACCTCCAGCTGGTGTCTGCACTGAAAACAGTAATTTACGGTAATTTAAGCTACTACTAGGATTTGTGTCCTTTAAATTCTGTGGAAAATTGAGATAGAGGTTTGCTTTCACCAAAATAAAAATCTATATTAATGTCACATCTTCCCCCAAAATAGACCAATTCTCAGTTATTGAACGTCCACTTTAGTTTGGGATGTCACATCAAGATAACCAGGGTTTAAACTGGACTGGAAATATGTGAGAAATGTGCACAAGGGGGTCACCTTTTTTTTTTTTACACCCAAGCAGCACTCCATACAGTTTATTTTGTGAATGGCAATATGATGTCATATGTACTTATGCATTAAATTAAACCTATTTGAATTTATAGAATAAAAAATGGAGTCTATAATGCATTTAACATATGCATAATAAGTTTTTATTACTTTTCTGAATTTGTTTGTTATTTGTTTGTTTTAAAGTCGCTGAAATAGTCACATCCCATTTGCGACTGTTTTACCACTAAGGGTCTTACCATGAAAGCAGAACGTCCTGTCGCAGCACTTCCTTTATAAAAGAGTTCACACTTTGAATGTACGTTACTGAAGGACAGTCTGTGTGCCCTGACTTCGATACAGGAAGTTGCACACCGCCAGCAGCAGTTGCGCTGTTGTTTAGACGTCTTGACCAGTATGGGTAGATGGAAACATTGGTTTGTTGTCCTTCTGCCGCTAACTATTTATATCGGCAGCACAGGTACTGTACAAGAGCTACTTTTGATAATTTATAAATTATACAAGATGTTGTTATTCTCTGTTAATCATTCTGTCTTTAGTTCATAGACTGCAACATAACATTTTCTGTAATTTGACTGTCCATTGAAAACTGTCATTGCTCATGCAATTAACTTAGTGCATGAATACATCAAGTGCTAACTCAATGATTGTATTTCATGTTGATTTTTGATTGTGATTGATTGCAGCGACTCTTGTGACTCTTGTGAAAACCATTGGGAGCAAACCAGATGTGACTCCAATCTGCACCAATGAAACACAGCAGATCATCACACTTGTAGTTTGTAAGATCAGAACACAGATGGGGGGAGAAGAGTGTCGTCTGCTGTATCGACATGGAAAGGACTTTGTGCATGAATGTGACTCCAGATTCACACTTATGATGGAGAATCAGACTATGTTTCTCCACCTGACCAGTTTAACACCAGTGGATAGTGGGAACTTCACCTGTGAGTGTTCACGTCCTGGTGGAACATATATTCTCCATCTGAATATCACTGTGGAAGGTAAATGTTTGATTCATTTTTAAGTCTATTTTAGTGTGCTTCTTTTATATTCATAGCTTAAAGGTCCAGTGTGTAACATTTAGGAGGACCTACTGGCAAAAATTGAATATAATATTCATGTATGTTTTCATTGATAATCACCTGAATTTTGTTTTTAGAATGAGCCGTTTTTAATCTAAAGAGGGAACAAGTCCTCCTCCAGTCCACCATGTTGAACCACCCTGTTTCTACAGACACTCAGACAAACCAAACACTGGTTGTAGTTCGGTCTTTCGCAGGCTCCGCAGCCACCATAGTTGCTCCTTTGCGGTTGATTGAGGCGAGCAGTTTCAGTTGGTTACAATCTACAATTTCCCTGTGAGATCACTAATCTCACAGCTGGTGGTGTAGATGTAAAATGCAGACGACACAATCAGGTGAGATTTGCAATAGAGCGAGATATAACTTGTGAGCGTTTGTGTTTTGATTTGTCAGTAACATAATATTACATTATACACTGAACAGGAAAGAGTGGAATCATATTGTTTTGTTACATATAGAGCAAATATGAGTGTAATTTTTCTAACAAATGTTATTTCTTTTCAATATTTTAGAGGATGAAGATGTCAGCAGTTCAACACCAGTTCCCAATCAAAGTGTTTTGATTGGTGTAGTTATAGTCATCATATAATGGAGTTATTACGGGTAAAATCTCAGGACAAAATGTAATGGGTGAGAGATTATTACGATTGTAATATGCTTCTTTGGATTTGGATACTAAATCAACTGGGATAATTACTCTCTGTGCAGTTCTCTCAGAAGATACCTGTATTATAGTATTTTGCTTCTCTTCCTGGCGATTATTATTATCGTTACCATTTTCTAGAACATGAAGAGAAGATTTCTGTTGTGTATTTTATGTTCGCACTAACTCTGATATTCTTCTTATTTTAAAGATGCTTGTTCAGGTCAGCAACATCTGGATTGATCTTGTGTGTGAACCTCCTGGCCTCTCTGGTGAGTAAATGTATTCTTATGTTTCCTGTATCTTTAAGGAAGCAGCCAGTTTGTTTGTAATAATACATACACCAGCTTACATACCAACAGTCAAACATACATTTCCTGCCTATTTTTTATTGCAGTCCAACCTCAATAACCTTCTTTGATTTGCACTGTGTTTGTCTACTTCTTTGCAATGAGTGTATATCAAGGTAGTAAAGATTAAAAGTGACATGATCCATCAAAGTTTTAGTTTTTTTTTCATTAGGAACCAAGATGAACCCTGAATGACCTCTACAAAGCCTTCAGTACCCAAGAAGTGATCTCTAACCAACTATCTCAAATCCCAGCCAGTAAAATAGTGACTGTCCACTTTGGATAAAATGGAAAAATAGACAAAAGAGAGACTTGATCCAAGTTGAAAAATGGTACACATTTCTGTGTAAAGGTATTGTTATATGAAGGTGTTTTTAAAAAATACTGAGACTGAAGTTTGTTAAAACAACGTCTGCATGTAAATGTATTGTGTCATTGGACTGTATGAAGAATAAATATCCAAGAAGCCATTGCAGTCACACAACTACCGTTAATAAGTTTGTTTTTCATTTAAAAACCTATAATTACTGTTCATCACTTTGTCCTTACAGTTGTAATCAAGTTATAACAGTGCTGTGTGAATAAACACTGGTTCCAAGCTGGCAACAACATGTTGCTTTTCCTATTTAAAGGCTCAAGCTTAGGCCTCTCAGTATGTGATCACCACAAAGCATACGTCGGTTCAGCAGGTCATGTATTTTTATTGTTACTTAACCCTGTGAACTGTTAACGTTGCAAGAAGTATAAATTGGTTGGACCTTAATGGATCCAGCTCAAACCTGTAGTCTGAAGACTGATGTTTTTTGAACTATCTGCCAATCTTACCGTAGACACATATACACAGTTATCTCTCTGTATTCATTATTCTGTATCTGCTTTTGTTTTAACCTTTTTAGAGTCTTAAATTTTGAAAGCTGAAGCTCCTGTTGCAGCTTCCTTTATAGAAAGAAGTTACAACCCAGCTGGTTTGAGGGTTGAGGTTTTATGAACCAGAAAAACCAGAGCAAAGAGGTCTGTGTGTCCTCCCCTTCAGTACAAACATACGTTGTACCATCAGCAGCAAGTTGTTCGTTGACCAATATGGAGAAGGAGACTTTTCTTTGTTTTTCTTCTGCCAATAACTGTGAGTTTGACAGCGAGGTATGTACGAAACTAGTTCTCCATACTGTAAAAATTCCTGCAAGTTGTTTTCCTCTCATCTTCCTGTTGTTGGTTTTGAAGAGAAAAAAACAACTAAAAACAAATTTGTCCCCGTTGGTAAATTTATTAGTTTGGGAAAGTTTTAAATGTTTTGGTTTTTTGCAGTGGAATTCTTGTTTTGGAAACCATTGGGGGAAACCAAAAACCAGAAAAAATTTTGTTTGAAAAATCCCAAATCCTGCAAACAATTTTGAAAAAAAAAACACAAAAGCAGAAAATCATTCACACTTTGTTTATTTTGGGTTTAGAAATAGAACAAAGAAATTTAGGAAAAGGGAAAGAAGAAAAAGTTGGGGTTTTCCCGTTCTGCCTTGTTATCGGATATTGGGAACAAAGGACCTTATACTGAAATTTTGTTTAAAACTTCCAGAAATTCCAAACACTAATTTATTGAGAAAATCCACTTATGGTTTTTCTCCAAACCGAACCAGTTTTTTTTTTTTTTAAAACAGTTGGATAGTTGGGGGATTTTACTTGGAAGGTTTTGTTTCAAAAAGCTCCTTTGGTGGGAAACAATTTTTTCCTACAATCTTGAAAATAAACACTTGGTGGGGGAAAAAAGGTTGTTAAACACAAAAAAAATTTTATTTATTTATTCCTTAAATACTTTACTTACTATATCATTTATTTCAAACAATGCCTACAACTTGTTAGTATTGTTTTAAAAGTTTTTGCAGTTTTTTTATCAAAAAAACATGGCACAATTTAACAATTTAAATAGTTTCCAATTTGAATATACATTTAATTACTTGTTAACAGAACCCAAGTTTTGCCCGCCCTCTTTAAAGGTTTTCCTTTAATACTTCCCAAAGAGGCAAAAATTAACCCTGTTTTTGTTTAATTTCCCTTAACAGAATTTTCCTTTTTTTAAATGTTGTTTTAAAGAAAGATTGGAAGAAAACTTTCAGAATTCACATTTTAACTTCTTTTAAGGGTTTGGGGTTTTTTTTTTGAATGGTTTTGGGTTAACTACAGTTTCAACCATAAATTTTTCAACCATATTATTTTGTTCTTTTATACCAAATACCAAACATTATTTTTTTATATCCCTTAAATACTTTAAGCCCCTTACTAAATTTG
>NW_023340206.1:8527626-8530958 GCF_004916995.1 Morone saxatilis
CATCTGAATATCACTGTGGAAGGTAAACACATTTTATATATTTTTCCTTATACTTTAGCTATAATTAAGTTATTTTCCACCATGGTACAACTATATTGTATTGTTAATTATAGTTCAAAGTGTACACTAATCAGACCAATAATTTGTGTCTCAGTTTTGTTATTTTTTTTCACTTTCCAGTAATACAATATTTTATGTTACTGTGTTGCCTTTTCTTTACAAATAGAGCAAATCGAGGATGAACACGACAGCAGTTCAACACAAACACTGATTCAAAGTGTTTTGATTGGTTTAGTCATCATTATAACTGGAGTTATTCTGGGGTTTATCTAGAGGACAAAAAGTAATGGGTAAGAAATTATTATGATTTTAATACTTTATGTTTATTTGGACCCATTTGTGAAAAAGAGGAAAAACCTTTTTCTAAATGTAAATATGGTGTTTACTGTATATTTCACTTGCATAAGATGACAGCGTGACACAATTTAGCTCCTTTTCCTAAAAGTTATTAAGATTATTATTCATTATTATTGCAATTTTCACAAAAAAGAAGTTAATCTTTCATTCTTCTACCTTGATTTTTCTGTGTGTATTTTATGTTCCACTAACTCTGATATCTCTTTTTATTTAAAGATGCTGTTCAAGGTCAGCAACATCTGGATTATCTGTGTGTGAGTAATGTATTCTTTTGTTCTGTATCAACTCAGAAAGCAGCCAGTTTTTTGTTTTTTTAATATTGTTTTTGCGACCTTTATTGGATAGGACAGCTGAAGATAGACAGAAAGTGGGGATCGAGAGAGGGGACGACACGCAGCAAAGGGCCGCAGGTCGGATTCAAACCGTTGGCTGCTGCAGCAAGGACTCAGCCTCTGCACATGTGACGCCAGCTCCACCAGGGGAGCCATCCGTGCACTCCAGAAAGCAGCCAGTTTAATGTTTGTAATAATACATCCGTCAATATACATTTATATACATATCTATGTTCTAAAAATGCTCAAATTTGGAAGATCAGTGTCTTTTATTCAGTGGAGACAGTAAATGTATTGAGTGTCGCAACCATCGTTCAACATTATTAAGTCAGACTTTAAAAACATGATCCATCAAGTTTTTTCTTTTTTTATTAGGACCAAGATGACCCTGATGACCTCTACAGAAGCCTTCAGTACCCAGGAAGTGATCTCTACCAAACAATCTCAAATCCAGCCAGCAAAATAGTGACTGTCCACTTGGATAACCAGTAAATAGACGGAGGAGAGAAACATTTTAACCAATGAATCAATGTAACAGAGCTGTGTAATATGTGGATGTTCTTCACTTACTGAGACTGTAGCTGCTGATGGTTGCACACAAACTGTAAGACCAGCGCAGGCAGTGGTTGATACAGTTTGGACTCTCAGTGGATTCAGCTCAAACTTTAGTGTTTGATGGTCTATAACCTTACTGATGTATACGCATATAACATGAGTTTTTCAGGACAATTTTGTGTCTTTCACCAAACAAGATACTTAAGTTGATTTTAAAGTCATTAAAATATTACCAGCCTGAATGTTTTCTGTCTGTTTTCATTTGCTGCTGTTTTACCTTTTAGAGTCTTAATATGAAAGCTGAAGCTCCTGTTGCAGCACTTCCTTTATAGGAGAGTTTGAGGTTTGCGTTACAGAGAAGAGAGCAAAGAGGTCTGTGTGTCTTCCTTCAGTACAGGATGTCGTACACCGCCGGCACAGAGTTGCACTTTTGTTTAGATGTCTTGACCAATATGGTTGGATGGAAACTGTGGTTCGTTGTCCTTCTGATGCTAGCTTTTTATATTGACAGCACAGGTACTGTAGATACTCTTTTATCATTTAACTTACACAACACGTCATTGTTCTCTGTTAATCTTTCATTGGTTTAAAGACAGCAACAATATTTGCTCATTCTTGTGCATTGCAAACTGTGACTGTGTGAATATCAAACGCTAACTCAGTGAGTATATTTCATGCTGAGTTTTGATTGTGATTGATTGCAGCAACTCTTGTGAAGCTTGTGAAAACCATTGGGAGCAAATCATATATCGCTCCAATATGCCCCAATGAAACACTGCATATCGTCATACTTGTAGTTTGTAAGATCAGAACACAAATGAGGGTAGAAGAGTGTGGTCTGCTGTATCAACATGGACAGGACTTTGAGCAAGACTGTGACTCCAGGTTCACACTTACAACGGATAATCGGACTGTGTTCCTCCAGCTGACCGGTTTAACAGCAAAAGATAGTGGGAACTTCACCTGTGAGTGTTCACATGCTCGTGGAATGGATACTCTGCATCTCATCCTCACTGTTCTCCATCTGGAAATCACTGTGAAAGGTAAATGTCTGATTCAGTTTCTTGCTTTTGTGATTAGCACTTTATGCTTTTCTCTCTTTCTGTTGATTTGTTTAATTTAGGTTCATTTTCTGCTGCATGATTAACATTCTAAGAATGTCCATTGCAATACAATGTCAGCACTTATATAGGAAATTAAACTTGTTTCAATTTATAGAAAAGAGGTAGATGATACTCACAGCTTTGTTCATAGCCTAATGTCTGTAGATGTACAATTCAGATTTCATAATATTCAACATTTTTTGAACGAGGATGTTTTTTCTTTGCTGTGTTGTAGAAGATGAAGACGCCAGCAGTTTAAGACAAATGCCAGTTCAAAGTGTTTTGATTGGTGTAACTACAGTCACCATTATAACTGGAGTTATTCTGGGATTAATTATCTACAGGACAAAAACTAACAGGTGAGAAACTATTGTGATTGTAATATGCTTCTTTGGATTTGGATGCCAATTCAACTGAGATAATTACTTTTCTGTGTAAAAGTAGAACATTTTTTATTAATGTAAAAGTGTCATTGTATTTCAATGCAGACGATGTTTGCATTACAGTATTTTGCTCCCCTAGCTGACTATTATTATCATTACAGAGGCTGAAGAGAAGATTTTTCTGTGTGTATTTTATGTTCCACTAACTCTGATATCTCTTCTTATTTAAAGAGGCTGTTCAAGGTCAGCAACATCTGGATTATCTGTGGTGTTGAACCCTCCTGGCTCTCTGGTGAGTAATGTATTCTTATGTTTTTGGTCAGTTTATACTGTGTTTAAATGTGCTTTATAAATTAAATTTATGTTCTGTATCAACTCAGACAGCCAGTTTAATGTTGTTTGTAATATATCCATCAACATACATTTATATTTCTGGTCCTTTAGTTGATTATCTCTTTCAGACTAACTACGTTTGTACATACATTTCCTGCCCATTTTTAATGTTCAGTCTAACCACAATAACCTTCTTGGTTTGCATTGTA
>NW_023340206.1:8531058-8531268 GCF_004916995.1 Morone saxatilis
GTTTTGATTGGTGTAACAATAGTCGTCATTATAACTGTTATCCTGGGATTTATCTAAAGGACAAACACTAATCGTTGAGAGATTATTGTGATTGTAATACTTTAAGTATAGTTTCGGAAAATATTTTTTTTCTGCAGTCATACTGTATTTATAGCTGAATACTGGCTGAAGCTTTAATTCTTCTATCTTGATTTTTCTGTGTGTGTATTT
>NW_023340206.1:8531293-8533305 GCF_004916995.1 Morone saxatilis
AAAGAGGCTGTTCAAGGTCAGAACATCTGGAATATCTGTGGTGTGAACCTCCTGGCATCCTCCTGGTGAGTATGTATTCTTTATGTTCTGTATCATTTAAGGAAGCAGTCAGTTATGTTTTTAATAATAATACACCAAGGCTGTTCAAGGTCAGCAACATCTGGATTATCTACATACTATATATATCTTATATACTTTTCCTGCACATTTTAATGTTCAGTCTAACCTCAATAACCTTCTTGGTTTGCACTGTGGGGGCAGTTTGTCTACTTCCTTTTGTGTGTGAATGCAAAGAATGCAAAGATATTAAAGATCAGTGTATTTGATTCAGGGCAGACAGTGTTTCAACCATTGTTCAACATTATTTAGTCAGATGCATCAAGTTTTTTTTTTTTATTAGGACCAAGATGACCCTGATGACCTCTACAGAAGCCTTCAGCACCCAGAAAGTGATCTCTACCAAACTATCTCAAATCCAGCCAGCAAAATAGTGACTGTCCACTTGGATAACCAGGAAATAGACGGAGGATTCAAGTTGAAAAATATATGAAAACATTTTAACCAATGAATCAATATAACAGAGCTGTGTAATATGTGGATGTTCTTTACTCACTGAGACTGTAGCTGCTGATGGTAGCTGGCCTTCAGTTCTTTAAGATATCCAACATTATTACAATTTAATGTAAAGGTTTGTGTGATATAAAATACTGAGATTGAAGTTTGTTAAAACACGTCTGTATGTGAACGTATCTTTTATGTACACAATAATCTGCTCTGTATAAAACCACTGCAGTGGTTGATAAGTCAATAAAAAAAGTAATAAAATATAAAGCCTCTTGTGGACCATTTACATTTCCTAACACACATACCTTGTTTTCTATATGACATAGAGCTGTAATGGCCTTTGACATTTTATCATCAGTGGACAGTTTCTGTGGATGTCTCTCTTTCTGATGGCCAGCAGGGGGAGCTCCATTAGCTGCAAAAAACAAGTCTTCTTCCATACAGCCTGATGGTCATTGAGTAAATGATGGTCCCTTTTAGAGTCAAATAAGGGCATTATATCTGAATTTAATCCTACAGCCTTTGTTCTGTGTGAGAAGGAACATGGTGTTTTAAACTGTTGTTGTTGTTGTTGTTGTTGTTGTTTCCCTGTTGTTATTGTCAGAGGAAATCAACGTCATGAGCATTCAGTGAAAGAGACAATCGAACTGCCTGTCGAACAACAAAGACTAACATAGTGGTTGTTTATTGATTGTTGGATATATTGGTCATTTGTACAGGGGCTGTTTGCTCTGTCAGTAATTATTTGTAGTTTTATGATTAATTCTGGACCATATGACACAACTACATGTTGACATGTAGTCAACAAAACATGGACGTTTCACTAACTTAAATGTTTTTCACACCTAGTTGTACTTTATTATAATGACCTTGGCCTTTGCATCTACCTTGAATCCATGCTGGATCCACCCTTCCAGTGGAATCAGGATTATCCTAATTTTTACCATCCAAACTGTCCTAATCTCAGCCTTGAGTTTTAAAATACCCAGAACAACATTTCATCTGGATTCCATATCCTAATTTGGTAGGATCAGGATCACATATCCTGTTTCCAAATATTTTGAAATGGTGGACCCAGGTCCAACTACTGGGATATGGATCTGGATTACCAAATCCATATCCCAGTAGACTTTAGAATTGATGCTGTAATCCTTCCCTTCCACCTTGTCTTTACAAATCTACTGCCAAAGCTGTTGTCAACTATAGTCCTTGTTCTTGCATAATATTGATTATAAAATCTGCTCCTCCTCTGTGGTGAATGTTGATTTCATAATGATCCTTACTTCCTGAAGTCAAGCAGCACAAGTTACATGACACTGTTGAAATACTACTGGAGCTTTTTTAAGATGAGCTAAATCAGCAAGAGTAGGGCGTTTATCCTTTGCTGGACGGGTCACTTTAACTTCTTCAGGCACACTGACTGTGTGTCAGTCTTTAGGTTGTGGGTT
>NW_023340206.1:8533360-8534246 GCF_004916995.1 Morone saxatilis
TGCTGGATTTTGACAAAGAAGAAATAAAAAGACAATAACTTTGGTTCTGCTTTATTTATTTGAATGGTCTGACAATCTTATAATATGTGAATTTCTTACAGTTTGAAGGCTGATGTCCAGAACATGTGGCGGCCTCCCCAGAGTAGCACAGAAAACCCTCAAAAATATATTTTAAAATTTGAGTAAAATTTCAGATGCTCATGCTTATTCATCCCATAATCCTCTGCTTCTAATCCAGATGAACCAAGAACCAGGCAGAGGTAGGCTCAGTGACACATCTCCAGACTGGCTGAGTTCACTGCTCAGCTGACTGTTGGTGGAAGAGACCACTGCAGCTTCTGTGCCGACCACTGGAGGGGAGCTCTGACATCGTCCGCTTCTTGGCTGAAGAGACTTGGAGTGTGTTTGATGGTCTATGGGAAATACAGAAGTCTTCAGGTGAGTCCACTGTCTAGTGTTAATGCTGGTGAACACAGTATATGTATTCTTCATATCACTGCTAGTAACCATTCATGAGCCAGACAGATGTTACAAAGTGCAGTGTATGTACTGTACACCAATGAATAACACAAGAGACCCACAATGCAATTCACCTGCATGTGTAAAGCTCTAAAAAAAAATTTTTATAAATAATTTATATATTGTATATGTCCATATTAATGAATGTTAAGTGTTGTATATGCAGTTATTCACTCTGACCACTGGAGGGAGCTCTTAAAATAAAAGTTTGTTATTGTTGTAGGATTTTTATTTTCACTGTCAGACAGTCACACTGATTACATTGTCTTTGTAATATTGACCACACAATTCATTTACAGGTACATTTGATTGAAAATACAAAAACAATAGCATGCAGTATTGCCACCTAATTATGATCTGATTGTAA
>NW_023340206.1:8534271-8544661 GCF_004916995.1 Morone saxatilis
ATATCCACGCAGTTTTTGGCGCAGCGCCCTTTGCCAGCAGCATCTATTCCACGCTCAAGAGACACGAATTCCCACCGCTCCAGGGAGATTACAACGGGAAACTGACTCGAGATAAGCCCTGAATCGGGGACACACGGCATAACTTACAAGCGGCAAATACTTATGATTACCAACACCAGCCACCTTGCATTTCCCACTCGCCAATGCAACTCACAACTATAAATCCCCCCAAACCAACAAGGTCACTGGCTCTTGCATTGGAGCTCGAGCAAGAAAGCACCCTGATATATGATTGTTTTCAAACACCTCTCCATTCTGTGATAACAGTGAAGAGATCAGAGCACCTGGACCCGACCCACAATATGGCGCCGTCATTTTATTTACCTCTAAAAGCCCAACTTGGCAACTTGCTTATCAGCTTATACCCAACCCCCTGCAGACACGCCACAACTAACTTACGCCCACACACACGGACGCGGAAGACGTAACGAGCACGAGAGCACCACACGGAAGCAGACGGACCCACGGCACCACCCGCAGCCATCAAAAAGGCAAGGATACCCACACAGGGCATCTCACGAACCAGCCCGCGACCAACAGCACGCAGCTGACGACCGCACGGACGGAAGGCCACAGCGTGTCTGGATGGTCCTAAACTGGCCTGGACGTGAAAAATATGTGCGACCGTCCCACCCGCGCCGTGCAGCGCCCCCAGGCCGAAAAACTTCGCAACTTTGGGACTTACCGTCCCGGTAAATTCGCGATATAGGCAAGTATCGCGAGAATGAGCGAGAAACACGAACGGCTTTTACGGCAATTCCACATAAAGCAGCACAGCCATCCGTCAAATAAACGGTTAGTGTATATATGTATTACCCACCCTCGGTAGATATGCTCCACAGCGAAAAAGTTGCCGGTAAAAAAGGCACATCAGCAGCGGTAGAAAGGGGGCAGGAGTGGCCGCTACAGTTGAGTTTTTTTGTTACGAAGTGTTGTGAAATACACGTCCCAGGGGAGCTTAGGTGGAGCTCGTTGAGAAAAACAGTGCGAGTGAACAAGAGTACAACCGGCGAAGAATGGTTAGAGTTGCCAAGTTGCCAAGTTCCCCTTTAAATCAAGTGAAGCACATTCTCACACGTTGATTTTGAAATCAAGGAATATGATGATAATAATAAAACAAAGTACTTCTCCATTTGGAATTTCACTTTCCACTTTACTATACCTGTCTAATGAGCATAAAGTGATTTAAAACACCCTCTTTTTTTGTTTAAACTACTAATCATGATCACACAGACAGATTTTGATGTGCAATGTTGACAATGTTGACTTTTACTTTACTTTTACTGCACTACTTTTCAGAGAGAAATATTGTAATTTATTATCCACTGCATGTTTCTGACAGCTATAGTTGCTGGTTACTTTTAGATTAAGATTTTACACTATTAACACAGACAGTATATAAGGAAGTTAACATTAGCAACACTGTGACCAACCCCATTGTTAAAATGCTGCTTATTGGTGTCAAATAAGATTTATTTCAGTCAAGTTTTATTTTGTGCATGTGTGCAAGTTTATTGAAATAATCTACATGCAAACAAGTTACATTACAAGTTAATTAATGGTAATGCAAAAAAATAAATGTGTATTCTGTTGCGTAACCTAGATGAGGAACTTCATAATATGATGCACGCTGCCTGTAATGATTTAATGTTAATTAAGATTGACGGACTGATATGATGCAAGGTAGTGAAGTGATCACTTTCAGTCAATGGTGTTCAGTTGTCCTACTGTTAAAGTGGATCCCGTGCTATTGCTTTACCCACAACCTGAAGGTAGTTTTAATGCAGCAATAATAATCAGATATGATGTAGGATGCAGCACTGACAGGGCCAGGGGGCAGTCTGCCTAATGAATATTTCAGCTTTTGATACTCTAACATACACTTTACCACTGCTACAGTACATTTAAAGGACCAGTGAACCATTTCTAACCTCTCCTTAATCCCTCCACTATTAGTGAGAGTAGAGGAACTAAATAAACTGTCATGGTGGCTGTAGGTCAGCCTGAGCTGAATATCTGCTCTTTGTGTAGATGGGATTAGGATCAGAGGGCAGTTATGATACAGATAGGATTTACTGACATCTAGTGGTGCAGTTTTAGACTGCAACTCTGTCGCTTCACCCTCAGCTTCCAAGTGTAAAAGGAGAAACTACGGTGGCAGTGAACGCCCGCTATCTAGAGCCAGTGTTTGTCCCTTCTGAGCTACTGTAGAAACATAGCGGATCTGCAATGTCTGTAGATATAAAAAGGTTTATTCTAATGTAACAAAAGCACAATAATTCCTATATTCGGGTGATTATACACTATTGATAACATGCCTATGAATATTATATTCCAGTTAAATCATCCTAAATGTTACACACTGGTCCTCTAATTAGGATTAAAGAATGAAGGGGCCAGTAGGTTTATTAAAGCACAGCCTGATACAAATCCAACTTTTTGCACATTTTATTGTGTAGCTTATTTATACATGTCAAGTCCTTTATAAACTAAGAGAGAAGAGAAATTCATTTGAACTTTCAATTCTCTCTTCCAGAGACAACAAGACTCAAATCAGGAAAATTCAACATTAAAATCAAGAAAGCTGAAGTTTTGTGACTGACAGTCCATCTACAGCTGGTGCCCAAAGATAAGGCTGAAAATCAGAGAAGTGGCCTATGTGACCGAAAATAATAGTAACTTTCTGGTCTAATCTCGATCTTACTGCTGTGGTTTAGTGTTTGCACACATGGTAATATTACTAAACCACAAGCCACCACTAGCTATGCCTTTAGCGTCGCATTCTGGTTTAAAATTACAGGTGTCAGCTGCCAGGTAGCACAGGTACTTCCCTCATGAAATTAATATTTTTCAAAATTTCCATAATAGGATTCACTGCTTGGTCACATTATCCAGGAAGGAAGGAAGGAAGGAAGCATGTTAATGTGCAATAAAACAATAAGCCCATATGTGCAATCGAACTTTGGACTTTAATCCCAATGATTCACACATTAATTGATTAAATGTAATATAGAAAATGAAAATGACTCAGAGAATTACTACAAAGAAGTGCTTTTTCTAAATCTCCATACAGTATTAGCAGGTATTTTTCATTTTATCATCTTTGTACCCTCTTTTTTTTAATGGGGGCTTTTATTGCCTTTAATCGATAGTGACAGCTGAAGAATGACAGGAGAGACGGGATGACACGCAGCAAAGGGCCACAGGTCGGACTTGAACATGGGGCACCAGCCCTACCAGGTGAGCTGTCTGGGCGCCACTGTACCATCTTGAAGTATCTGGCAGTCAAGGTACTATAGTAACCCTTCTACCAAGCTGTTAGGTTCTTCCCTGAACTCCAAGGAGGAATTATGCAATAACTTCCTCTATATGCTGTTTTGTACACAAGATCTCACAACAGAGATAAACAACCTTGTCTATTGCACAACAAATATCCACCAGCGTGATGGGGCATGTAGACACATGGGTTAAAATCCTGCATCTGTTAGCATGCCACTGTCATTATTTCCTGTTGGGCTGTGGTGTTTCCAAAGAAACAAACATTAACTCTAAACAGAATGACTGTACACTTGATACAATTCCAAATTAAACCAGTTCCCTGATAAGTTTCACATTTATGGATGGGTAGCCAGTAGTCACCTATGGCCATGATGAAGACTCCTTGGACAGAAAGGTTAATATTTAGCAGCAATAGCTTTCTGTTTGCTATTAACCCCATATTAAAATAAGCTTTAACATGTGTAATATTTGCAATTAGTGGCCCAGAAACTGCAAATGTGTTATAACAGAGGACCGGCAAAGCAGCCGATCAGAGGTGGAGATGGTAATAAACCCGTTATAGGATATTAACACTTCCACGACCTGATGTAGAATTTGTAAAGGAGGATGTAAAGTATCACACAGTATAGTACAGGAGTCAGCAACCTGTGGCCCTTTGGCCCCCCTCCAGTGGCTCCCTGTGGCTTTGACATATGGACACGTTTTTTTTTTTAACATCATTGTATTCTTACATTCTCAAGCTGTAGAAATGTGAAGCCATAACACACCAAATAACATAACATCATATTTTGCAAACAAAAATATATATAATCAAACATTACGTCCCTACCTGGCGCCGTTTCCTCTGTATTTTAAGAGAGTGGCTCCTAGTCTTGAGTCTCGTTATCTCTGGATTCCAACTCCAAAGAAAGAAAAGTCTGGGAGGAAAATGGAGAATTTAATAGTGCGTGGAGAGATTAGTTTGCTTTCACCAACAACAATGCTGGCTATGTTTGAACTGTGGTGAGAAATTTGCATAAGAAGGCTGTGAAAGATCACATGTGATTTGCAGCTCCAGACAGATTTTTCTCCTTTTTTGGGGGGGGGGGAATGTCTCTCTGGATAATATAGGTTGACCCCAGGTATAGTACTTTCTCTGTGCTGTAGGCAAGCTTGGGAAGTAATGGATTACATGTAACTGAGTTATGTATAAAAAAGACATTATGAGATTACAGGTAAAATGGGGATTAATAGCAGGATGATATTAAAATACATCAGTTTTTCTTTAATAAAACAGAGCAGAGGACACAAAAATCTTCCGGGAAATAATCAAGTTACTTAATTATTGTGATACTTGGATTACGTAACTGACTGTTCCTGATCATTAACATGACTCATTAGTTTTGAGAAGTTTGTTCCCTTCTGTTATCTTGATTCACACAAGGCTGTATTCTCATCAGCGTGGACTTACCCAGTCCACTTTTGGGGTGTCAAGTCAAGTTTGCTGAAGCAACACATGTCAGATTTCACATGTTTGTTATCGCACATAAGAACAAGACCGTGCAGTCCACGGGGAAATGGTTTCACACTAAAAACCTCATAACACCAGGGAACTTCTGCTTCTGGGATTTTTTTTAACCGCCTGTGATTACTGGAGTTGTTGTAAGCACAGTATGCACACAATTTACTGGACCTTGCAGTAGTGATATTAGATGTTATTTTAACAATGATGAGTGTGAATGAGGTTGAAATAAATCTATGCCAACTTCTGCTGCTTGGCATTTATTATTGCATAATAACCCTTTACAGCACACCACTACCTTATGTATTCCCACTAACTGATGTCATTAGCACATTAGCACATTAGTCATGTTAAATAAGAATTTACATTACCTTGATGTAGTCCAGCATCATAAATGTGATCTGTTTGTCATGTAAACATATATTCAGCATACTTTTCCTTTAAGTCCTGAATGTGACCCCAGTTTAGTTGAATTGAAACAGTATGAATCCCTGATTCCCAGATATGTAGTCATGTAAAGAACCCCAGAGGAACCCCCTCCCACCTACCCACTACCATCACCATATCACCACCACCTACGCTCCCACCCCCTCTCTCTCTCTCTCTCTATCGCTTTCAGTCCCAGTATTTAAAAGGCTTCTCAGAGGCTAAACTGAAAGTGTTACTGGTGCAGCAGTGGAGTAGAGCAAGATGTTGCAGATCTACATACTCTTTGGCTTGTTGTTTAAAGGTAAGTGACACTGGAAGGGAAACACCTTTATATTCACTGCAGTCTGTTTTTTGTTTTTTTTAGATACAGTAGTTACAGTCACTCTTACCTTATAATTGAGACATTATTTATCTTTTGAAGTTTTTTACTTGTATTCTTTTTTTACTCCTGACTTTGCCCTCCGGGGAGCAATAACGGCTTATCTTATCCTGTATCTTTAAATCGATATGTAATGGGAGTTTTATAAACAAACAGTATGTTTCGTTTTATTTATGTTCAGATGTCTTGGATGTTATTTTAAATCCAAAAATCCCAATATATATTTTTATTCATGGTCACAGTTTTATCCATTTTGGTATTAATTGATGCAAAATAACAAACTGACTTACCGACACTTCTTTATTTTCAGCCTCAGCGTCTCAGATCACCGGTTATGGAAATGGAACAGCTGACTACGGCGGGGAGGCGCGATATAAATGCATATTAGCAGATCCAACAGGTGCGCAGTAAACTGCTTTTTTTTATTTTTGTACAGTGAGGATGCAACCAGCGATGCAGGAAGGATTCACATCCTACCACACTGTAAAAGATACTCTGTTGGGAAGTTAAAGTATTCCTGCCTGCAATGAAAATGTTACTGAAGTACAAGTTTGTGAATAGAATGAGATTGTTATTATATTATATTATATTATATTATATTATATTAATGATTATTAATATTCATGCATCAGTGTAAAAGCTGGATTTTACTGTTGGTTGAGGTGGAGCTCATTTCAAGTATTTTGTATGGGACAATTGATTATTTTAATTATATTATGTTATTAATTGGTTAATTATTTCTTCATTAATTGATTAATTGTTTTAAAATTAGAAAATAGTGAGAAATGATGAGCCAGAGCCCTTCCCGAAAATTGTTTTGTACAACCAAAAGACTAAAATTCAAAATTATTCAAAATAAATTATAATTATTGAAATATTTGATCAAAAAGCCAGCTGCCAGTGGGCTACCATAGCTGCCAGTTCATTTTCTGTCAATGGACTTATTGATTAATAGAGTTATTGTTTATTTAGAGTTTGTTTATAAATAGAGTTATTGTTATTTATAAACATTCATAGGTTTAATATGCACAATGTATTTAATTAAATTAATTTATAAAGAAACTAAACTAAACTAAACGTACTAAAGCTGTCAGATGAACAGTAATTCTCTCTGAGATGTGTTGGAGTAGAAATAGAAGGTGGCATTAGAAGAAAGTACAAATACACTACTAATTTGTACTTATACAGTACTAGAGTAACTTAGTCACATTTTTAGCTGTGTTACAGTACATACTGATTGGAGGATTACTGTGTCCCACAAGGTGTGCTCCAGGTCACGTGGCAGAGGCTTTTCAAGGATGACTCCATTGAGAATTTAGCAACCTACAGCAAGCGGTTTGGACTGCAAGTAAATGAGCCCTACGTGGGGAAAGTGATCTTAGCGGAAGCGTCCCTCACTTCAACATCCATCCTTGTAAAGAATGTAACATGGGAAGATGAAAGCTGCTACATCTGTTCCTTCAATGTGTATCCCGATGGGTCCAAAAGGAAGAAGACCTGCCTCACAGTGCAAGGTAAACTGTAACATGATATTAGGTCTTGGAAGCCCAAAATTTAGACGTTTTCCTTCCAGTTCTGATCATTTTGGAACTAAAGCATTCAAGTTATCAAATAATCTTTGGCAGAACATCTCACAGCATGGCTGCAGCCCTCAAACTGACCAGGTTTTACTCTCTATGAAGGAATATCCAAGGTGAATACAGGAGTGCAACTCGTCAGCAGCGAAAACGAGGAAAGAGACATGGAGGAGGTTGTGTTCAGCTGCTCTGCAACAGGAAAACCAGCCCCAACCATTCAGTGGGCCATCTCACCTCACCTCACCAGCTTAGACCAACTACAGTCGACAGTAGCCAACGGCGACCACACATTTACCAGCTCCCGCAACATCACTCTGAAAGTTCCTCTGGACTGGAAGGGACATGTGGATTGCATGCTGAACAGTGGAATGATTGGACAAAGGCGCGAGAGGATCCCCTTTTCTTCAAGTCTTGGGAAGATTAAAAAGGAGGGTATGTATATCAGTCATTTTATATATAACAACCACTAGTGTGTGTATTAATGTAGCTGTAGAGTTTCATAGTGTATGTCTCAAACTGGTTTCTGGCTCATTAGTAAGAGAACCGCCCAGGAAGTCCCAGTGCAAATATTATTCTAGTGTACTGAGAAGATTGGTTATCAAGAAAACTCCCAGTATTTTTACAAACCATGCTTACTGACAGGAACTGATTGTTAAACAGTGGAAGAAAGGGACAGAGTCAGTACAACCCATCTCTGGATCTATAGGAAGTGACCTGTGTAGGAAGTCCCAGTGCCTGTCACAGCAAATTCCCAGCTTTAGTTATCCTCACTGACAGAAAGGGATGTTACAAATCCACCCCACCGTTTCCACCTTTTGTGATAAGGAGTTTATAATCAGTAGATCTGATTTTGGAAAAATGAAAAACATGATAGTTTCTTAGGAAAAAAAAGTCATCCAAGCATCTAATTGTTCTCCTTGTGTCTGGAGTAAAGTTCATGTTATGAATATAATTGTTTGTTTAGACAAAGGGAATCCATCCAGTGTTACTGTAATAAATGGTAACATGATTTCCTTGATAGTCCATATTCTGGTAACAGACGAGTGACATTGTTTACTGAAGCAGGAAGCAGGAAAGTCCCAAGAACTCTCTTAGAGAGGTAGTCTGGGAATTGTAGTGAGTGCACTGAATGAATGTGTATTCCCCTCAGTGTGACTAAGAGCAAAGGATTGTGCTCATCCCTGGGCGTCAGCTGGGCAGTGACGCATTACATTCAGTTTCACTTCTTGTTAGGTTTCATTTCAAGAAAAAACCTGTGTCACTGTACAGTGAGTGGTAAACATTAGCTCTCTGGGGAGGTAATCTGTCAAATCTGTCAGGGAAGTGAAGTCTCTGCATGTAATAGTAAGAGTGTTAAAGTAAAAAATTTCCCACCTTCCTCTTTTTAGGTAAATGTAATTCACTTTATTGCTGTACACACTGACCATGTGCTGTTTTTTCTCCAGGGAAAGGACTGTCTCAGTCAGGGGTTGCAGTTATAGTTTGTGCCATGCTGTTAATTTCCTGCTTTGCGGTTGTTGCTGGAATAAAGTTTAAAAGGTAAGGTGCAATTCTCCTTATGGGCAAATATAACTCCCCAGTGACATAATATCTAATCTATGTGTAATTATCTGCATGCAGTATAATAAACTCTTTCTCTCTCCCTGTCAGGTCAAAGGGCAACACACAACAAAATAATACTTGCACGCAACTGCCGTCATCTGTCGTCTGAGGTCCTAACCAGAGCAGCAGTTCTGCTCTTTGAGGTTAAAATGCAACAAAACAAATGAAACACACATTTGACCTTTCCTGTAGTCATCTTATCACAGTGAATATTCAAGCACGCAAGCATTATACAAATACTTTAGCTGTGTAACAGTGAATTAAGCTAAGATCAATTTTCCACAGGTCATCACAGCACATAATAGTGTTTTGAAAACGAACTAATTCACATTTCTTTTAAATAGTAAAACCTCAGCACTTTAACTTTGTTCATGGAGCTTTAAGCAAAGCGTTGCTTCAGGCTTTGCAGAATGTAAAAGTACAGGGAACATGACCGATGTTTCATAGGAGTATTACAAGACTTGCTTCTAAGCAACTCTGAGGTGACAAGTAAATGACAGTTTACATTGAAGCAGAATGAATCAAGAATGTACAACTTTTAATCAGTTTACTCTTATTCAGGGTGACTGTGCAATAGTGAAGCTTTTCTTCTGGCAGATTAGAACAAGCTGATGTGTTTTGGTGACAGATGGGAGTTGAAAATGAGGAACTGTGTGAGTCAGTAATGTGACAGACTGGGCTCCTGCCCAGTGCCATCTAATGGACTTCCTTGTATGTGCGAAACAGAGAGGGGAGACAATATATAATAACAACAATAAAGATTGTGTAATCTATAAATGTGACATGTGGAAAGCCAATCAGGTTTTATTCCTAAATTCTTATTTTATATTTATTGAAAAGGTTTAAATTTAGACATATTACATAAGTAGACATATACTTTCTCCGCTGTGAATATGTTATATAATTTTAGCATTTCTCTTCTCTATCTCAATGTCTTATTTTTTGTATTTATGTTAAATGGAGCCGCAACATAACTGTATGGTTGTATCTGTCGCCGTGTTGTGTTAATATTCTGTCTTTCATCAATGTTCTATTTCCCTGGTCAAACATTCTCTGGATTATAACCTATTTTTTTCATGAACGTCAATTTCTTGAATCTACTCAGTGATATTAAATATAAAACTAGCCGATAGATATTATATATCTATCTCTATATATATATAAGTTAATTTGTATTTTCATTTGTGTTCATATGTCTCTGTTTGATGTGCATTATGATGGGCTTATAGTGATTCTTATTGATAAAATAAAATCCTATAATCATGACAAAATGTGCATTTATATGTTACTGGTGGTTGGAAGTCTCAGAAATTGTTAAGGATGGTAGTTATGTTCTATATTATATATCATTCTAATAAGCATTTAAAGGGGGATTTTTTCTTCGCGGGGTTTGCAGCTTCACTCACTTCCATAACGTTTCCCATGGCAACAGAAGGAAAAAATTGCCTTGCTCTTGTGTGAAGTAAACTCCAACATTTTTCAACTTTCTGCGAAGATATATGTGACTTTTTTTTTTGCAACGAAAATGCAGATATTATGAAATCAATGCAAGCCCCCGCATAT
>NW_023340206.1:8544761-8545184 GCF_004916995.1 Morone saxatilis
TAGTAAGCACAAGGTCAGCTCTCTGCAGAGTGCAACTAAAATCAAGTTGTTTATTACTTGCATAGTTGCAGAAATCTTCTCAGTGTTTCCACATTATTCTTTATAAGCTCTGATGCAGACAATGTATGTTTGCTGCTAACTTTGGGTTCTGTTACAATCAGACCATAATTAGGTGGCAGTACTGAATGCTTTTATTTTTTGGAATAAATACACTTTGTCAGCCTATTATTAGCCTAAATATTAACAACGTGCACGTTTCAACAATGTAAATGAATTGTGTGGTCAATATTAAAAGAAAATCTAATCCAACCCTGTGGAGATGCTGCATGGCTTAGCTGAACATGTGGTCCAGATAGTTTAATGAATGCAGTCAGAATGAACACTGCCTACAACCTGATGCACACATTATCTGCACTAATAGGA
>NW_023340206.1:8545257-8545480 GCF_004916995.1 Morone saxatilis
TCATGAAGGAAATACCTGGCTTTTCTTCTTCTCTGGATTTACTGGCAGATCACAAACAACCTCAAGGTGCACGTCGCCACCTACGGCACAGGAGTGTGTAGCAGCCCAACAAGCATTAGAGGCTGCCCTAGCCATGTCTGCTTGGGAAATTTGGTACACATTTCACACTTTACACACGCTGGTAAATATCTGTTCTGGATTCATGAATGAGTAAGAGAAACAG
>NW_023340206.1:8545601-8545819 GCF_004916995.1 Morone saxatilis
GCCACAGGCTTCTAGAAATACAGTGGAAAAAGTGACTGACGTGGTGTGTACAGGACGGGCAAAATATAAGCTCGTTAAATCAACACTTGCAAGAGGATTTTCAGCAAAAAGACAATGTCAGGTTCAACTCATATTTTTCCATTATACATTATATCAGATTAAATTCTTAGAAGAGTACCCAATGTGGGTTTCATGTATAAATAACACATTCGTTCATC
>NW_023340206.1:8545844-8548762 GCF_004916995.1 Morone saxatilis
GAGAAGAGAGGAGAGAGATGAGCGAGAGAGAGAGGATAGGAGATAGAGAGAGAGAGAGCAGAGAGCGAGCACGGTGATTAGTACAGACATGGAGCGATAGGACATGCTGACCTAATATATGGCAATAAAGACACATAATATTTAAAAAATTATATATATTTGGTAACTGACGGACCCCTGCTTGGTGACATATTTTGATCATATATAATTAAAAATAAATTAAACCCACAATAAAGTGGTATTATTTTCTAGCAACTGTTTTAAGTTGCGACATCCTTATGAGCCTTGGCGACCCCTAGTGGGGGGTCCGGGTCAGGTTGGGAAACCCCTGTAGCGAAGGAATTACAGTAAGGAGTGAGATGAGAGAAGTTGAGCTTCATTTATATTCATAATATTGCAGATTCACGCAAGTAGCATTTTAATTCTTTCATTTCTGTGAAAACCAAGCAAATTTTAATAGTGATTTTTATTTAAGATTTTAATTTCAGAAAGACGGTGTAAGCAGGATATATTCTCTGACAAAGCACGCTCGGTCTTGCATCAGAGGAGTTTGTATAAAACAAGTTGAGACTGTCACAAAACGCAGCCGGAGCTCAGAGAACCAAAGCACCAGAGTGCACACTTTAAGTATACAGTACAGACAACTGTTATTCTTTATCAGCTCTAGATGCAGTGGATAGTAAGCACAAGTCAAGCTCTCTGCAGAGCTGCAACTAAAATCAAGTTTTTATACTTGGCATAGTTGCAGAAATTTTCTCAGTGTTTCCCATTATTCTTTAAAGCTCTGATTGAGCAATGTATGGTTTGCTGGCTAACTTTGGTTTGTTTACCAATCAGACCATAATTAGGTGGCAGTACTGAATGCTTTTTATTTTTTGGAAATAAATACACTTGTCAGCTTATTATAGCCCTAAATATTACAACGTGCACATTTTAACAATGTAAAATGAATTGGTGGTTCAATATTAAAAGAAAATCTAATCCAACCCTGTGGAGGATGCTGCATGGTTTAGCTGGAACATGTGTCCAGGTAGTTTAATGAATGCAGTCAGAATTGAACACTGCTTACAACCTTTCATTGCACACATAATCTGCCACTAATCGGACAATCTGAGCTTCAGGGCAACAATACATGAGCACAAACCGATTAAACTGCAGAAATGAACAAGTTTGAGCAATCACTTAACTTCTTTCATGAAGGAAATACCTGGCTTTTCTTCTTCTCTGGATTTACTGGCAGTCACAAACAAACCTCAAGGTGCACGTCGCACTACGGCGCAGGAGTGTGTAGCAGACCCAACAAGCATTAGAGTCTGCCCTAGGCCAATGGTCTGTTGGAAATTTGGTTACCATTCACACTTCTAACACGCTTGTAAATATCTGTTACTGGATTCATGGAATGAGTAAGAGAAACAGAGTGTTCCAAAATCTAAATGTAGTGATTAGACTACATAGACAGGAGATGGATACTGGAGCACAGTTAGTTTGGAGCACATGAGGATTGTTTGCTTAAACTTGCTTCAGATAGCCACCAGGCTTCTAGAATAATACAGTGGGAAAAAGTGACTGACGTGGTGTGTACGGGGACGGGCAAAATATAGCTCGTGTAACATCAACACTTGCAAGAGGATTTTCAGCAAAAACAAGTGTCAGGTTGAAACTCATATTTTTCCAGTCTATACATCATATCGATTAAATTGCTGTAGAATACCCAGGATTGGGTTTCATGTATTTAAATAACACATCGTTCATCGAATTAGCTCGGTGTTTGACTCATTGATCGGTGCACTGGTTAGGCCTTAACGGTTGCAGTGAGTGAGCTCCATGGCAGCACGTAACATGGATAACCACAATCCCCCAATGACAGAGGATGGAGAATTCATCGTTCCATTACATACTGTACCTGAGGATTTATTAGTGATAATGTAAATCAGCAGGGAATTAGCAGCGATATGCAATACAGATATTCAGCTCACCTCACTGTCAAAGGTTTTTATTGACCTTTTTGCAGAAAATCCTTAATTTATCATTCCTTAAATAAAAAAATAATAAACATCACTGTATAAAAATATACAAACAATCATATTAACAAGCAATGGTAGAAGAAGTAGTTGTTCTTATGCTGAAATAATAGAGACAGAAACAGACATACAGCTAAAAACAAGGACAACAAAACTGAACAAAAACAAATAAGATAAACATAAAAACATTATTGGTCAAAATGAAGTCTTCTCGCTGTTGAATTTTTGAACTTTGGGTTGTCGCTTGTTTGATTTTTCTCAGCTGTCAGTTGTCTGATTTGTCTGATCTTCTCCTGCTTGAGGTAAAGTATCTGCAACCTTGAGCTTAAAAAAAAAAAGACAATGTCAGGTTCAAGTTATATTTTTCCATTATATATTATATCAGATTACATTCTTAGAAGAGTACCTAATGAGGGTTTCATGTATAAATAACACATTCGTTCATCGAATAGCTCGGTGTTTGACTCATTGATTGGTCGGTTGTGAGTGCAGAGTCTTACTGTTTGATTTTCTTGTCTTACTTCTTTTCTTCACAGTTCCTGTGGGACATGCTGAGGGATTTATAAAAGACGAAGAAACCTGAATTAGTCATTTATTCATGGCTGCTGTTAGAACAGATCTGTGCGTTTAGGATGCTACATGTTACCTCTAATGTATTTCGCAGACAGGATGATGATGAGTGCAACAAAACAATAAAAGGCCACTATCAGGAGCAAAATCATGTCGGGCTCTGTGAGAAAACATTCACAAAGCAAAATAAATACTGAAAAAAAGACAATACTGAATTGAGATCATCTGAACATTAACTTACTGCGATCACTCTTACCAGTCCCAGATACCTTAACAAAACCTGGAGAATAAAAAACAAAATACATCAGAATCATAAAGTATTGATCA
>NW_023340206.1:8548862-8552360 GCF_004916995.1 Morone saxatilis
AAACAATGATCACAAGCCTTCATCCCGCTCTGTCAGGTTCCTGATAGACTATGAGTTGATCTGCAGTCCATCCATCTTTAAACTCCACATTATCAAAAAGTCAGAAAATCACTTTTGGACCAAAGGTTTGCCTGGAAGTGGCAACAGTCTTCTCTCCTTCAGGTTGAAACTTCTGCCCATGTACTTGAACAACATCTTTATTTTGCATCAGCTGACAGTTTAAATGAGCCTCTTCTCCCACTGCTGCCATCACAGTCTGCTGTGTCTGTACCAGAGCTGTTAGACCTGCAGGAGATGAAGCAACAGAGATGTTTCTTCAACTGAGGGTGCGTGTATACTTTCATACTGGAAGTCCAACTTAAGTCTGATTTTTTGTTGATGCATTTCTTCTTTGCAAATATGATATGAATTATGAATTTAACCATGTTAGCGCCTTCCTGTCCACTGTAAAATGAAATTATTCTCAAATCACAGTGTATTTTTATACTAACAGTGCACCAGTACAGTATGTAACAGCAGATGTTAAGTTATGAAATATGGAGGAAACTAATTGCTCTGTACCTATTCTAATATAAAGGGGTACATGAGCGTCTAGGCACACAGGTCATAAACACTGACACATGCTGGTAAACTCTGCCCCTTTTCCAGTAAACCAGCTGACTTTCTCACAGCTGCTTCTTCCTGTCTGCTCAGTTGACCGTTGAAATTGTCTGCAGACAGCTTAGAAGATATGTGCTGAGTCATGATATCACTTATAGCTCACTGTATTATATTTCAGAGTTATATTTAAAGTTTTTCAACGTTTGCATACAGTACATACGAATGAGTCGATCGTTCTCTACAACTTCCTCTGATGCAAGTTGAACACACTTCTTTTTCGCTGTATTTCCGGGAGAAAACCTCAACTGCAACGTTTTTTTCTGCCACAGTGAACAACATTCAACAACAAAAGCTGAACAATCTCAGGCTGCTTAAGTCCCCTTATGGAGAATAATGTTGTGTTAAAGCTCTCACATTGTGACACAAAGCAGCAGAAGAAACTAGACTGCTAATCTAATATAATACAAGCTACACAATTCTCACTTCAACAGTATGGAGTCCCTAAGGAGGCAAGTTTCTCGTGCTCACAGGAAAGTCTTCTTGGCAAAAGACCATTAAAGCTCATCTTACTTTCAAGATTGGCAGCAGAGGTGGATATTCTGTGACATTTTGCCTGGTAAGTCCCTGACTACTAGACTTCAAGCTTGTGGACAAAGCAGGTGGGAAACTTTATTGTTCTGTCTCTTCGTTGATCTCCTGTTTCCTTAAGCTCTATGACCGACGCCACATCCACCTCTTTATATCCGGAGATATCAGTGTGTGTTTTTACTACTACTCCACTTCCCCTTCCAGATGTGATTAATGAGCTTTGTGGATATGAGTCATTGGTTAGGTATGTAGGATGAGCGTGTTGATGCAGGAAGAGAAAGTAGAAGAACTATTATTGTTCATAAATAATTATTATTAGACGCTGCTTTGCTTGTTTCACCCACAGAAACTCCCTTATGGGCTCCTGAACTATCACCTCTTTAAAGCAGTGAACTCCCATATGAAAGGGCAGTAAGGTGCAGAAAAAGTACCCCAATTTTTAAAAAAAAAAGACAACTATGTAATTTCCATTTCTTCTTTTGTTCTTGTCTTCCCCTCTGCAACGTTAGTAAGGCGTTCGGCTGTATTATTTGTTTGTAGCCTTCCTACTGGATTTACACCTTTAGTACAAAATTTGACTGTAAATTAAAAAAAGAAAGAAAAAGAAAGCTTCTTACCTTCCTGGAAGAGAAAACAGAAGAAATGAAAAGGGAAACCTTTAAATGCAGGGTGCATCATCTTCCCACCATCTTTGAGTTCAACCTCAAAAGAAGAAGTAAGAAAATGAAACATTAACTCACATATTGAGCTTTTTCTTTCTTTCTTTTTAACCATTTAAAAAAAAAAAACACATTGTTGTAATCCATGTAAAAAGTTATTCTCCCACTGAATTAAAACCAACCTGTGTTGAACTCCTTCTGCCTTCCTCGAAATGAATCTTTGGAAAGTTTGGTGCGATCCTGTTTGCAGTGTCAGATATCATCTTTATTTCACTTCCAGCTGTGTGAGAGCCTGATTGAACCTTCAGAATAAAAGCGCTTCAATAACAAAATAAACAGGGACTTTTATTGTTTAGACTGTGTAGGAAGTCTGATATGTTTGTGGCACGGATCACGGAAGCTCTTGTTTTTCATTCAATCTTGAGCTCTGATGGAAAAACGCCCCCCGATGGCTCATCATCATCTCCACAGTAAATCAGAACAAACAGCGACCTCCAGTGGTCATACATCTGCAGCTGACCTTGAGGCACAGCTGGGAATAAATCACATCTAAATATGAGCATTATTGTTGTTGTTGCTATAATTAGAGGCAGTAGGAAACATGATAGCAGTGACAGCACTACCAGTTATAATTTTAATTAAATTAAATTTAACAGTAAATGAGCGTTTAAGTTAATAATTCATCACATTTTGTTCCCCCAAAAAGTTTTGTTTTTGTTTTGTATCCCATGATATATATTATTAATTAAAGGTTCCTATCACTATCACCCCCATACATATGAATGAAATTAGTCAAATCAATCTCCTCTCAGAATGAGCCTGCATTTGTATATTTATGATCAGTTTTTCTTAAAAATATATTTGTCCAGTTTTTACAGCAGGTGTGATTCAGTGGTTGTTATTGTTCTGCTGCGAGGAGCCTTAATTCCTTTAGATATAATCCAGGACAACAAGGACATTGAACACAAGTGACATCACAACATTAAGACATCATGTTTTAATTAACAAAAATAAATAAATATATAAAAAATAAATTATTAAAACCATATCAGTATTAAACACACAGGCAGCACAGTTACAACCATACAGTTGTTATATCTCAGGGTAGTAATAAATAACATTTATAAACACAAACACTGAACACTTTAGAGCTAAACAAATTACACATAATAATATGCAGGCAATAATATGTCTAATATGTCACATATTATGTCTAATTTTAACTTTATAGATCCATATAAATGGTTATTTTGGCAAGGGAGTAAAAACACATCGCTCCTCAAGTTGACAGGGAGAGAAGGGACCCGGAAGAAGAGTCAGTGTTGAACAAACATTTCATCAGATGATTATTGGTATTATTAGTGGATGATCTGAAAAAGATCTCGGTCAGTCTTTACCGGTATCAACTGTGAAAGGAGAGAGACGGGGATGACACAGAGCAAAGGCCTGATGTTTTCTTTTGAGCAGGAATGCGATGAGTGCAACACAAACACAAACACAGGCCACTACCACAGACAACACAATGATCTGGGTGGAATCTGTGAGAAAAGAGGAAAATTAATGATAAACACTGAACAATCATAAAGAAACAACAGATCAAAAGGTAATGATTGAGAACACTTAAGACTGAGATTCATCATAAATCTGAAAA
>NW_023340206.1:8552460-8558520 GCF_004916995.1 Morone saxatilis
ACTTTATAGCTCATGTCTTTTTTGCTATTCAGGTTTCAGGAATCTGGGTCTGATCACATTGATTTCAGTAAGTTAACCTTTAAGTGTTCTCAATTATTACCTTTTGATCTGTAGTTTCTTTATGAATGTTGAGTGTTTGTCACTAATTTTCCTATTTTTTTCACAGATTTCATTTTCATCATTGTGTTGTTCATGGTAGTGGCCTTTGTTTGTGTTTGTGTTTGTTTTGTGTTTGCGCTTTGGCGTTTTGCGTTTGTGGTTTTGTTGTTGCAGTCAATCGCCATTCGCTGGGCTCAAAAGAAAACATCAGGCCCTTTGCTCTGTGTCATCCCCTCTCTCTCCCTTCACAGTTGATACGGTAAAGACTGACTGAGATCTTTTCAGATAATAACTAATAATACCAATAATCATTGATAAATGTTTGTTCAACACTGACTCTTCTTCGGTCCTTCTCTCTGTCACACTTTGAGGAGATGAAGGCTCTTCTATTTTTACTCTTTGCAAAATAACCATTTATATGATCTATAAAGTTAAAATTAGACATAATATGTGACATATTAGACATATTACCGTCTGCATATTATGTGTAATTTGTTTCGCACTAAAGTGTTCAGTGTTTGTGTTTATAAATGTTATTTATTATTACCTTAAGATATAACAACTATGGTTGTAACTGCTGCCTGTGTGTTTAATACTGTTTTGCATCAGTGTGCTAATCCCTGTCAAACACTGGGAATATTAACCTGTGCATGATTTTCATGGACGTCCTTCATGATTTCCGTGATCTACTGTCTTAGTTAATATGGTTTTAACAATTTATTATTTATTTTTTATTTATTTATTTTTGTTCACTTAATTAAAACATAATGTCTTAATGTTGTGATTTTACTTGTGTTCAATGTCCTTGTTGTCCTGTATTATATACTCAAACAAACATTTCTACCATAATTCCTCTTTATTTTGAGCAACTAGATGATAACCTATTCAACAGACTGTAAAATGGTTTGATAAAACAGTCATACAGTCATTTACTAGTTTATTTAGTACACCTAAAATGAATGCAGTCCTTTAATAAATCCTCCCTTCATAAGGTATAATGTTCAGATTCTGTTGAAATTGTTTTAGAGAGGTGTTTATTCAACTGTGTGATCATTTTGGAGGCTGCGGTTTGTGCTGCTGTTGAATTGTGTTTCACTGACAGATGTTTCTATTATTTTGTCCACCCCATTTATATCAGACAGTAGGCTAAATAACAGAAACACCTGTTTTCTGTAGCTCCATAATACTGACAGCTTCGCTGTTGTTCTGTGTGAAAGTGTTAAACTGAGCTGTATGAACTTGTGTGAATGTTGTCAATGAAATGCTACAGACAAATGTAAAGTCAACAACAAGTTCCAGCAACATTCACACTGAAATATTTTATTCAATTATTCCTCCATCAGTTTCACTGAAAGAGAAAAACATTGACAACAAAGACTTTTATTTATCAAACATTTACTGTAGTATTCAAAGTAACACTGAGCTCTGAATCAATCTGCCTTCATTCAAATGAAGGTCGTGTTTTATCTTTCAGGTATTAAACTCTTTCTGAATAAGTCGTAAAGCAGTTTCACCTCTGAGCACCTTACATGGTGAATCTTCTTCTATAGCTGAGACATCACTGACTATAACATTTCTTACAGTGGGGGAAATATAACAGAGAAGAAAGGTGATAAATGCTCCCTATTCAATGATTCAATAATTCATATTTAGAGTTTAAGGTGGACAGCTGATAATGGCATATGGCTGCTGCTGTGACCTCGTAGTCTTCATAGACTGTATGCTGCTGATAGTTTAGTTATTAATGAAACTGATCAGCTTGTCTGTTTTTTCCTTTTTACAGCCACACAGCAGTTTTAAGTACAGCATGCTATAGATGTAAGTCCAGTTAAGTAAACTTTTATTTATATATTTATATAATGTAGAAACCCTTTTACAGTCCGCTGCAGCAGTACATCAGATTATTGTAACATCATTGAAAATGCCTCAGTGATAGGGAGTTGTTGTGAACTATGATTTACTGTCTGCTTTCTTGAAACTTTTAATGATTTTGAAAACTTATATTGTCTTTGGATATTCTGCTGAGTAGGTTATTGTCTCGTTGCTAAAAATAAAGAGGAATTATGGTAAAAATATTTGTTTGAGTATACACAGTAACTGTTACTAATGATACCAACAACAACAATAATGGTCAGTATTGTTCATATTTGGATGGTATTTACTCCCAGCTGTGCCTCAGTGTCAGCTGCAGATGTGTAATGTAAGCTGTCACATACACACATACATGCAGACCACCTTCTCATAGCGGGTCTCCGCTCTTCACAGTGAAAACTCATTTCCACTCTTCTGCGGGAGAATTTTTTTTCCCACTGAACGCAAAGAATGATAGACCATCCAGTCGCTTCTGCTCTGTGTGCTGGTTTTCCATAACAAGGTAAAGAAAGAGATGATACAATCATTTGTATAAGGTCTGTTTGTTTTTGTTAAACTGAAAACACACTGTGAGACATGCTGTATCTGTTCTCTGTACCTTTGTTTAGATTAACGTCTTAAAACAAGTGCTTCATCTCCTGCAACGTCTCACAGATCTTACAACAACAGCCAGACTTGGATGCAGCAGTGGAATCAGAGCTCATTTAAAACTCCACCTGATCCGCCAAAATAAGAGATGTTTGTTCAATTCACATGGTGTAAACCTCGACGGCGAGAGAAGATTTCACTTCCAGCAAACCCTTTCGGTCCAGCTGGAACTCAAACTTTACTTATAAACGTGGAGTTTTAAATATGCCTGCACTTGCGAACAACTCCCACTAGTTATACAGACACCCTTACAGAAGCAGCATAAGGCTGCTCTATCACTGTTTGTTTAATTCCTCCCTTGAAAGGGCTATCACCTGGTATTAACCGATCAAACTCTAGTTAGAACCTTATTCATTATTACGACGTTCTCACATAATTATCTCTTCTTAGTACTACATAACTTGACAATAAATAATCCTGTCAAGCTGTGATGTCTTTGTATCAACCTTCATTAACTGTCTGTAGTGTCCTGTGTGTCCCGTGTTTTCCTGTGCAGAGCATGCATGAACCCATGCCTACAGTTTAGAAACGAATCAAAACCTTCCCTGCAGAGTCAGTTGTGTCGCTCGCCACACGTCCCCTCTCCACCAGTAACATTAAAGAGTCCTGCAACAACTCCACTCTCAAACTCAGCTCTGCATTCACCAACACCCACGTACCAGTCGCTGTCACCATACAGCTGAGCTGCCTATTACTGAACAGCACAGACGCCTTGATGTGCAGCACGACGGTTTTTTGTTTTTTATTTTTCAGGTTTTGATGATGAACAAAATAAAATAGATCAATAAGTAATAATAATAAATAACTAATTTGCATTAATTGATCAGTCTCATAAATCGAGGGTTGTAATTAATAGTTTGAAGTTCCCGCCTTCTTTTGTGGAAGTGCGGCTATGTTTATTTGTGCTTTAGAACCAAACTGTACAGGAATACATTTTCATATAATTCACCCATTTAAACTATATTAAAGCCTGTGAACACCCACACAGGTGTTTGCAGTTAATTTTTGATTAGACCTCTTCTTGGGACTGTGTGGGCGTGTAGACTGTCATTGACTGATATCTTCCTTTGTTGCATCTCTTAGAGTGGGACGAATTACACTTTATTGTTCTTATTAAAGAATCGAGAATTGTGACGTAATAAATGTCCATTAAAGCTCCAGCCCAACTTCAACCTGAGCCAGAATAACTGAAAACACCTGTGTGGGTGTTCAGAGGCTTTAAGGTTTATAGTTATGCATAATAAAGGTTGTGGTCGCTTTGAGTGACAGGTGGGGAGTCGGTCAAGATGTTGATGGCTAGAGCCGATCACACTGAGCTTCACAACATCTGTGTAGAACAATCAGAGAATGACTTTTTATGTTTCTGATTCACTCTCTTTGTTCTCAGCACTCGTTACAGCCCTATTTAATTCAGTATTCTCACGTGTTTGCTTTATAAATGTTAGTTCAAATGATAAATGTTCCTCTTTTCTCACAGATTACACCTTTGCCATTGCATGGCCCATGGTAGTGGCCTGTTCATATTCTTCTGTCATCATCTATGTCTCCATGATACTCTACAGTGAAAGCAGGTGAGTCTCCACCTCAACTCAAAATCTAGTAGTTGCATACAGCACCTTTCGACAAACAGCACCCCAAAGGATAACAAATCAAAATGAACAACACATAATTCAGACTAATATTTAATACAATAAAAACAATCAAATGTAAAACATCAATAGATAAAAGTCAATAGAAAATAAACAATAACAATACTCCAAATTAAAAACTGGATTAGAAAGAAAGGTCTTTAATTTCCAGGTTTCAGTACTGAGAGAGATTTCCATCCTTATATCCAGAGGCAGTTCCACAGTTTAGGGCCATAAAAACAGACGGCAGTCTCTCCTGAACGTTTATGGGACACATCAGGAACATTGAAAAGAAAAGCAGTGGAGAACCTTAGGGGGTCTGGCTGCAGAATGAAATGAAACTAGATCTCTGGTGTTTTAAAGTCATTTAAAACTTTGTGACGTGAGTCAAAGAACTTTAAAATCAATTATTTTTCTGAAATTCTGTTGTGTTTTTATTACAGACTTCTTATAATCCAGTAAAAAGTGAACTACAGTAGTAAACGATTAATACTAAAAGCATGAGTGAATATTTCAGCAGCTCTCTGAGTTACAAAAGGTCTGACTTTGTTAATATTTCTAAGACGACAAAAGGATTTTTAAGTGAAGTTAAAATGAGAATTTAATTTTAAATCTGAAATCATGAGTGCAGTTTCTCTGCTTTGGGTCTTTTCACATGTTCAGATTAATGTATAAATATATATATGATTATAATGTAATAATATGAGTGGAACCTGACAGTCTTCTTTCTTTTTTACCTCAAAGGTAACAAACATCTTCAGCTGATGACAACTGATACCTGAGGAAAAAGCCGGAGGAGCCGGAGATCAAACCGTCAGATTTCTGCTCAACCCTCCTGAGCCACAGCCGGTGTGTTGGAGGAAACATGTTTTCTATTTGTGAGAAAATGTAAAAAATAAACACTGGCATTTACTGCATCACCACGGCAACAGAGTTCCACGAAATGTTCATAACATATCGTCAATGTGTGAAGAGTTCAGCTGGATGTGGTCAGTCGACAAGGAGAAGCACAAGGAAGTTTAAAACTTCCTGTTTCCAGTAGGGGGCGCTATGAGTACGACTGAGTATTGGCAAGTCGACATGTTCAGGACGGGAATCGATCAGACTCCATCTGATCGATTCCCTGGAGGAGTTTGGGGTCCGTGACCTAAACAAGAAAAGCATTAAAGCTCAAAGAATAAAAGATATAAGAAAGATAAAATAATATTTAAGGGCTGTCTTCTAATAATTTAAAGACTTTAAAATGTATTTTTGTTGTTTTCTTTCACAAACATTCCTGAGATTATATACAAAGGTTTTGAATGAAGATGTTTTCTACAATAAATAAAGTATTCCAACAAAAATTGTGTTGTGTTTCTTTTCCTCCATTATGATCCTAAATGTGATATAAGTTCTGGTAAAATGGGAGAGAGAAAAGAGGAAAGACAGAAGACCTCTAAAGGTCAGATGTTACTAAATTAATGAATAGGTCAAAGACAAAATATTTATATATGTCCATTAACTGAAAAATAGAAATATTTCAAAAAAGAATGAACGTGTAATTATTTACTGTGGATTTAAATCATCATTAATAAAACCAAACAGGACTAAATCTGTATTTACTAGAAAGGACTTTTAAGTTCAAACAAAAACTTTGATTTTGTATTTGTCCATTTTGTTCCATATATTCAAAGTTTCACTGACTTTAGTATCCTTTGTAATATCCTCAATAAAGTATTTGACCATAGTTTTACTGGTGATACAAAGTGCTGCCACAAAATGTCAATAAAAATGTAACTAGTTTTCAGTAACTAAATCCAGGAATATCTATCAA
>NW_023340206.1:8558620-8560210 GCF_004916995.1 Morone saxatilis
TCTGTTTCTGTCTTTATTATTTCAGCTGTGTTGCATAAGAACAACTACCTCTAATTCATTTTATGTGTTCACATACATCTGGAAAATTATTGTCTTTCATAAAAAACTCACATAAACAAAATGTTTTCTACCATTGCTCTTTAATGATTGTTTTAATAGTATTTGGTAATTGCTTGTGTATTTTTATACAGTGTTTGTTAATGGCAAGACACCAGGACAGGGAGGATTAAATGTGCTTGCACTGGTGTATATTTATTCTTGTTGTTATGTCGTGGTGTCCCTAATGTTATCTACGTATGTATGTATGTATGTCTAAAGCTATATGTACAGACTGCGGTGACAAATTTCCTGTAAAGCACAATAAAATATCTATCTATCTATTACTCCCTGTGACACTTGTCTTGTGCTAAACTTCACCCATGAACATTGTGTTTGTCCCAATCTGCCACAAATTTGAAAATTACATTGAAAGCAAATTTACAGAAACTGTTATTGTTGCACTACCCCTAACCCTCTCACCCTCTCACCCTCTCAGTGGTTCCAAACACCTTAAAATGGTGTGTTGAAGGTAAGGGCAACATTTACTTTGGGAACATCCAAATGTGACTCTACATTCGTCAAAAGAACCTATTGTAGAGTCCAAAAGAACTAATGACTACAACCACTTTGTTACAATGATCAATCACTGCTTTGTACCACTACCAAAGGGTCTGTACTGGATTTATGGAATGACTCCTTATGAGTATTTACCAAAAGGGATGTTCTGGAGTATGTGGTCTAGGTCATGTGATACCAGCCAGTATTAATGGTCTCTTTCCAGATTATGGAGTCATGGCAACTTTATATCAAATAAGAGACCTTTCTAATGCAGTTGAAGATCTCGCAAACTCTACTGCAAAAGAAATGTCCATGCTCTCACAAGAAATGACTGCAGTAAGAATGATGGCCTTACAAAACCAGGCTGCACTGGATTATTTACTTTGTACTGTCATTGGACCTGAATGTTGCACGTTTATACCTGATCACAATTCTAGTGTACAGGCTCAATTGGACTAAAAAAAGTTGTGAACATTAGGTTATTTAGTTTTTGAATTTGTTTTGCTTGGTTGTATAATCCTTACTATTATGTCTCTCCTGTTCTCCTGTCTCAAATCCATAAACAAATCAGTTATCAATAAAATAATGTTCTCCACAACAACTCAACCTGTTCCACCAATAGAAGAGAACTACGATTTTATTTGGGATTGATTATGACTGAATACCAAAACTACTGTTACTTATATCTTCATTACAGGTTTAGTTTCAGTTAACTTTCAGAGTACGTTGACTTGTTCTAATTTAGTGTTACAGTTAATAAACTTTTAGTTTAGTTTAAGTTCAGTTTACTTTTATATATGTATTTTACATTCACACACACAAAAAAATAATAATTGTGGATTAAGGAAGAAAAATGTTTTTATTTACATTTCATATGAGTTGCTTTGGACGTTGTTTGGATCCCAGAACAACCGGACAACAGGCTCCGCCTCCTCAGATAGATCCTTTAAAAAACTGCGCCATACTTAAAGGTTGAACGGAAAGATGCATATA
>NW_023340206.1:8560285-8561071 GCF_004916995.1 Morone saxatilis
TAAGAAAATATGATAAATATTATGTAATCATACATATTTTATGTAATTTCGCTTCCTTGAAACACAGCCAGCTGAATTTTCCCTCTTTAGTTTCGCTTTAAATACGTCCCGTGTAGTACTGTCGCATTTTCTTGCCACTTTACAGTTTACAGTGTAGATCAATGGACATTTTGTACTAACGGGGTCCCAGTAGGTCCCGTTAGGTATAAAGTAATATTACCGATTGTGCAGATAACAGTGGGAGAGGAGAACTGCGCACATATCTCATCTTCTTTATTGAGTCACAATATCAAAACTCAGATAAACAAACAACAACATACATGTCATATCCTAACTGCAAACAGCACCTGTCTTCAGACTATTTCAGCTTCAAACAGAAGCTTTGGTTCCGAAACGAGACAGGAAATACAGCAAAACAACAACATGCAGTGTCCCTCCAAAGGACAGAAGACATAAGATCAGATTAGATATTCCTGTGGCAGAAATTCAAATCAAACACAGCAGCACAGGGAAATGTAATGCAAAGAGTACAATACAGAATAATAAAATATAATAGACAATATAAGACTATAATGACAAATACATACACTATATGTAATATGCAATGAAATGATGTGCAAATATTTTGAGCAGCATATGACTAAAAAACTAAACTGTACATTTGCAATTTAAAGATGTTGGAGGTTGGAGGTACTGTGTGTGCATTAAATCAGACTTCACTGAGTTGGACTTCCAGTATGAAAGTATACACACACCCTCAGATGAAGAAACATCTCTGTTGCTTCA
>NW_023340206.1:8561171-8570987 GCF_004916995.1 Morone saxatilis
CTGCAGTCCCAGCATCTTTTAAACTCCACTTTGATCAATAAAGTCAGGGATCACTCTTGGACCAAAGGGTTTGGAGGAAGGTAGCAAACATTTTCCTCCGTCCAGGTGAAACTTTTCTGCCATGTGACTTGAACAACATTTTATTTTGCATCAGCTGACAGTTTAAATAAGCCCTTTCTCCCAACTGCTGCCATCACAGTTCTGCTGTGTCTGTACCAGAGCTGCTAGACCTGCAGGAGATGAACGCAACAGAGATGTTTTTCAGCTGGAGGGGTGTGTGGTATATAATTCCCTATCAGAACCAGCCATTAAATTTTTCAGCACTTTCAGGCTACAGTAGCTCGTCCTGTGTATATACAGTAAACCAGTACAGTACAGAAAGCAGGTTACGAAGAAACAAGATGTTCTTTAGAAATAAGAAAAAAACGAAATCTGGGAAATTAAAGATAATTACACCTGTAGGTATTTATTTTTAATTAACATAGTTTTATTCTATTGTTACAGGTACAGTATTGAACACTGCATTAAAGGACGAGAACTTATACTGAATGTATTTTTTATCACCTGGGTACCTATTCTGCCTATTATGGGAACCCACTGACACATGTTCGTTTTGACGCATTGCTGTATTTCCGTCTGGTTTCGGCACCAAAGCTTCTGTTTAAAGTTTAAAATAGGTCTGAAGACAGGTGCTGTTTGCAGTTAGATATGACATTGTTATGTTGTTGTTATCTGACTTTTGATATTGTGACTCGAATAAAGAAGAATGAGATATGTGCGCAGGTTCTCCTTCTCCCACTGTTATCTGCACCAATCGTAATATTACCTTTATACCTAACGGGACATAACAGTACTGACCCCGTTAGTATCAAAATGTCCATTGATCTACACTGTAAACTGTTAAAGTGGCTCAAAAAAATGCGACAGTACTACACGGGACGTATTTACAGCAAACTAAAGGAGGACAAGTCAGCTGGCTGTGCTTTAAGGAAAGCGAAATTGCATAAGAATATGCATCATTAACATAATATTATCATATTTTCTTACCTTTCTGAAAGAATCCCATCAGAAAGAGGAAATACATAAACTGTTTCATCTCGTGCTCTATGTGTATCTGTCCGCTCAACTTTCAAGGTTTAAGTATGACGCACTTTATTTTATTTTCTAGCTTTGAGGAGGCGGAGTCTGGTTGGTTGTCCCGTGATCCAAACAACGTCAAAACAACTCATATGAAATGTAAATGAAAACATTTAAGAACAGTTTTTACGAGTTTAAACATGTGGAACTAAAACTTGAAGGGCTGCAGTGGAGTTTTAAACTGGTGCTGTGAGTTTCGACTGATTAAAAACATGTCGACTAAAAGAACATATCATTAGAAAGTGTAACGTAGAAGGAACCAGTGTTTGTTTTATTCACTCTTATATATAAAGTATAAATGACACAGATATGATGAATGTGTCTCTGAGCTGATTCTGATATTTACCCATAAGGAGACTTTTACTGCTGCACATTGTTGATCAAATGGCTCATATAGTGTAAAATATCTCAAGTCTTTTGATTCATTACAGCAGAAAAAACATTTTAGAAAACAAAGCAGAAATTTGCATTGAAGTTTTGATGTTAATTAAAACTGTGTTAATGAATGTTTTTGATTTGCTGGAGTCATTATTAATGAGCTGGGACAGTTTTTATGCTGTATTGACAGATTAATCTTTCAGTATCAGTTCTTTCACAAAAGACAACAACCAGGACAGATTTGACCTATTTCACAAGTTGTAAATCAAGTCAATAAATGTAATTTCTGACCACAAGGATCATGTTAAAGTAAATGGATTCTCCATCCGTACAGTGATTAAAGTTAACTGAACAGACACAGTGTGCTCTCTTTACAACACTGTTGAATAAATGATCTGAAATCAGCAGCTGCTTTACAGACTGTTGCTTAAACACAAGAATATATTAACTGAATTCATTAATTCACAAACAGGAAGACAGCAGGTGAAGAATACCTGCGACTGGTCATCCTGCAGCGTGAGGCTCAACGTAGTCCACAAATCCTCATCACATCTTCAACGAAGGAAAACAGCTGCTTGTCCAGATCAATACACTCCATGAGCTTTGTTTAAGGACTGGAGAAGAGACTGTTTGTACGACGGCTCTTTAGGTGTTTAAAATCTGTTTCAGACCCTGCAAGAAGAGATGGTTTCAGAGATATTTTCATTTATTTTTGTCAAATATAATAAATAAAATAGTGTGAATTTGAAGGATAAATCTGTTTTTCTTCCTCAGTATCCTAATGTGAAAGCTAAAAGTTTAGAGGAGCTGCAGAAAAACTCAGTGATGTTAATATCTTTAATGGGAACTGGCTGTCACTGGTCCCACAGTCATTATTCGATTTAAGTGATTGGTTAATGCTCCAGGGTACAAACATTAAATCTGTGGAAACTGCTCTCAGTTTTTGTGCTGAACACACTTAAAACATTTTACAACACTATTTAAAAACACAATTAAACTCCTGCGCTCTTGAATGTGACTGTGTTTAACAGTTTTATCTACTTTTAATTGATGTAATTGTCCTCAGACTCATTGACATACAAATATTAATGGTTGAATTTATGAATGAATATATTAATATCAATAACAGTAAAACACGGTTTAATAAAAATATATTACATATGTTTATATACAATATAAAATTTGGTAAACAAGCGTTAATAAACTCTTTCTCATCTCTCCAGAAGAGTCCAAATGTTAGGGAGCTTTAGCGCCACCTGCAGTGTGGATCGGCAAGTACAGGAAAACAAGGAGAGAGCCCAGTTTCTTTCAAATAATTTCATATTACCTAGGTGTATACGTGTATGTGTACATTACTAACTGTGTATATTGGGTTAGAGCTACAGGTAATGTGAAACTAGAGTTCACTGATTTAAACTACGACTGAACTGAGTTGAGTTCCTGCCAAAAACAGCTTCAACTTATCTTCTGTTAATCTGATTATTATTATTTGCAATATGAATGTTTGTATTTCTTTCTAATCAGTTAATAAATCACCACAGTGATATCTGGCTCTACAACCCTTAAATATATTCTAAGTGTTTAAATATAACTACCAAAATTACATTTTCTAGTTATTATGACAAACGTATTATAGAAACTGTTCGTTCTATTTGAGTTTAGATTTAGAAAATCAATGTTTTATTAAAATACATGTACAAAATAAAAATACATCAAATGCAGTTACACTCAACATGCAGCTCAGAATACCATTTCATGATATAAAATAACAAGTTTTTAAGTATTCAGTTACTTTTCTGTAAACAAAACACTCATTTAGTTATATCTTCCTCTACCAAAGTAATGATATACATTCTTTATATTTAATGTCCACAATTACATTTTTGAGCCATAATTCAGATGATGACAAAACATACATTTTAATGCCAGATGTGTTCTGCTGAATTAAATATAATATAAAGGAGGACAAAGAAAATACTTGTTAGAAAGTAAAGCCATAAGACTGAGAGGCCTTTCCAGTGTTAAAGGTAAGAACATCACAACATTTAAACATAAAAACAATCATCAGATGGGACAACGAACACAGTAAAGAATAAAAAAGTAGGAAAACATTAATATAAAATCAGCTGTTTACATTAATCTTTGTTTATATTCTCTGTGTTGAACTGAAAGATGAATCTTAAACAGGTCTTTTAGTGTTGGTTCTTTCATAAATGTCTCCATATTTCACCATATCTGTCTTCACTCTGTCTCTACAGTCTTAGAGGATTCTGTGTCACTAAATATTTTATTATGGTCACACAGGTGTGGCCGAAAACTTCCTGTTGGAGACGACTTGTCTGAGTTGTCGCTTTTCTTCCTAATAGACGTTGTCCGTCGCCTGAACTCGTTCTTTTGCTGCATTAAAGGTGTTTTGGTCCTTCAAATAAAAATAAACCATTAGTCAATTTTATTAGTCAAAAGCAAAACAAAGAGACTTTATAAGTTTTAAAATTAATAAGTTGTCTTACTCAAGAATGAGTTCAGTTGGTTTTTGTGGTGTCTTGATCTCTTCAGGGTCTCTGTGTGACAGACTGAAGGTTGAATAAAAGTCAGTGCTGAACAAACATTGATCAATTATTTATTTATGGGTTTTGTCTGAAAAGATCTCAAACAGTCATTAACATATTAACTGTGAGACGCTGGTATTATAACAACACAGATGTTGAGTTCAAATAAAAAAATAAAAAAATTACCTGTTCTGATGTTTTCTTTTAAAATGGAGTTTGATGACGGCAATACAAACACAACCACAAACACAAACACAGGCCATCACGGATAAAATGATCCAGGTGGAATCTGTGAAAAAGGGGAACATGAGTGACAAACACTCAACATTCATAAAGAAACTACAGATCAAAAGGTAAATGATTGAGAAACTTAAGAATGAGATTCATCATAAATCTGAAAAAACAACCAACAACAAAAACCAAAAAAACGATGAGGCTATAAAGTATTTGGATCCGGTCTCCTGAAGTGGTGATTTGCGACAGTGTTTCTTCACAGACCAGCAGGCAGCACGACTGTCTTGGACATCAAGGAGAGTCATCGATAAACATTCCTGCTATCTGAGGAGCCAACTGGAGAGGCACTCGCGCTGCACATCGCAACCTCGTGCGATTTCGTTGCCGACGGGGTAATCCAGGAACAGCAAACAGGCCGTGTGTGGGTGACATGCGGAGCTGTGTTACCCGTTCGGTGTTGGTGACACTGACGAGAGCGAATAAATGATGTTGAGAAGTGAGTGGGTCTTGTGGCCAGGAACTTTAGAGGCAAGTACATGGCTTACTGTGGGAGCAGGCTCGGACGGCCGGGCCGAGCAGGACACAAGCGACTCTTCAGGATGAGTTGAATTCCTCGTAACGATGTAGGATGTGGTTCGCATGCCAGCTGCGTGCACAAGGACACACAGCGGGACACAGCAGCACGATTACCAATGAAAGGTGATACAAAGACATCAGCTTCCTTGACAGGAACACACAGTGACATATTTTAGCACTGATAAAGGCCCACCAGTTGTTCCACTCATGAGCGCTTGAAAGATGAAATTCCCGGATGGGGAAGTGTTGTACTGCCCAGAACTTAGAGTGATTAGTTATTGTGCGAAACCGATCCTAATAATGAATAAAGGATATCTTAACCATAAGAGGATTTGATGCCAGGTTTTTTTTTACCAATAGGAGAGCAGCCTTCAGTGGTTAGATAAAAAACAGTGATAGCCAGCCTTCATCCCTGCTCGTGCTCAGCGTCCTGATAACATATGGAGTCGTGTCTGGCAGCTCCAGCATCTTTAAACTACCACTTTTATTCAATAAAGTTTAGGAAGACTCTTTCGGACAAAGGCGTGATGCTGGACAGTGCAACAGTTTCTCTCGCTTCAGGTTTCCACCATGCTGACCTTGAACAACATCGGCTTTATTGTGCAATCAGCTGACAGTTCTAAATCGGCCTCTGGTCTCCCCCACTGGCTGATCAGCAGTTGCGTGTCTATGTCACCAGAGCGTGTAGACCATGCGAGGAGAGGTAACAGAAAGAGTTATCCAGAGCGCTGTGCTTCAGTGCTGTTGTGTGTGTGGGTGTTTTCATACGGAAGTCCAAGCAAGTGGACGAAGGCGTGAACGCGATTTTTCTTCTGCACAAATAAGATATAAAAATATGAATTTAAGCCAATAACCGAGCAATGAAATGATTCTTATAAAATGACGCCGCACCAGCCGCTGAATACAATAAAAAAGAAGCATACAGGAGAGTCGACACAGCTAGTGCTCGTTACCTACAATGTATAGGAAAAGAACATTGTATGTATCATCTCTTTCTCACTTCATGAAAGAACTCCAAACGTGCTCAAAACCAGATATGTAAGCTACACCACCTATGGCCGAATCTTCCCCTTCGTGTGGGCAAGAGCATCACTGTGGACAGGTAAGTTCCAGACAGAGTGAGCTGTTGGTCACCGTGCGATGCCATAAACACCTATTAACGGAAACATGAAAAGGAATTATGGCGATTCAGTGGGTTAAGTAGAATTCACAAAAGACCTCGTTTCGTTAATAAGAAATTGGCACAATTAAAAGTTGTTTAATCAAAATATAAACAACGCTGGGACTGTGACGTAACCTAAAAAAGGAGACAGTGAAGTATAAATTATTTCTTTTTCTTTTTTTTTTATGTTCATTTTTTTTATATTTTTTCTAGACTTTAGTTTTTTTTAATATATGTCTTCCTTTGTTTCATGCATGTTTTTACATTTTATTCTCTGTAGATTTTGTTATTATATAGTTATAGTTTATCACTTTCACTTTCAGTCCCTTTAGTAGGATATACTCTCACTTGTTTCCTCTCTTTTTTTTATCTCGTATCTGTTATGTTGTGTTGTTTTTTTTTTTTTTTTTTTGTTTTGAGGGTTTTGTTTTTTTTTGTTTAGGTGTGTTTATTGTAGACTGCCAACTTAATATTATTACTATATTATATATTGATATTATTCGTTTGTTGTTTATGTTTATTGTGTATAATTCTTTATATTGCCATTTGTAACTGCTATTAGTTATGTCATTTAACAATAAATAACATTTCCTATTTATTGTTACCTTTGTTAGCTACGTACTGATATTAGACTTGAATTGATGTTTGTGCTAAGCTAAGCTCAACAACTGGTGCGATCTTCTCATTAAAGCACAAAGTCAATACAGGTAAAACACAAGATTTAAAAAATAAATGACAATGCAAAACAAATAACACAGAACACATTGTACAGAGAGATGTACATTTAAAGGTTTGAGAGCATCATTCGTGGATAGTGAGTCAGTAAAATCTAAAAGGTAGATAACGAGGAAGAGATTGAGAGAATAACACTGAAAAAAGCATTTTCTTATTGTTTGACTAAATAACCATAACTTGCTGTTTTCTCTGTGGTTATAAAAGGACAGAAAGCAGAAAAACATTGTAAACAATATCCATTTATTTAGATATTCCAGAAATATTCTGATATACTGTCGTTTATTCTAACTTTACACAAAGAAGACATAATTTGACACAGACACGGTACATTTAAAGGGAACTTAGATTCAACAGTTCAATGGCCTTCTGACTATAAACCTCTTTGTATTTCTTTGTAAGACTTTAGTATGATGTACAAGTACAATGTGTGTTTTATGGATTTGAGATAGATAGATTGAGATAGATGTTTTGCATTGTGTTAAAAAAAATGAAACTAAGAATGTGTTGAGCTGACATGATAGGACAAGAATGCATTACAGAAACATTTACTTACTGCTTTTACTCTGTCGTACTCTCAAACATTTTGGGTCTTAAATTAGCTAGAAACAGAGGAGTAATATGTGTTTTATTAAGAATACAATTTAAATATTATGTCCTCTCTATTCCCACTGCATAATGCGTAAACAGTACACAATCTCTATGTACCCAAATGATTACAGTATTTTCACAAATAGTCCAAACAAACAACGTAAATTACAGCACTGACATACAGCAGAGAGAAGCAGCCGATAACAAAACACTCACAGTGCGTTGGCGTGGGTTATGGCACATATCGATCCTGCACTATGTGATTTAACATCATCATTATTATCAGTAACATGATCAGTCATTAATAGACTGCAACAGACTTCTACATGAAAGCAAGGTAAGATAGTTTAACATACAAAAAGTGTGTTTTATCTTAAAATAAATGGTTATATATGCAGATCTTTTTCAGGTTTACAGAATAAACTCATATAAACAGACATGTGTATATTGACAGACGTTAATATGTTAATATTTCTCTGTTAAGGCATGGAATGAGCAACGAGGTAACAGCCATCTACTGCATCGCTTCATCACAGTCGCAATTAAAGGAGTCTGTGAGCGTAAGACAACATCACAGACACACAAACTAAACCAGCACTGCAACATCAGGACGAGTGACTGAGTAAATGTTACACGTTTTTCTGAATTCATATTTTAGACCACTGAAACACAAGATAAAGATACAGTCTTTGGTCAAACTTAAAATAGTCTGTTTAGACACTGAGCAGCACAACACACACTGTAGAATTGGAGGGATATGTTTGACATTATGATTGCACAATGATTGGTTTATCTGCTGCTGAACTGCATTAAAATGTTCGCTGAACAAGTCAGTGGTGGATTTGTTGTTTAAATCCTTGACAATTTCCAGTGCACCGAAAAACCTAAATAAAATAAAATGACAAGACAGACCAAACGCATTCAAAGATCATCTGAACTTAATTTTAAAGGGTACTCCGAAAGCTGTTAGCTGTTTTCTCCCCACACTGATTAAATTTAGCCCTCATTGAATTGATCTAATCATGTGGAATATGAAATATATGAAATACTAAATCAAAATGAACATGTCTGGATAAGAAAAAAGTGGATTTAGTTTAAGCTTTGGCTAGCTTTGGCTAACCGTGGCTACTGGTGGAATTCCCCTTTAAAAACAAACACTGGAGTAGCACTGGATTTAAGTGGGAAAAACAACAATGATTTGTTACCTACTCGACTTGTTCCATGAACATTTTTACAGTTTTATCAACATACTGAATAACATAATAATCTTCTAAAATATAAAATCTTTCATCTCCTGCTCCTGTTGATCACATAGTGTTTAATATACATATACTGTGTTGTATATTTACTGTATATCATCATCTTCATTTCACCCATAGCTTTAGAATAGCTCTTAATATACTATTTATACAAGTTCTGCATCCCTTTATAATCTTTGCAACACTTTAGACACGTAAAAGTTATATCTCCTTTTTTTAAATTTCTCTGTGATAGACCTCTTAAATGTTTAATTATTAGACGCATTCATTAGTTAAATATCAATCAATTAACCATTTCTTTATTTACCTTCATTAATAATTTTGTGTAACATAAAATAGAATTAAAAAATAAATCTTTGATCACATGATTTCATATTTCTATGATAAAAGAGACAAAGGTAGATTGCTGCTGAAGTATACATTCAACCCACAGGGTGTGTAGCCATAAGAACAGGTAATGATTTTCATGTTGATATTCAACACACTAAAAAGATACAATAAAAGACCTACAGAGAGAGGAAGGGTCGTTTTCAGGAGTGAACACTTAAGTTAAAACTAAACTAAACTACACTGAGGAGAGAGCAGCTTAGCTTCAGGGCAAAGCTGAGGGGAAGAAGAATGAAATCAAGTCAGTGGGTTGTAGACATACTTGAAGAGGCAGGGGGTTAGTGTGGAAAAACAGACGTCTCCTGTCTGTACATTCCCTTTCTTTCCATCTAGGTTCTTTTAGATTGTCAATCAATCAAACCTAAATGTACACGTTGTGTACATGAACATGTTTCTGTTTTTGCTCATAAATGTTTAGAAATGTGTGCCGCGCAGCCTCCCTGTTATTTGTACCCTGCAGGTATCTGTATGGCATTTGGCTTGGGCTACAAATAGAAAAATACAATCCTCTCACACGTGGGACTCGTCCAGGTCCAGGTCGACAGGGGAGAGGGGCAGGGGTGAGCGGCGGGGCAACCGGCGGGGCGAGGAATGGGACAGCAGCGGGGTGAGGAGAGGGTTCTCTGTGCCATCGTCCTCGCTGAGCTGCAGCAGGGTGTCGCTGCGCGGCAGGAGAGCCGTCGTGTCCTCATCCCCGGGGCTTTCTCTGATCCTGGGTGGCCCTGGCGGCGGGGGAGGCAGGAGAGGGGTCGGTGGCAGCGGCGGAGGTGGCGGGGGGCCCGGGGCGGGTGCTGTGCCCAGCACCGGGAGC
>NW_023340206.1:8571087-8644062 GCF_004916995.1 Morone saxatilis
ATATATATATATATATATATATGCACAATGTAAATTAGTCCAATATTTTGTTAAACTCAGCTCATTATTATTGAATGTTGTGGCTCTGTCCTGTTGATTGACAGACAAAGACTTGATAAAAAGTGGTACTGTTGTTTAAAATAAAGTGGACCTTGAATAATGTTTTGTAGCCTAGTAAAAACTGCTGGGATTAAATGTAGATTGATTATTTAATTAAGGTCATTTTTTTATTCTTTAATATTGATATATATAAAAAGGATGCATAGATTTCAGCAGGTAATGGGAATTTGCTGAAATGTATTATTTCAGCAGTTACCTTCCCACCCCTGCTCCAGTCCTCCCTCTGCTGCTCCTACCTGTGTGTTAGCAGGGCCGTGCAGGTCGGCAGTGACCGTGGCTGACGAGGTAGAGGGCACCTCCAGTGTTGGGGACTTTGAAAGGGCAGGACTGGCCTTCCTGTCCTCACCTGGAGGCTCCACAGCGGTGGGAGTAGACGGCTGCTGGCCTTGATTCTCTGTAAAGGTCACTGACCTCTTTTGGTCTCCATGCGCTGTGGGCACACATGCATGCGCACCTGGTCAAACCGGAGGCGCGAGCTAGCGACTCGCTTAAACATCAGCACCACCAAAGAGAGTGGAGGCAAGGACGAGACAGGGAGGGAGGGAGGGGGGGGTAAGGCAAGGACCGGGTGGGGGTGCAAGACAGACATGCAGAGCGCCCTATTGGGTGAGGTTGCAGATAAAAGGGTTATGTCTCACCTTCACAGTCCAATAAAGTTTCTTTATTTAGAAACAAAAGGCATGAGACAGAACAGAGTGAGAAGAGTCAGTCTGGTGACAGGTGGAACAACAAACAGCATTGGAACAAAGACAGAGGTTGTGAATGGGGAAGATGGGTCAGTTCAAGTCAGCACACAGACATTAAATATAGTATTTTTAATTGTAGAATTGTCTTTAAACGGTATTAAACGTCTAGATTTGGCTTGTGTGCTAGATCTGAAGTGCAGGGTAAGTCTGGCCGTTTGTTTCTTTTTTCATTTTAAGACACAAGTTAGAAAACATACATTCAGTCACCAACACTAGCACACACACACACACAAAGGCACGTGTGCTGTTACCCAGTGGTTTGTTCTTGGGCTGGATGCTCCTGCGGGTTGTAGAGAGCCTCGCTCCGGATCGACCACGGGATTCATTCTTTGGGATGGACAGCAGGGGGCGTCGCAGCTGCAGGAAAGTCACGATTTAGAGTGAATAGTGGAGTATCAGCAGGTTTCCATTCATGCATTTTTATGCAAACTATAAAGTCTTTTAGAATCTATTGATCTATTTATTTATGAATGCAAAAGGTATTAAATTTACTTTATTTTTATTTATAAAGCCTACTATGTGTGATTACTTGTTTTCCTACATCTGATAGCGTTACAATAATAAATCTGTAGGATTTCTCCTAATTTGTTTAAAAATGAATCTTGTTAATCATGATCCAATGAGTGAAAACTCCTATTTCTATTTTCTTTAATTTAACGATAATTGCTGTTACAGTTGGAAGTGTTATGTACAAAGTTATAAAACCATTAAAAAAGGGTTGCAATCGGCTTGCATTAGACAAGGATTACATTTTAAAAATCATTCCAAATCACCAAGCATGCAGTCATGTTGCATTAATTTTACTTATATTCTATAAAATTGCTCATATTTATTACCATCACATTAGGCCTATTTATCCATATTATCCTTCTGTGTGTGTTAAATTAAAAAAAGATGAAAGACAAAGTTGATGTCCACACCTGTCTGAGGCCTCGTTTTCTTCCTAACGGAGGCTGGATGAGAAGGTTCTGCTGGCCTGGTTCACTCTGCACACTGGCAACCCTGGTACAACCAATCATATGGACACAGACACACAGACACACAGAAATAGATCACCATGAAGGGACCAAAACACCACCGCATTCCCAGCAGTGCTCGCTTACTGACCACACCTTTTACCACAATAAGATGTTGCTGCTATTCTACCATTCGCTCACTACACGACACACACAGTATGTTACAAGACATCACAGTGCAGAAGAAAACTACTGCCATGATTCATACACTGAAAACACAACAGGGGATAATAGGGGCTGGAGCAGCAACACTGACAAAAGAAACTTGTGTGACTTGTAGTTTTTTTAAGTAAGCTCTTCATACATTTCAAATCCCCTACCCACTTTTTTAAATGTTACACCTTTAAAATTATTTTGTCATCGAACCATGAAACAGGGCTAGATCAGATTGTTCTTAAAAGCTATACTGGACAAAACTGGACAAAGAAAACAACAAAAGTGTCCTTTTATTATTATGGTTGCCACCCCAGTTCCCCCTTGCCCCTACAGATTGGTATCCAGAGTAGGACGCCCAATTTGATCAGCGAGAAGCCTGATAGACACGTAAACAGTATGAAACACCATGGCACCAATGGGAAAGAGGCTGACTTTGGTGATGGCACATCAACTGTAAAGACCCACAGCTAACAGAGGAGAAACAGAGGCAGAGCTCCCTGGCCCCCGGGGCTTGAGGGGGCCCTCTTTTATTTTTTTTATTTTTTATGGGGGGGAGGGGCCCGGTTAGGATAGCACAGCAGATGAGCTGAGAAGATGAGGGTCAGTGTGGAGTCAAAAGGAAGAAGGGAGGTAGGGGACAGAGACAAGGCACACTGGACCCACACAGAAAGAGATAGACAGGTAAGTGAGGGGGTGGGGGGTGGCGGGCCAAGGCGATTTGTGTGGATGTGGATGAGTGATCAACGGCGAGGCGGCCAATAGAGGAGGCCGTCCCGAGGCGATGCCCCTCCCACTGGCGGACAGATGCAAGAACGCACCAATGGGACACACACAGAGATTGGGCCACTGTACCTAGAGAGGTTACCCTCCTGCAGAAGGCCCTGGGACTCATCTAGCACATTGGGTTCACTGTAAAAAGGGGGGCGAAGGGGGAGAATAGGGAGTTTAGGGAGTGTAGTCAAGATTCGTCAAATCCCTGAGCCCCAAGAGTGGGACAGGAAGCCAGGGCTCTGACCACAACTTCGTTCTTACCAAGATACTGAGTCTTAGCTACTTCACAATGCTGCTCTGAGACTGTTGAATAAAAAAACATCATAAATCAACAGAGATATACAGAAAAAAATGACTGGTTGTGGGATATGACTGGTTGATCCTTTTCAAAATGTTAATTCTACATATTACATAAAGATTTGAATCATACATGAACAATTCTTGAAGGCAGAGCTGCTCTGGAGACAGAAACAATCTCATTGGTTGAGTTCAAGCCCAGTGGCGTACATACCCAAAACTCTTCCTGTCCATAAAAGAGACTACACTTGAAGAAAAGTTAAACTTCATGCTTGTTTGCACTACAGGCCTGTTAGCGTTTCAGTGTGTATTTGTATGCCGGGAATGTTACCTGTGGCTGGGCAGCATGGTGGTGCGGGGGGCCTCGGGCTGCAGTGTGGCTGAGCCGGTGGCGTGGCTGGAGAAACGGCGCTGTGCTATCACCCTGGGCAAGAAGGCCTCGTGCTCGCTCACCACGCTTGGGATACTCATGGAGTCATCTGGGGGGAGAAGGACGGAGTTCAGTTTAATTTTTAACAAATGTCAGACTTGGAAGAAATAAAAATAAAAAGGAAATGTTTCTGACTCTCTTCGTCATCCTCATCAGTGCGGCTGAGTGTGTCTTGGGAGGGCTGGCGTGACGGTTGGCTGTCCTGCTCCCAAACCGTGCCAGTGCCGGTGTTGGAGCGTGACATTGTTGCCAAACTGAGGCGATAGGCTGATGTAGAGGTGCCCACCGTGCTGATGGATGTCTTGCCCTGGTAGGCTGTTGGGTTTGGGCAGGTCAAACAGAAACACAGGCTTAAATAGTCAACATTCAACAGTCAACAGTTAACATTCAGAACACGAAAAAAAGATTTCAGTGTTAAAAATGTAAGAAATGGAAGTTTTTGTTCCAGTATAGTAAGTGTCTGACCAGAGCCGCTGTGCACAGCCTCCTTGAGGATCTTGAGTTCATTGTTAAACTCCGCAAACAACGAGCTCTTGCAAAGGGGTCGCGGGATGAAGCGTCGTTCCAGCTGGTCAGCGATGTGGTGGCGTGCTGTGATCTCTTCCTGGGAGTCAGCGGGCTGGGTCAACAACTACACAAACATAAACGTATGTGGACCAGTAAAGAAGACAAAAAGACAAGGCAAAGAGTACACACATGCACACACATCTAAGAGAGTCACTGGTTGTTTACCTTGCACTGTATGAAGGGTCTCAGCAGGACAAAGATAGGGATACGGGTTCTTACAATGAAGTCAATGAAGTCCCAGAAGGCCAAGCCGCCCACCTTTCTCAGAGCCATCTCTTTCACCTGCAGGCTCAGCCGGTACCACTGGTTCCCCAATGAGCGCTCAAAGCAAACCAGCACCACCTTCAGAGCTGCAGAGGAAAGGAAGGAGGAAAAAGGATGAAAAGTGGCAGGAACGAAAGGAGCTACAAAATGCCGTCGTTTTCTCAGTCGTACCCAGATATGCAGCCTGGCTGGTAGACTCGGCTAACCCCTCTCTGCGCAGATCCTTCCCCGTGTCGCCAGGGGTGGAGCAGTGAGCCGGAGAAGCGTCCAGCATGAAGTTCTTGGTGCGGGAGGTGGAGATGATCCGGGGAGGCAGGAGAATGTTGATGACCGTCTGGAGGAGCAGGAAGATCTCGGGCTGCTCCAGGTGGGGGCTATCTGCAAAGCGACATTAAAATACAAACAAGCTAGCAAGCAAATTAATCTACATTTATTTTTATTTACATTAATTGACCTCCTGCAGGTTTTTTTTTGTTTACCAAGTTGACTTTTTAGGACTGTTTCTTATCACACAAAGCCTTTAATCTAACCTTTGCTCCCAGAGCCCACAGTGAGCACAAAGGGAATGAGCAGATTGAGTAGCATCCCCTCTCGTCTCTCCTGATTGGTGAAGGGTGAGATCACGTGGCTGAGAGGAAAGTCCTCCTTCAAGGCCTAAACAAATGGAGGAAATAAAAAATGAGGCAATGTACAGTCAGTGTTTCTGATTGAGGAGACAGATGACCTACTTGAATCTGCAAGGCAACCAGTCGGACCACTGCTGTGCTGAAGGGCAGCGGAGGGGACAGGTAGGGGCTGAGGTGGAGAAGAGGAAGCCCATCTGCCACACTGGACGGACCAACCACACCCATCACCTGACAACACACACATATAAACACTCAGAACAGTCATTACACAGAAGGATTTGGGTTGTCTTGAGTTTGTCTCCGTACCAGGTTGACACAGACGTTGATCAGCGAGCGAAGGTGTGGGAGGAAAGAGATGATTGGCTGTCGCTGCAGGGTCAGGCAGATCCCCTCGATCAGGCTGCTGGCCGCCTCCCACTCCACTTGTCTCCTGGAGAACGCACACCCAGAACAAGACCACCGCCACAACCAAACAAAAGCACATTGTCATGATATTAAAAAGAGTGTCCAAACACAAATGCCTCATTCATGTCATGTGGGATGAGAAAGAAATTCAAGATGTTGGCTGTGAAAAGCCAATCGATCTTATTTCCATCTCATCGGCTTCTTTTCCAATGACTTGAATGTGGCATAAGATTAATATTAAATGTATCAAGTCTACAAAGAACGGAGGAGCAAACCATCATATGCTGAGAGTGATACTGGTGGAACACTTACCACTTTATTAATATTCCCCGCCATACAATCATCACCTTTATGACTGAAATAAAGGCCATACTGACAGCAAATACAGTATACAGCAAAGCTCACAAACATAGCCAGCTAAACACAACAACAGATACTGGTGTGAAGTGACATCCCAACACAGTGCCCTCTGAGTCAGTCGTCCTTATGTCATGGAGGAAGTTTGCACCTTCTGCTCTGAGGGTGTATTTCTGCTGCATTTCGATGCATTTGAACATTTTAATATCGTTTTATTTAGTTCATTGTCTCTCCTTCTATACCCTGACCAGTATTATAGCATTAAATATATCAACAGTTACGACAAAGTAGTATTGAGAGGCCACCTTAGACGTAAACTGTGGAATAGCCTTGTCCATTAATATCTGGTATTTCCTTTAAGAAACATCTTGTATGTATCAGTCATGTATGTTTTAATTTTAGCTTTAGTTTATTTGGTTAAATGTGAATTAAACGTCCACTGTTTACAATTACATTTCGATTTATTCAATTTTAGGTAATGTTACTAGAGCTGTATTTTATGTATGAAACACAAATATTACTATTATTATGAGCAGTGTTACTGTAATCAAATCTCTGAATGAGTAATGTTAGTGAGAAGTAGTAAAAATGTGTGTTAATGTATTAAATGACAAAAAACACCTTTGACTGCTTTATCACCAGCTGAATGAACAGTGGTGTTTGCCTGAAACTAAAATCTGAATCATCTTTCATGACACAAGACTGAACACTGGCTTGGAGGGAACACTGCTGGTGATCCATAGTTAGTACACACATCCTTGCATTTAGCGCCTCTCGCACACACGCGCCTAGGTGTATCTGCACAAAAACACACCACAGCAGCACTTACAGTACAGCACCCACGAAGGCAGCAGTACAGAGGACAGTGCCAAGAAGCCGTCTATCTACTGTACACACCACGGCACCGGCACAGCACGATACACTCACAGGGAGACAGTAAGAAGTGATCGTATTCAACAGACCTGGTGCATAATGCCTGTGGGCGTGCGCACCTGAGCGTGGGCATCTTGTGGATCTTGTTGAACATGCGGTCCAGCCTCTTGAGGATGAGGATGAGGGCGGGGCGGACGGCCTCGGATGACCAGTCGGTGATGGGCAGCATCTCCATGATGTAGCGCCGCAGCCCTCGGCTCTCCATGGTCAGGGTGTCATAGGGTGCCAGCTTCAGCAGGGCATGGGCGATCTCCGCCAGCCTGGGACAGAAACACACACAGTGCAGCTTCAGTGCAACTTAGTAGCGCTAGATAAGGTATTTTTTTTGTTTTCTTCATGAGTGTACTGCGATGTTCAGAAAAAGCCATGAAAAATTTAATTCTAAAGTGTTACTATTCTATTTACACCTGCACTGCCTCATTTTAAAATCCATTTTCAGATCTTGTGTCCTGAAAAAAGAATGAGATCAACACATCCATCCCCTTTTCAGGCTGCATATGACCAGCAGTGAAAAAAGCTTTTAGTTGATTCACACTTTTCTTTTTGCTTTTGAGCAACTTGCAGGAAGAGAACAATCAACTTACAAACTTTTATCAATGAATCTGATGACAGAAATCTTTCATGAGTGAATCACCTCATGTGGGACTTGATGTCCAGCAGCTCCAGGGCCGTGACCCGCGGCTCACCGGCGACGTTCTGCAGGATTTTGAGTCGCGGTCCGCAGTGTTTGTAAAATTCGGTGCAGATGTTTAAGAGGGACTCCCGTGGCCGGCGGAACTCCTCCCTGGCAATGCGCTCGTCCAGCTCCTCCCTCGGCATTCCCTGGCCCTCCTCCAGCAGGTGGAGGTTGTCCCTGGGCACAGACATTGCATACAAACAGGACCTCAGTCTTGTCTGTCAGACTCCAGACTCCACTTGCATTCTAGCCTACAGTTGATCATGTTATAGTCCTGACCTGGTGTTGACGCCTCCTGACATGGCATGGTTAGCTGTAGTGCCACCCTTATGGCCCTGATCACAGCGGGACATCTGGGGGGCGGTCATGGGCCTGGGAATGATAAAATGAAGAGGATGGTTAGCAACTAAAAGGACATGGCAGCCTCGTGCACTTGTTTTGTTGTTTTCTCTGTTGCATTAGTCAGACCTTGTGAGGGCCTCTGAGCTATAGAGGAGGGCCTGCAGGGATGTGGCCAAAGCCGCGATGGCAGCGATCTCGTCCCTGGCAGCCGAGGCCGACTCCATTGTCACTGTGTTGCTCTTCAGCTTCTGGAGGTGGCAGGGGACCAAGGCCTCCAGCACCATTAGCATCTGGAGACTGGAGAGACGCATGTTAGACAACAGAGAAGGGGAGAGAGGGGAAAGACAATCCTCGATGTGTTTCCATACCTTCTAAAGGATTCAGGGGCGTAGGCGACCACAGTGACACACAGCTTAATGGCCTCGCTGATGGAAAATGCCAAGTCCTCATTACCATAACAAAAATCTGCAACAAGGAAATACAGTTTTGTTTTGTTTCTACAGCTCAAGCACATACATTGCACTGACAAAACAGTAGTAGTAATATATATTAATAATATATATATATATATATATATATTTAGGAGCATTCTATAGACAATGAAATGAAATTCATTTGTGATTGTCCACTACTATGAGCAATAAAAGACCAAAATATGCGTATGTGAAAGTGACAGTTTACCCAGAGAGCGTAGAGGTTTTTCAGCCTTAACCAGCTCCAGAGCATCCAGGGCGTCATGGGTCTCCCCCTCCAGAGAGACCAGCAGGTCAAACAGACACTGAGCTGACACTCCTTTAGACAGACCAGTGCTGGTGCTGGTCTGGGATGGGAGATGAAGAAAGGAGAAGTCCACTTAAGCTGAATTCACAAATTGCAGACATCCAGGAATATTAAAAGTTATGTGTGTATTAAGGAATAAAATGTGTGTGTCTGTAGTCTTACTGTGAATTCCAGCAGCGGAGCCACACTGGCAAACAGCTGCAGGATGAAGGGTTTGCGGTGGAGAACATAGAACTGCCGGCAGCAGAACTCGATGCCCTGCCTCAGTAAAGGGTCGCTCTCATAGTCAGCATAGACCTGATGTAACATACAGAGAGGACAGATTCAGAATCACATTTCTCCCTTTCATACAGCATGTTTGTGGACACATACTGTAGGCAACAGAATACAAAGTTTGACCTTTTTATTTCTACCCGCAATACTATTTAAAAAGAGGAGGCCCCCTTTGTCTTAAATACTTTTGTACTGTTGGCTCAAAAAGAATGAGCAACAAAATGGTGTTAAATAAATATATCCAGTTGCAGAAAAATAAATTTCTATCATTATAATTGGGCTTTTTTTGTGTGTGTTGTGTTTAGTGCTGGGTGTGCTGGCTATATATGTTACACAAGTTGAACACGGTCTTTGGTATTAATAATTTTCTTAAATTAAAAAAGAAATGACTTTATGTTTCCATTAAAATGTTAATAAAGTTTTAATCAAAATGTTGGCAAACCAAAATGTGAATCAGAGAGAGATACATGAATGACTGAGCACCAGTAACTTTGGAATGACCTTCTGTGGCGCTTTTACCTGCAGCATGGTTGGCAGGATCCACTGGTATCCGCTCAGGGAGAAGAGATGGTTGAAGTGAACGGCGGTGTTGATGGCGGTGGCTGTGTACTGTCTGAGAAGGGCGCTGTCCTCCGGGTGCAGCAGCAGGGCCCCATTGAAGACGTTAAGGAACAACATCATCTCGTCGCCCCACGGGTACTCACTGGGCATGCCCAGAAACATTTCCTCCAGCAGCTTGATCCACAGCACCTTGTGAAGGGTGTCCAAACCAAACAGCTCCTTACCTGGTAGAGGGGGAGGAGGAGATGGTGGTAAAATATATCCACTAGAGTGATTGAATGAAGTGTCTGTCCATACAGTTGGAGTCAGCCTCACCTTGTGGCTCGTTGAACAGCGAGAACTCTGCATCGATGGCGGTTCGTGGGAAGGACGGCAGGCGGAGGAGGTCTTCCTGGAGAAGGGAGACGTGGGATTGCTTGTGCACAGCTGGCATGTGTTGTGTGAGGGAGATGAGGAAAAGGACCCGACCGACTTCCTCGAGTTTACGGGAAAACACCTAGAAGAAGAACATAGAGGGAAAAAGAATGGGGAAAAAGTACCATGTTACCACATTACTCTAGCGTGTTCGTTTAATTATTTCATTTAATAGATTCTTAGAAGCAATTTTTTTCAAATCTTCCCTACCTGTTTCTGGATAAGCTCCTGTCCTTTCTCAGGGAGCATGTGGACCAGGTTGAGCTGGGGAGAGACTGATCTTCGAAAGGGGTAGATGTCTCTTACATATGTCTGGAAAAGGTAGATAGCAACATTAGTGTTGGAGAGTAATGCAGAAAGTTCAAAATAACAGCTTAAAATAAAAACAAATGTGTCTACCTTGCTGTAATGGATTAGGTTCCATCGTTTGTCCATGAGGAAGTAGTGTGCCGATCTGGCCTCGGGAATGTTGAAGAATTCCAGACACTCCTGGTTTGGGGAGAGAAAATCATAACTTGACTATTTCCATCTTAGGCTGCTTTACACTTCTTACTCTATTACTTTTACAATACTTTAATTACATTTTGCTGAGAATACTTCTGTACTTTTACTGAAGATTTTAAATGCTCTCCTCAAAAGGTGTCCTTACCTTGAGCAGGGCTTCAAACTGAGTGTCTTCATGGACAGGAAGCTGTGTTGGGATGTCACATTCGTTCTGGCCGTGCACCACCAGTGTTTTGGTTCCTGCACAAACAAGGCACCCCAAAACATTTTTTAGGCCTTAGCTAGGTCTCCATTTAGGAGTCAGTGGGGAATGATATCGTTAAGCAGCATCAGAAAGTTCACCTGGCATGGATGCAGTGACCAGCAGTTTGACCTCACACTGCTCCTTCTTCATGGTCTGCTTCAGGTCCTTGAAGAAGAGCCCTTCCACATAGCCCACCACCTCCCACAGGAAGGTCAGCGTGGCCGAGATTGCGTCCATTCCCCACTCACATGGAGTCCGCACAAAATACATGATCAGTCCCACCTAGGAGAGGAAGATTTGATTGAGAGAATCAATGGTTAACTGAAAGTTTAAAGAGTACTTTAAAGACGAATAACAAATAAAGATATGAGTAAAGTCTGTTGTTCTACCAGATAGTTGAAGAGGATGTGAGAGGTCTGGGCCGGCAGATCTCCAATGTTGAGCAGGAGTTTCCTCAGCATGTACATCAGCTCATCCTGGCAGGCATAGCAACACAATGAATACAAGTCATGTCACATTCTACATTTCCTTTAGCTTCTGCACTCAAGCTGTGTTTGTTTCTCTGGGTGTTCACCTACCTGTCGGTTGCTCACTGTCAGTTTTTCCAGGAAGTGACGGAGAACCAGGGCTGGATCTTCAATCAGGCAGTTCCAGAGGATTTGTTGGGCAACAGCACTCACTGAAGAAACATTGAAGGAAATATGTGTACTTGCAAATACAGTATACGACCAGTATTTGGAGAGTAGACCCACACAAGGACAGGAAAATCTATCAATATATATTTTTTTATGTTTTGGTCCAATACTGTGCTGATAAAATATCTAATTAAGGGCAATGTATCCCTTTTATTTAAACACTGAGGCAAAAGACACTCACCTGCCACACCATCTTCTCGAACCTCACCGTCCTCCATGAGGTGCACTATGGGTAGGACTGCAGCACAGATGCATGCTGGGAAGACGGCTTGGGGCGGCTGTAACATGTGGTGAGTAGGAGTGTGTTCTGTTGTGTTTTCTTCATCTAGAAAAAAGTGAAAAAATAATACTTCTTAGTGGCTGCTAAGGGACACTAGATTTACAAAAAAAAGTCATTGTCAGATTTTTTCATACCTTCAGCGCTGGCCAATGAGCGAACAGACCACACTGAGCCCCGACGGAAAGAGTAGTTCCTGTGGGAGTTACTGGAGGCACAGGAGGGGCTGACTGACAGACGGCGTGATGCCAGGTTCACCACTTCTTCTGCTGGCGGGATCAATGTCCGACACGACCAGAACAGAAACAGAAAAAACAACATGCTATCAGGGCACAGGGCTATCAGCAGCTTGCCAATTCCCATCAAACCTGTGTATTTATAAGTATAATATAATCTGTATGTGCCTGGCAGCCCCACCTTCTTCCTCTTGCTCAGGCGGGGGGCTGCATGTGGGCTCGTAGCAGGCCTCTTGAGCCGCTGGGATGGCCGTAATAATGCTGGCCTCGCGGCCCAGACGCCGCTTCTCTTCCTCCTGCTGCAGGTTCTTCAGGATGTGCTCGGCCCGCTGGTGGGAACGCGACACCGCCCGCGCCGAGAAGGATTTCTGGACAGGGCGAGCATGGAGGGTGGGCGTTGGATCAAACAGCACACAGGAAGAACAGCAGGTGCAGACATACAGAGAATTCAGAATGAGGGAATGCACAAAATTAATACAAATTTGACAGTTTAAATCTTTCAGGAACGTGTGTGCACGGCTATTCTAGGCTTACGGTTACATCTGAGGAGCATTTTGTAATGTAAAATGACCGGACAACACATTAATACAGTAACTCTCCTCCAGCACATTAATCTCATGCTACAATGCTATCGAATAGGAAAGATTTCAATCATGACAAATTGTGACACAAATAAATGTATTCAGACTGGAATTTGGAGAATTTACTGTATCTTGTGTACAGTAAATGCCTCACAGCATTCACACGAGTGCTCATACATATACATATCCAAATAGGCTGAACGCATGATATGAAAAACATACACAGCAAAGTCATTCTCATCCAATGACCATGCATAAACAGCACAACACACACAAAATGTCTAAGTGTCCGATGCATGCTGTTATTTTTGTTCTGACAATCAGAGCGCTAGAACACTTTTTGAGTGTGGTGTGTTTCACTGATCAAGATGCAATTATCTGAAATGACCCATGAAACTTCCCCAGCTTCTGATCCATGATGAAAACCTACAGCTCCCAATGGGCTAAAAATAAAACAATTAAAAATTAAAAATTAAAAACTCAATGGATAAAATTTTCCCGCCTGTCATTAATGATCTGAGGTAACAAGATGCATCAGCACAAACATCCGGACAGAAATACCAACTTACTATGGTATGGACTGACTGAATTAATGTGGAGTACTAAAAACAAAGACAGTCGATAGATAAATTATAGAAACAGGTGCTCGCAGGTCGTCATCAAAATCTATTAAACATATTTTGATAATCATGCTTCTTAACAAAAAAAGACAAAAAAGTAAAAGGAAACACCAAGAAATCTGTTTTTACCACTTTAAAAGACCACTCTAACCTTGAAAATTTATTTTTTCTTAAACTTGCAGATTTCTTGGTGCAGTTGTCCACATTACACTTGCAGAGCAATAACAAATGTATTTTAAAGCAGTCTAAAGAGCATTGTGTCTGCTTTTGGTATGTGATGTAAAGCAGGACTCAAAATTTCAAAATAAGATGCCCACTATTAAAAACAGACCTTCTTTACATGAACATTTATCAGTTTTACATTTTCATTCAGAAAAAAAAATTAAGAAAAAAACACATTTTCTCACTTACCCCTAGTTGTATATAGCCATCCTGGTAGTTTAGATTTAGTTTGATCACCTTTTGAGATATTTGTGTGAACCTCCACAGTCCACAGCCATGTTAGTGGCTCTGTGAGGCTGTACTTAAGCTTACTTATGCTTTGTGTTAAATGCTAACGTCATTGTTATTAAAATGCTAACACGTTATACGCCATAGTCACCATAAGTCATTACTTTTCCAGGATTTGGCCATTAACCAAAGTATAACATTTAATTATCAGGTCAAAATTGTGACCATAAATTAGTTGTGGAGACGTTTCACTTGAAATGTAACCCAAATGTTAGCCTAATGGTGGTACTAGAGCTAAAAAGTCAGTAGGATTCATCTTGGAAACCATTAATGTTTGTACAAAATTTAACAACAATACATAAAATGTTGACCCATGCTGTCATCCGTAGAGCTGCGACGCTTGCATGGCTAAAAATAACGGCACTATGTCTTTCTAGAAACAGATTCCCTACTTCTGCTGTTTTATGGATAACCTCAATATCTCAAAACCTGGACAAATTAATTACAATGAAAACAATCTGCATGGCTAGATAGCACTTCAGGTAAGTGATAAAATCTGGGTTTTTTGGGGGGCTATAAATGGCCCTTTTAGTTTTTTAATGTGAAAGAAACCTGACTACCCAACCCTGGTCAGTTTGTTTGCCACAGGTGCTTTTGAAAGTCAGTATGAATCACATAAAATGGATTAACCACATATTAAAAGTGATTCAAAATTTTTAATAGTACTAAAAATAAAATCTCCTAGCTATTTTGAAAGTGTTTATTACAAAATGTGAACGAGGCTCAGACTTACAGACTGGTCTTCATTGATTGGGTCCTGGACGCTGCCTGTGTTCTGGGGCACCCAGGGGGGGTCAAATATGGGGACACATGGCATGCCCAGTATAGGGGATGGTAGGGTGAAGTTGATGCTAGGTGGAGGGATCTGAAACAACAGACAAATATAGAAAACAGTTGGTCAAAGTAGCTTAGTTTTATGTTCTAAATTAAATATCTAGGCAATCTGAGCTAACATAGATCCAATTATTAGTGGAAGTGTAAACAGACCTTTCACTTAACAAACAAACAAACAAAACAAAATATGACACCATTATTACTCTGTACCTTAAAGATCTGCTGGGCTCCTTCCTCCATGCGAGGCCACACCTGGTAGCGGAAACGCCACAGCGTGTAAAACTTTAGGATGGAGTTGATGCGTTGGCAGGCCTCCTGGTGATGGAACTCTGCCCTCATCATTTCGGTCACCGCGTCGGGGACCTTTACCGCACACAGGAGGAACATGGCAGCTGGAGGGGATTCAGAGAGGGCGGTGGGGGGAGGAATAACGAGAGACAGAAATAAAAAAGGGAGTAAAGAGGGCAGAAAGAGGAAGAGATGGAAAGGGCAGGAGAGAAATAAAATGGCAAGCGTTAGAATATAAAGCATCTGAATATCTAGGACAAAATGTTTTTCCACTCTATGAGTAAAACTAACTTAAGTTAAATGGTATTTTTTATTTTAACAAAATAAAGTACGTCGTGTATCCTTTCATCATCTAAAATCGTTGACATTTATGAACTCTGAAGGGCACAACAACCTACAGAGGACACAAACAGATCACTGATGCACAGCCTGATGGCCGACTCACCAGCAGCAGCTGCCATATGTTCATCTACACTGAGCAAGAGCTCCCAGGCTGCGGGCTGGACGTCTCCATACATGTCGTCAGTTAGGATGGGAGCTGCCTTGATCAGCAGCGAAAGAGGAGCTGGTGACAAGCTCATCACCTGAAAGAAATATATTTCACATATTATGAAATATTTTGACAAATCTGACAAATCATCGCACTTTGCAAAACATGCACTGTGCAATTTTTGTTGTTACTTATACCAAGATCATAAGGTGCATCTTTTCCATTTTTCTCAAGCATGACGTAATAGATGGATGGCAGAAAGTGTGCCAGAACTAGTATTCCTAATGCTTTTTCCCTCTTTAAATTGAAGACAGTAAATCACACACCCAAGGAAAGACTGGGATACACTTAATGCTCTACGATGAACAAACTCATCCTGTCCAAGTTTAAAGGATGTTTCACAAATTAATATATGGGAAATGGAAGAAGAAGGAATTGATAAATTGCAATTTCTCCTCTGACTTCATCCATTATTTTAAGAATCTGAATAATTAATTCTTATAACTACTTCACCTGGTTGCGTATGTACTTGAGCATCCCGGTATCCTTCTTCCCTTCTGTGTTGGAATCAGTGGGTCTCCTCTTCATGGACGGGGTCCTCAGGCAAGACTTGTCTGAACACTGAAGGCACAGAGACTTTTTATAAACCACCACAAAAAACGAGGTTTAAAAACCAAATAGATAGTTAGTGAAACCCACCTCTTTATTCTTCTTGGCACGTGTGCCAATGTTACCAGAGGAGGTGCTGTCCTCTCTCAGGCTGTCCACCGTCTCGCCATAAACAAGCTTGATGGCGCGGACCAGACGGGCACAGGAGCGGCTGTGGTGCTGGTAGCAGCGTGGGTGGCAGAAGTCTATGTGGGTGCAGATGAAACTCTGCTGGTTGCACAGCAGGATCATAATCTGTGCCGAGAGAGAGAGGGGCAGTCAGTATGTAGGAAAGATGGCGTCATATGCACGCATACACTTCCACATGTATTAAAGGACGTACATGGAGCCAGGACATGTTGCGGTGGTAGTTGTCCTCTGCTCCTCCTGAGCTCGGGCCCTCTGGTTCTATGCTGGGTTCACTTGTGCTAAATGGACTGCCTGCATGGAGAAACAAGATAATGCAAATGTAAGAGAGAAATGTTTAGATGTGGATGTGGCGCGTGCTGGAAACATAACTGAATTAATTGTGACACTTTGGGATTAGTAAACCAAACAAATTAGACTCCTAAAATGTAAGTGTAAAGTGTAAATGTCTCTAACCTCATAAGTCTACCTTTATGCATTAAATGGGTTTTCTGTGCAATTTCAAAATATTATACAGTATTACAGAGTATTTGGCTTCTTTAAATTGCCTACCATGACAACAAACATCTTTTTAGCTAGGCTTTCATTTGGAAAATAGTGCCCTCGCTCTATTCAGTGCTTAAAAAAAAAAAAAAACTGTAACCTGTGCTGTAAAGTCCATAAAATCCCAATGGCAAATAAGGTAAATAAAATACATTGTAAGTAGTCTTGTTTAAAAACTAATGTGGCAATGATTTGTTAATGTCAAACTACACACTACACTACACCAAACAAATGTGTTTAATACAACTTATTTATATTTTAAACATTATATTTCACATTATAGTTTCTTTTAATGTGTGAATGTGTGAAACAAAATAATATGTCTTGCCTATGTCAGTAACAGTATCCCTGCTGTGTGTTTGTGATAGGAGCCCTTCTTCGTTCTCCGATTCAGAGTCCTGCCGTGATAGCTTCGTGCTCTTGAGGCTCCCCGCCCTGCGTATGGAAGACAGGGAACCCCCTTTCTTTATACGGAAACTGCGAGCCCCTTTGATCTGAAGCAGCCGTGAGCCTCCGATACGAATCTTACGGATGGGTGCTGGAGAAGAGGGAAGTGGGGGGACATCATCTAAATTATTTATAATATTAATAAGAAGACAGGAACATGATAAACCAAATGGCCTAGTCTGTACGACACCAGATCTAACCTTGAGCTTCCTGTGTCTTCTTGTCATCGCACGTGGTGTCAGATTTCAGTGTATGGCTGCTGCTGTTGAGTGAGTCGTGTCCGTCCTCGTCATCAAGGATGCCCGCAAAGCTGATCTTTCTCTCATAGCGGTGGCGGCCTAGCTCTGGGTCCAGACGCAGGCGGCAGCTGTCCAGATCCTACAGGTATTTTAAGTTTCCGGGAAATTTGACATTGCATATTATTGATACAAACACATATTTAATGTCTTATTGCTTTTAGTATGTACTTATGCAATGACCAAACTTCCTCAGAGAAGCTTTAAATTTTATCAGTTTTAATGACTAGCAAAAGCTGGACAATACAGACACTGAATGCACATATTTTTTGATTTGACTACTGACCACGAGTGGTTCAGTGCGTGGGCGTGGTAGGCACGGAAAGGTTTCTCGTAGGAAAGTGGTGATTTCCAACAGCAGCTGGCAGGCAGCCATCTTGAGAGCAAAGGGGCAGCCACATTTTGTAGGGTTGACTGTATCTTTGGGGTGAGAATTGATATTTAAATAAAAATCATTAAAACGTTTTTGTGTTGTCAACATATAGAAGATGTACAAAACAAGTTAAAACAATGATGTATTAGTAAAACAGATTTAAAAAGTAAAACATTATTGACCTTGAAAGTTAATTCTTGACCGTGGAAATTGTTGACATGGTGACTCAAGGTCCATTTACTAGCTTTTTCCATAGCTTTCAACCGCATCTTGGTCTTCCTGAACATACTACTAAATACTACATACTACTAGTACTATTATAGCTAACACAATCTACTGAGGAAGACCCTTAGAAGTGGCTGAACATACCAGAAAGAGGTAGTAAGTGACCTTGAGTTTTTTTTGTCTAAGAAACTTAAAAAACAAAATCTAAAACACATTTGTGCAAAATCTTAAATTAGTTTAGAAGGAACTGAGAAATAATTTTTAATTGAATATAGATTTATCTGTAAAAGACTAATATTTTTTAAAGCCATAACGACAAAACTTGTTCTGTTAACAAGTATGCGCTAAACACTCTTCTTACTCACTGTCATCTAAATAATCTTCTTCCTCGTCTTCTTTTCTCATTCTCCGTTTGGTCTCTTCATCAAAAATGTAACCCAGGATATTTGCAGGACTTTCGCTGTCAGAGTGACAGAGTTCGCTGAGCCTTGTGCCGATTGCCTTAGTGGGTAAAACACATGATAACACTTAATGAAGTCATATTTTAAATTGATGGATGAATAGCAGATCAGAGAAATTTTAGAAATCTTTAACTCACATCTCCCCACTGGCAGAAATGTTTGGCAGCGTTCCACTGGAGTTTTTGGTTTCTTTTGTTGCCCACAACAGGGGATCGGCCCCTGGACAGGCCTCTCTTGGTTATATTTACGTGGTGGCCCTTCATCCACTCTGGCCAGTTGCCACGGTTGCAGCGGTGGACAAATCGTGCGCATTCGAGGAAGAGAGAGGCCCGGGCCACTACTGGAGCTTCCTGGAAGAACCAGAAAGTACAGTTGTTTTAATAAAACAGCCTAAGGGGATGTGTTCACACGGATGCAAAATGGAAGGATTAGAATCTAAAACATACCAGGTCCAGAGCGGCAGCGAGGATGGAGGCGTCAGGTATGGTTCCCGGTTCGCAGCAATTCAGGAGGAACTGAAAGCGTTTCATGCCCTGTCGAATGGCGCCCAAATTCACCACATTCTTGTTCTTCATGGCCTCCTGGCTGGCTGCTAGACGCTCTTGAAAACCATGGGGTCCTGAAGGAGAGTATGATCAGAAGAACAAGAAAGGAGAAGAGAAGAGAGTATAACAGAACAAATGAAGGGATCTTTTTATAATTTAATTTTGGGTTTAATCGTTGGCAAAGTAAAGACTGCACTGAAGATTACATGTAGACATTGCATGAAGCAACATCACAATCCAGGACATTTAAGAAAAAGCACTGAAATGAAGCTGAGTGAGAGATGGACACACAGCCATCAGCTGTGGTTACACTTGGATTCTCAATTGACTATGTGATCTCAGGGACACAAAAAACGCTTACGTGTTCACGAGAAGTGAAAAAAAAAATATGCAGACCATTTTCAGGTCTTTTATACAATATATTTTTTTATAATGGGTTCTAATAAATCACTTTAAAGTGACAAGTGTAACCACAGCAGTACAGAAGAAAGCTGTATGTGAATCATTCTGTTTGATCACCTCACTGAAACTCAGGCGTCGGAAAATACCACCAGACATCACCACAGAAGAGACGGAGAGAGCACCGACAGCATCATGCTTGAGATAGCACAGCTCTACAGTAGAAAGATGGTTTAATAGACATGAACTTTTCCCACACACCTCCTTTCCTCTCTTTCCATCGTTAAGTAGAAGAAAGAGAAAGGGGTTCAGCGTTGAAGGGAACAGGACGTGCATAGTTGGAAATGTAGAGTTGGTAATACACAGTTGAAGAGTGTTCTTCGAGACTTTTTCATTGTAATGCCAAAATCCGCTGCTCTTTAGAAAGAAAAAAACGTACAATCTCATTCCATTTGTGACGTACTAGTCTACTGCTAATGAAGATTTCAACACATCTGAATGTCTGGCATTGTGATCTTCTTTAACTAGCAATAAAGTAATTGTGCAATTTTTGTTTCATTGCACAAGTCAGTGTAAAACACTGCTAACCCGCTAGCCGGCACGGGAGCAAAAAGTGACTCCCCCAAATTAGTTTGGTTATAATTTAAGAAAATGCTCCAAGTAAGCATAATATTTTATAAAATATTTATTTAAAAAAAGATTTTTACACCATTGCCTTCCACAAGATGGGGCTTCAAGATTCAGCGCCTCAGACTAGGAAGTTGCCCACTTTAACTGGTTGGTAATCCAGCCTTGTAAATTTTGTTTGTGTAGTATTTTGTGTTTTCCAAAACAAACAGCACATAAGTAAAAATGTCTGGCAATGATTTATTATTTAACAGATACTGCAGCCAAAAGTAGCAATTATGGCGTAATGGCATGTTGAATTTTCAAGATTTGCTTGAGCCATTTGGCTTAAAGACATCATTTTTGAAGCGAGTGGAATGGGACTGCAAGTAGAAAAACAACTGATATGTCTCCTGGTGAGTTACGGTGTGCTAAAATCTCATGTAACAGTAGCACAAGTAGAGAATGCTAGCATTATCTAAAATTATCCCCTAAGCTACCTGTCATAGTAGACCAAGTGATGCTGCAGCAGTTAAATGTATTGAATATTGAATCTTGCTTTAAAGTGCTACAACTGCATTGTCTTACATGAACTTTTTTGGAAGCTACAGATCGTGCCAATCATTCAGAAAAGTGCATTTTCACAAATTAGACACTGATGGGTTGAAAATAATACATTCAGGCTAACGGAGTGTAGCAGGCAGCTATCCGGCGGAGCTGACATAAAGAACTGGCAGAAGAGAACAGACCACGACTTGCGAGGCGAGACAAGACACGACACCACACCACACGGACAAACAAGAGGCAAGAGCAGGAAGAGAGAGAGAAATAAACAAAGGACGATGGGGTGTGGGTGATCAAGGGGCACCCCGGGGTGGGGGAGGTCTACCATCTTTCTCTTCTGTGTGGTGAAGCTTGGATGGATTCCTCCGGCCAGACCTCCATTTACCGAGCCGCTTGAAGAAATTCTCCTCCTCGTCCCTGGCGTACTCTGGCCCCACCGCGCCCCCCTCTGACAGCTTCACCGCACTGGTGAACTTGACCTAAGACACACGGACACACACACACATACAAAACAAAGCCATGTTTAGACAGAGAGGCCGATCAAATCAAATACTGAAATGTTAGTTTTTATGATTATGTTAATGATAATGTGAGCTGTATGGGTGTGGGTGTGGCTGACTGCAACACACTAGTATGTTAGTATCCCCTGACCTTTGAACTCTGCCGTATAAAGGAGAGTCGATCCACTGAGCTGATATCGAGCAGGTCCTCAACACCGTCAGTCAGTCCAGAAAGAGAGGAACGCTTCAGCCAGTTGCCTAGATACATGTGGATAGAAAAAAATGCACATAAACAACCAACACCACAGAATAACAGGAAGCCACAAATTTACTGTACACACTCGGTTATGAAGGCAAGTGCACATGCACACACACAAGGATTGAGTAGGGGAAGCATTCCCGCATTGTTATTGAACACATACGTTCAGGGTATTTAAAGTCACAAAGATTCACAGACTGAGGTTCATTCAAAAATGATACAAAAGGTACAAAACTAACTTGTGTCACTTTTTATTAGACGACTTGAACAAAAAGACCCTTGTCGAGTGGTATTTGCAAATACACTTATAGTAAATTAGCTTTACCTGGAGTTTAGCGAGCTGTTAAATAACTATTTAGATATGTGGAATAAAAAGTGAATTACTAAAATATTGGTTTGACATGTTTCATTGAATTTGACATAGTGGCCGAACTGTGTAATTACAGCACTGGCTCAAAAATACTTTTTCCCATAAGGTTACATTATGAAAGAAGCGACTGTACAACAGTGAATAACAATTTTGAACTTCACAACCCCCTCCAAACAGCTAGCTTTCACTTGATAGAACTCAGCTGTGTTATTAGCTGTAAATGTGTCTGCCTTTGTAGGCCAGTATGTGCCAGAGAGAAAAGTCTTGTTTCCTGCAGCACCCTTCATCCATCTAATACAATTTGCAAATACAATTTGACCCAGGTCTGGAACACTGTGCACATCGGGAGAGATGACCAACACAAACAGACGTGACACAAATACTGTATGAAGATGGCTCCACATCCACATACGTAAGACAGAGAGAGTGAGTGGTAGGCGAACAGTCCCACGGCATGCTAAGGCACAAGAAGGAACACAAAACAGACCAAAGAGATGAAGTGACTTGGCCTTGCGGCAGGCAGTGTTCCGATGTTAGACAAACAAAACATGTTAGAGTGAATTTCAAGGCGATAGCTGGGACAGCAAATGCAGTAAGGGATGGTCATGAAAATACATACTGTGACCAGATCTAATATAAAAAAGAATGATTTGGTAGCTTTGTTAGACAATGAAATCAGTCAATATTAGACACTCTTAACTTTTCAAGTGGGTTTGCATTCATATCACTTGTTAGGTGAAAACAAATCTACGCTGAAACTGACACATACAACAGTTTTAAAATTTTGATCTTACACTATAGAATTTGGTATAATTGACATTTTGCTGGATTTTGCCAGAGCCCAAAAAATGACTTACCACCTATGACCAAAATATATATATATTTTTTTTATTGCAGTCCTGATCTTGGTCTCTTCTGAAAGCTAACTCAAATTTATAATAACGAAAATGTACAGTAATACTAAAACAAATTAACAGAAGCACAAACATTGATAGAAATTTACTTTTTTTCTTTTCTTTTATATGCACACTTGTTACAAAATAAACAACTGTCGTTGCAGTGAAAGAAAGCATTGACAGGCTTTGTGCTTTCAGACCTGTGTCAAATCAGAGGTAGACTGCATAATAAGTGCTCTTACCTATCGGCAGCTTCAGCTTCTTGCGAAGCGAAATGCGGCGCGATCTGGAACGGGAGCGCCGGTCAGTGGTGGTGCCGGAGTGGGCAGTAGTGCACTCGGACGTGTCCTGCTCTGATTGGCTGCTGGTGTCACTGGCGGCACTCTGCGACTTGAACATCTTCCTCCAAAAATCCTTCCTGCCCAGCAGAGCACCTGGGATCTGTTCATCACTGGCGGTGCAGAGAGGGAATGCAGTCGGATTTGATTATTTATACAAGGATGACGACTTGAAGTTTTTACAGTTGGTATATCTTTCAGTGTGAATTCAACGTGACCTGTTAAAGGGGCAGAGGGGAGCAATAGGAAGAGTTTTAAACGTTTTTAAGCAGAGAAATGGCAGCTGGGCACGACAGATGGTGCTATATGGAGATGCTGTGAGGTGGACACTCACTGTTCGGGTGTCTGGGGGGGTCTACTGGAGATGTAGCTGCGACACTCATCTGCAGCACTGGACACCTGACCCTTCTCCCCGGACACACCCGCCTCGGACCTGCGAGCGCACACACACACACCCACCCAACACACAGACACCAACTGAACTCTCCGGATGCATTGAAGCATACCCATGTGATCCTTCCATTGAAACTTTAGATGTTTAGTATCTAAAAGTATTTGCCTGTTTGATATCGACCAATAATTTTAAACAATTCTATAATATCCTAAAGAATTTATAACATGTAAGTAATGTAATTTTGCCGTTGTTACACTTTATTCATCCCTGTAAGAGAAAATCTGCTTTCCGCACTGCATTGGCTACTTGTCATATATACTTACTACCATATACTTTTATATAAATTTCTGTCATATCTTGTCATCATATTGCAGGTTTACAATATTAGTAAATCTTTTGCAGTAAAAGTATAGAAAAGGAAAATGTGCAGAAAAACAAACATAGTAGTAGTGCCATTTTATAATTGTCAGTTTCATAGCTGCAGTGCTTTAACACGAAGTATAAAATCACCTGAACTAACTCAAGAAAGAGGTACATTTCTGTATAATCAGGCCTAACACCTGACATGCATGTCTTTTGGGGGAGGAAACTGAAGCCCCTACAGGAAACACAAGCCTTATGTGTAGTGTTTGCGTGTTTAGCCATGGGGCCACCATGCTGCCCACTGCAAATCTTGCAATCATGTTTGGTGCCTGGTGAACTGTAATGTTATGATTCAAAGGTAGTCCGTCCGAGGCAGGTTTGTTTTAAGTGTCTCATCTTTATTCAGTTCAGTTAACCAGACCAAACAGCTGTGTTTTGTGTGTAAGCCACTGCACATAACTGGACAGTAAGCTCTTCGGACAAATCAACTGTGACTATCAAGTCACATCTTATTTTAGTGGACTTGGAAGACTAGAGGACCTGGATGCAGCACACTGGGCATTCTCCACAAAAGGCAACTCTGTCTTAATCACATGACCTTGTAGTCTAGAAGCAAAATATGAGCAATGGTTATTTAAACTTATTCAAACTTAGATTTAAGATAATATAAAATCATAGATAGCTGTCATGGGACTTCCATTTCCTGTTTGGTGGTCACATGATGAGACAAAAATAGTGCAGGTGCCTCCTGGCAGCACTGCCCAGTATGCTACATCATTTTGTAAGTAAGAACATCGAATCAGTCACTCAAGCAAGAAAAACAGATGCAGACAGGACAGAAAAAAACATAAAGAAATAAAAACAGCCAGCAGTGATGAGAAGCATAACTCTGATTTGTCAGAAAGGAAGAAAGGAAGACCTTACGCGACCAATCACTGGGAGTAGATGAGAAATATTTTGCTACCACTTAATAAGGGGAAGGGTTTTTGGGCCATGATGTAATTGAGACCACTTCCCACCGCTGATTGGCCAGTACCTCCTGTGTCCGGGCTGTTTGGTCTCCTCCTTTTCTTCCGGTTTCTTAGTGGCGGTAACCTTCTCTGCGCTGTCCAGGAGTGCGCTCAGCGCCACCCTGCGGAACACGTTTCCATGTGCTTCCTTAATGAACTGCACCAGCTGGCGGATGTCACAGTACAGGCCCTGGGAAGGAGGAGGGTGGCAAACAAGTGAGAGCGAGGGATGTGTGAGTCGAATGGTGTGCGAATGAGAGAGTGTGTCAGAAGAATAAGAAGAAGACACAAAGGAAACTGACTACTTAGAGCTAAAATCAGGCTGATATTACATTGCAGTTAGCATCAAACAGTGTGTATGTTTGCACATGCATTTATGCATAAAGAGGTGGTGTATATGAGCACGCTTGTTTGTTCAGACACCAGGTCCAGCTTGTGAGTGGGTGGCCTCTGATTCTGTGCCATAATAAAGCCTGTCTTGAAAAGTGTGTCATCTACCGCCAACGTACACAAGTCATGCCAGGCTTGAGGCTTTTGATGCACCATGTACGTGGTACCTAAGTGCTCTTAGAGAGTTGATTCACACAGATTTAACAGGAAAGAATGCACCATTTGCTAAATTAGATTAGATTCCAATTATGTGAAAGAGTATGTGCTATTGAAATAAAATTACCTGACGTTATGTTGCTTGCTAACACTGCGTTAAAGTGTTAAAAGCCAAAAATCTAAATCAAGACTGCTGTTTTATTTGCTTTATTACACTTGCACTCTGAACTGCTAACTGCTCTGAAACTGTAAACCTTTTCTATTATATTTTGTGTATTTTTTAGCTTATTCTTTATTATGTTTTAAGCGTTCTACTACATTTCTTTGCCTTTTGTAAAGCACTTTGAATTGCCTCTTTGTTTGAATGATACTGTACAAATGAGCTTGCCTTGGTAAGGATACAAGGATTTAGGTATTTGACGAAACACTACAAGACCAGTCATTATGTGAGATACATAAAGAGAAGTTATTATTATTTTGTGTAAGGTAAGACTGTCTCACAGAGAAACTGCCAAGCAATTCAAAGGACCTTTGAGAACTCCGGCATATGTTCTAGAAAAAAACTGAAATGATCTCACGTTAATGTCTTTTTACTCACAGAATGATATCAAGTACACTTAATGTCCAATTCATCACATATGACAAGGCATTAATTAACAAAGGCAGCATAAGTGATTGTTCTTCAGCCTCAGTAGAAAAATTAGCCATTAATAATTCAACTACAACATCGCGCAAAAAAGTCTGCATCTAATGGGAGTACAACCGATATGTGAAACGCAGACCGAATATCTGAAGTACACCAATTGAGAGAGTCACAGAGTCTGGAAATTAAAAAACAGACACAGACAGAGAGAGGCAGATGAACAGTTGATTTCACACACCACTCACCAGGTTCTCGGGGCTGTGCAGCTCATGTGTGGTGGAGGCGCAGCGGGTGATGAGGGACTTGAACATGCATCCCACCACCACTGCCTCCATATTCTGCGCCACAGACTTGTTGTCCCCGGTGGTGAAGTTGTTCCCGAAGCCCGCCTTGTCTGGAAGCAACAGGGAGGCGGGAGAGACCACGGATCACACAGGGGGTGGTTTAGTCAGCGGGGGGAAAACGTTATTGAGAGCTGACCCACTTGAGTATAAAACATGGAGCCCATACAATAGGGAGGAAAGGGTGGGGGTGGGCAAAGTAAAAGGGTCCATAAAGCATATGGGGGAGAAGCAAACTGAAAAGGATTTTGGGTAGGGAATAAGGAATACATGCAAGTGACTAAGGCCTGCTATAAAAACATACAGTAAGGGGCTTATTCTCTTGGTCCAGTAAGATGAAACTTATCTATGCAATAATGTCTATGCAAAAAATAAATACCAGATTTAATCATACAAGTCTAAATTTGATTGGAGTTGCAGGCGAGTTTTGTCACTTTTGGAGAGAGTGAGGGGTGCAGCAATGGAAGCGGTGCCTAGGGAAGGGTCTGATCGGGTGAGTATATTCATCTTATTGCTAATATTATTGGCTGTTATTAATCATGTGTATCTACCGATGTTTCTTTTTTTCGCCCTCCTGGACCTCTCACCTGCACTGCCGTACTCTGCAAGAGAAAAGAGGCGGGGCACAAGTTGATTGACATCAGGCCAGCACAGACATGTACGCTGTGTCAGAAAGGACGTGGCACCCCCACCTCCGGAAGGAGGTGAACTCGAGACGCACACGCACAGATTACCACGCGCAAACATAACACACACACACACATACACGTACACCAAAAAACTAAACAAGGTGCCCTGTTCACTTTCAGATTTAAAACACTCATCGGTTCAGTAACTTGCCAATTGCACAGTATTGTAGTGACCGTGTGCAAAACTGAATTGGCATGTACAATGTGTCTCAATGCTCAGCAATAAAGCCACTGATTGAGCAGAGATGCAATGGGGTAAAGCTTTGGATTGGCAAGTGTACAGAATGGATGAGTGAGTAAGGAAGGTAGGATTTCAGCTCATTGAAGTGGATGAAGAAAAAGATGGAAGCAGGAGGAGGAGGACAAAAAGGGACACAGACAAGCGGAGACAAGTGGTAGGAGGAAGGGAAAAACATATATAAACAGAGATAGCACTGGAATGCAAAGTCGAAGTGCGGGGTGAGACAGCGGTAGTGCAATTCAGCTTTGTCAACCACACTAGAATTATTTTATTATTAATTGTTGAAAAATGTTAACTCTTTATTTTATACTTCTCTATGTTGTAGCACCCACATTAGACCTTCGAGTGGTGTATTTGAATGAATTATAATTCTTTAATAAACATAACAGAGCTTGCTTGAGTGTAAACATCTGAGCAGTAGTGCTGAAACGATTAGTCAATTAATTGCCAACTATTTTGAAAATGTTATATTTGAGGCCATTTCTGAAAAACAAATGGCAAACATTCACTGCTTCCAGCTTCTTGAATGTGAAGGTCTGCTACTTTTCTCTATTTGGTGTCACTGTAATTAAATATCTTTGTATTTTGGGTTGTTGTCAAAACAATAAATTGGATTAGACATTACATTTGAGTTTGAGAAATCGCGATGGCCATTACTAGCCAGTGTGGCTCTAGGCACAGCAAAGTAAGCTGATTGGTCGGCCCACCGCTGTGGTTCAGACTGAAATATCTCAAAAACATGTAAGCACTGTTATCGTGAGCATGTTAGCTGACTTTTGCATCTACTTCAAAACCTTGCTGTGCCTGGAAGCACAGCCTACCAGAGCTAATCTTGTTTACTTTTTCTGACATGTTGCAGAATTAATCACTTCATCCAAAACATAATTTTCAGATTAATGGGAAATAAAAAATAATTGTTAATCGCAGCCTACTGCACAGAATATTGACTTTTTGCAGCATCAGTCCTAAACTGAATGGTTTCAGGACTTAAAAACCAGCGTCGGTCAAACCCTGATGCACCCTATTTGTGCATTTGCTACCAGCGCATACGTATAATTTTTGTGTGTCAAGATCTTCATCTGGTCCCACTCACTCACACCACATACTTACTGTCAGTAATGGGCTCCATGCAGAAGCCCAGCAGCGCATGCAGGAAGTCCACAATATTATTGAGAGAGTCTTTGTTGACGTACTCGCGCATTGTCTGTCGAAACTGCACCTTGTCCAGCTTGTAAAGGCTGGTCAGGCAGTTCTGGGCCTTAAAGGAGAGAATTGGAAGATGATATATTAGGAAAGAAGTCGCTGTGCATTATGAAATATTGACATGAATCAATGTTTTTGAAGCTGGCCTGCTCTGTTTTAAAAATAAGTCAGGTAGTAATAAAGTGGTTTTCTTTGGAGGATGTGCTATTTTCATCACTTTTCATTGATTCTCGTGAAAGATATCAGCTTTCTAGCATTTTATGTCTCCTATCCAACTTAATCTGATAATAAAAAATATTGATCAGCATTGAAATAGAACTGCAGCTGCGGCTCACTAAAGTTAGAAACTCCCTTGCAGGATTAGTTTCAATTTCATGAAACCTTTAGCACACCAAAGGAGCAATATGGTTAATAATTAATAGAAAATGAATAAATGTCAGGCATCACAAAACTGTGCTGATTTGTGAAAACTGCACACACATCAGAGGAGGGTCATTTAAGGCAGAAAGAAGAGTCTGACCTGCATCCTGAGGCGGTCTCCAGACAGTCCGCGGTGTCCCTCGCCACAGCCGTAGGCACAGCCCAGCGACTTGACTATCTTTATCAGCATGGTCAGAGCCAGGCGGTGGGTGCTGAAGCCAGAGCCCTCTCCCTGTTCATGGTGAAGGACACAAACATGAACACACAGTTTTAGGTAGATATATTTAGATGTTTGTAACCGCTACGACCCACTTCCAAAAATACAGTAGGACCACACCTTTTTATCATTATCCTTGTTATTCTTCACATCATCCTTGCTCCCCTGCCCACTCCCTCCACCACTGCCGCCTCCTCCTCCACCTCCGCCTCCATCTCCCCCTCCACCTGCTCCTGCGCCCGGGACTGCCCCGCCTCCCTGGGCGCCTCCCCCGTGGCCCTGGCCCCCTGCGTCTTTTGCTCGTGCCTCCTGGTTCTCCTTGTTGTCGGGCTTGGACAGTTTCTTGCCCATGCCGGGCACCACGCCCAGCTGCAGCAGGCAGTCGATGATGTTGAGGGCCACATCGCAGATCCTGGAGCTGATGTCGTGGCTGAGGACAGCATAGAGAGCCCGCAAGACTGCCTAAAATACAAGAGGGAGGAAGAAAAGGAGAGAAATTGTTTAAAAACATCATAAGTTGCCAAACAACATGAAGAGGACAAAGATGAAAAGGGACTGTTGTATTAATCTACAAAAGAAAGCAGCAAATTCGTCATTTTCTACAATTTGGAGGACCAAGACTGGGAAAATAGAGCATGAGATACAGTTTAGATTCCCACCGGGGTCATTGTTGTTTTAGCAGAGCAGCAGAAGGCTAATAACATCCATTAACCGTATTTTCCCACAGGGATCATTCACTTTAGGTTTCATTGAAAGACCGAACGCTCACAGTGAGGTCCAGCATGCCGTTCTTCAGCACAAAGTTATTGGTCCCCTCAATGTTCTCCCCTTCCTCCAGACAGGAGTAGTTGATGCAGGAGTCGGTGAAGCTGCGTGGCAGGTTGGCGCAGGCCAGAGGCTCCACAGGGATCTCAGGGACAGCGACGGGGTTGCAGAGCTTCTTCATGTGTTCGGTAAAGAAATCGGCGTAGCCAACATTGAAGGATGCCACCGTGGTGTTGAATGCCGCCATCGTAATGGTGGAGATCTGAGATCGAACTGTGGGTGGCAGAGAGGAAAGTACAGTCAAAAATGTGGTCATGTTTTGTGATTACAAAAGGGCAAACACGACCTCAAAGTTATTGATTTAATAACTTAATTTAAGGCTTAATGTAAGTGCCTAGTGTGCTTATCTTGCTCATAAAGGAAAACTCGAGGAGGTATAAAATTCAATTTAAGAAAACATTAGTTAATATAGAGGTGTGTGTGTGAGGGGTATAAAATTATTTAGAGTGGCACTAGAAGAAAACAAGAGCTCAGTTTTTACTTGGTGTAAAGAGAAAATTCAGAAACTACTCATGGCAGCTTGTCCTCCTTATTTCTAAATGATATGATCAATAATAACTACAAAGCTATTATTAAAAGTTCTGTAAATTAACCTTTTTCAATGTATCCAGCATGTGTTCTTTAAATCTTTATTCTATCCTACTTATCATGTATGTATCATGTCAAAATCAGTTCTATCTAGTATCCAGTATCTTTTGTTCTCAAAAAAACCTAATAGTACAAATACTACTGTAGCACTATTCCCAAGACAAATTTCCCCTCTGGGACAATAAAGTTTATTCTACTCTATATTCTATTCTATATTGTGCAGTGTGGAGCAGAGTCTAAAGCCAACACAGTTATTTGTATGTAAATTAGCATTGTCACAGGAATATTACTGTTATATAATCCTGTCCTATTTCTGTTCAGCTCAGCAAGCCTCAGTGGAGTCAGCAGCGTCTGGCGTTTGTTGTAGCTGATGGATTGTAATATGATTGTAGTTTTCATTTGTACATTTTCATAGTCTTAGAGTCTGCCAGCCTCTCTTGGAACTGCACAGACCATTTTCCATCATCTTCGTATTGACCTTAATCACTGCTGTATGCTGACTTGATTTTTTTGTTCCTTATGAAAAATTGCTTTTTTCTGTATTCATGGTTTACTTCACCTAGCACTACCATATGATATCATTCAGATTGAGTGAATCAATGTTCTTTGGATTTGTCAGTTAACAACACGAACAGATTGCAGAATGCATGTGTTTAAGAAACTCCTAATCCTGTATTATTTAGAAATTATGCAGCACTGAATTGGTTCTTTTCTTGGTCACAACTTGCTCAGACCTGGTCATGATCTTAAGAAGAAGAACTCTGGACCACAGCTCAGCCTTCTCCTTACCCTCTTTGACGGTGTTATCACTGTGGCTGTTGGAGTGGTCGGGCATGTCTCTGAGCAGAGAGTGGTGGGAATGAGAGTGCTTGGCACTCAGGCTGTCGGCGTCTGCAGCTGTGTCGGTGCTGCCCCTCCGTGTGAATTTGCCTGGAAAAATGCAACGGATAAATTTATCTGGTTGGACTAAACACACATGCACATACAGATCCAAACACACGATAAAATGCCAAAAAAGACCTGGACAGAGGCTGTTTTTGTCCTACTAAAACTTTAAAATATACTGTGTTAAAGCTTCAATCGCAGGTTAAAATAGCGGATTACATATGTCATATTTATGATAGCTGTTTTAAAAGTTCCCTATTTTTACCTGCATGTTTTGGGCATTTTTAGAACATTTCTTCCTGTGAATAGAGATCATTTCAAGCAGCAGCTAAGCTAACTGGATATATAACAGTACTTTTCGTGAAAAGGAGGCACTAACTCTGAATAATAAAAAATAAAAAATGGCTTTACGCCTAGAGCAAATTTTAATCACACTTCTCATTGAGAGCTAATAAGGAATACCAATGTTAATGAACTGACCTAATTCACTAGCTGACAGCCAGATCCAGACAGAACTGTCTGACTCACCAAATGGGAGCTTAGGGGAGAGGAAGCAAGACTGCGAACTAGTGACATGCAATCTATTCTCATTATGAACACTGAGCACTCTCGCCTACCCATGATGGTGGCCTGCCAGCCTCCGCGGTCCAGAGCCCGCCGATCATCACCAAGGCCGGAGAAGCTCCCAAAGGAGAAGGTGCTGCGGGTGGGCGAGACGTCCAGGTGATCCTCGTGGAGCAGGAAAGGAACCCCCATGCGGCGCTGGCGCTTTTTTCCCGTGTGATGGAAGGGGATGGAGGTCTTTCTCTCACGGTCCTCACGCCGGTTCTTAAACTGAAATATAAAGTTCAACTCCAACATCGACTAAACATGAGCTTAACACACTGTGTTGGGCAATAGTCAGGGGCCAGTCCCAAAATTAAATCAGAAAAGTAATGAATTATGCATGTTTTGTGCTTGTGAACTAGCTGCCTTACTTGTCCTAATCCATTAGATAATGCTTATCTACATAGGATTTTAATAATATGAGAATGCTAGCATGGATTTCTGGCTCTGACCTTCTTGAAGATGTTCATGCCCAGGTCAGAGGCGAGGTCGGGGACTGCCTGTCGACGCAGGTTGGTCAGAGAAACCTTCGCAAATGTCTCTGTGCTAAGAGATTTCCCCTCTTCGTTGCATTTCAGACTCATGTCCTGCAAAACACAGCAGAGGATACAGATGACGCAATAGTCAGTACAGCATGAACATGTGATTAAAAAAATATATTGGATAGGGCAGCTGAAGATTGACAGGAAAGGAGGGAGAAAGAGGGAATGAGATGCAGAAAAAAGGGCCACAGATCGGATTCAAACCCATATCCGCTGCAGCATGGATTTAGCCTTGGTACATGGGGCACCAGCTCAACCAGGTGAGATAGGGCACTCCACAATTCCCCCTTTGTCCTCCTGCTATTACCTGAGTCTTGTGGGTGTTGACCAGTGATGGTGTGGCAGCCACCATGGAGCTGCTGCGCGGCCGTGGCAGAGGCGTGACCAAGGGTTCCGGGGCATGCTCAGGTCTCTCCTCCAGGATCTGCCTCAGGCGCTGCAGGTAGAACATCAAGGCCCAGTGTACACCCTCCTCTGTCCAGTGTGGCTGCAGGAGGCAGCGCAGCACTGCCACGTCAAAGTAGGTGGCGTAGCGTGCTCGTTGTGCTAGGGAGGTTGGCAGGCCAGCAGGGGCTGATGTCCTTGAAGAAGAGGGTAGAGACAAGGATGTTTGTAATGGTTTAGCTAATTTGCATCAAAAACCTCACCCTGTCTTTACTGAGACCTAACACTAACTCAGTCGAAAAGGAACACAGAAACTTAACTACTTATTTAACTAACAAAAGTAATCCAGCTGATTGTTGTCTGTATATGTATTATCATATATATATATATATACACATATGATAATACTATACTATAATTATTATGTATTAGTTTTTTTTTTGTTCTATTTATAGATTTATAGATTGTTTTGTTTTGTCTGAAATGTCCCCACCTGGATTGAATCTATGTTTTTGTAGTGACTGTCTATGTTTTTGATTTTGTGTATACGTGTGTATATGTTGTTTTATGGCCAACCAAACCAAGCAGATGTATAAAAGTGGTAGAAGAGTAAAAACAATTCAGATGTAGGGCTGAGAGTAGCAGATATAGAAATCAAAATGCATGCAGAAATTGTGAAAAGGGCAATTAAGAGATACTGAAAGGAAGTGAAATTATTCAAAACTGACAAACAGTTGAATCATAAGATAATGTCAATGAGCAACATTTTGAGCCCTTCTAATACTGTCAAACAACTAACTACATACACAACAATTACAATGTGTCACAGCCTCTCCTGTTGTATTAGCCTGTCATCAACTCTCGCCACACTGCTTCATTAATAATGCATCAAAGGAGGATGGTAAACAAGGGCAGAGCCCCCCTCTAGCATCATTGGGAGAGCAGTGGGGAGAGAGGGAGCCTAAGCCTACGTGAGTCCACTATAAATAAGCTGGAATGAAGGTCAGCGGTTGGTGAGCTACAGAGCGTATAGAGCGCCGCACACTGTGGAGAAACATATTGATACCATGAGAGAGGGAGAGAGAGACAGAGGACGGCATTTAATCTTGGCCAATGTAATAAATGGAGCAGGAAGGGATGGTCGATATCTACATGAATCACTTTGAGAGCGGACAGCAGAGGGAGGCTGTATCATGTTTCACCGTCTAGCCAACACACACACACACACACACACTGCCTACTGCTGTTGTGTCAGGTTGCCATGGAGACCGAGTGACGACAGCCACCCCGGGCCCTCCGAGAGGCAGCGGCCCAGCCCCCTGACTCCATGCGGTAAGAGAGATGCAGCAGCCAGCGGTTGCCATGGAAACTGCCTCAGCATCAGCAGTGCTCGCGATGCGGTGCCACAGGATGAGTAAGCTGCATTAATCACAGGACCTTATGGCGGAAATGATTTTATCTAGGCAGCACGGTATCGAGGTGTGAGTACAAGAGGATGAGATGCAAATATAACCTCTGTTTTGGGGCCTCTGAGATCATGGAGAAGTAGAAAAGATTTGAATTCAGAGGATATTTTGAGAGCATTAAATAAATTCCTTCTTACAGTTAAATCCCCTTCAAATGTCAAAATTCTCTCTTGCTGTATATCTAACTTACATTCAGCTAACTTTCCTCCCTTATCCAGCTTTTCAGACACACAACAGCTTCAAATTCCCACCACCAACACTTACAGAAAGCAATTAATCTGTGTGTGTGCTGCAAAACAATAGGGCTAAATCTCTCCCTTCGTGCATTACCACGTGACTGCTCAAAAACCCTTTGGTGTTTCAGTGTATGAGGATATAACTAGCTTGGGGGAGGGGGACTGGGGCTTATTTTGATATGCAGTCAGTTGCTGGCTGTCAGAGAGATCACGGAAAGCATTGGAGTGACTTGTTTGCTTGTCAGAGCGAGTTGAGATGAGCAATGGATGGCTTATCAACCTCTCTACGCCTTCTCCTACATCACTTGCCATTCTCAGCCCACTGGTTGGGTGATTCAAGATGATGACAGTCCAGGCATGATAAACTTAACAACGGAAAACACCCACATAGGATTTGCAGAATGCAAATGTTTTGACATGTTTATCTGGGGAACCTATTTGTGTCATAATCATGCAGTTTCACCAAATTCAAACCAGGAATCATGTTTTAAAAACACTGGAACTATTCGAGCTCTTATATGTCTGAATAATACATCCTTTTTTTATGATATTCTTTGCACGATTTTGTATAACCAAAACTTTTGTTAGAAAAACCAGACTCTCGATATAGTGAGTTACCGTTGCTGCCAAACTAGTCAAACCTACCTTGTCTGTGCCAAAGCGAGCACAGATTGAGCTTTAGTCTGGCAGCGAAGGCAGAACAACACCAGACTTGCCGTTGGCAGACCAAATCAAGCCAGGCCATGTCATGCCAGGCCAGGGACACTGCCAGCATTAGACATGTAGCACATTACTTCAGCATAATTACCCTGGTTTTGTGGGCAAATGTCAGATGGGTCTAATGCTCAAGCAAGACAAGGCTCTGTCTGTGTGTGTGTGTATGTGCTGACTGAGGAGACAGCACTGCTTAGAGCAACACATTACACAGGGGAAGGAGGAGCTATTCATATACGCTAGCTAGTGGAGCGAGCTGTGCCGTGCAGTGTGTTCGACAGACGCCGCCGCAGGGATAAATGTTTAGCCATCAACAAGATGATGGCACCAGCCCTGTGTCAGCGCGGGTCACTTACAAATCACTGCACTTCTGCACTGCTTCAACCCACAACCGCCTTATTGGGTTCATCACAGAAAGATTATACATTTATGGGAGCTTTTGTGAAAGCAGTGAAATCATATCTTGATCATTATGAATCTTCACAAATGATTAACATATGGTTTTCACTGCATGATTTACCCACTTAAGACGATAAAGAACAAGGCCTGTTCATGTTGCATGAGACAACATCTACGTGTCTCATACACCTATGTTAAAAATGGATGTCGTTATGGTAATGCACATTGGTGTTGCAGTACAAAGCAGGTCTCGTCGGTCCTTTTCTATAGAAACTGTGAGCTCTAAACCTGACGGGATTTGTTTTGAATCCCTACAGTAAAGGATTACAGGTTGCCACAAAGGGCAAGCTATTTCTAAGCCATTGCAGCACTTTTGTACAAACGCTTTTTTACTCTTAAGTGAGTATATGATAACAAATCAAATAAATAATAATAATAATAATTAAGTTTTCCCTCGTCATTCCGACCAAAGATAAAATGTACCAAAAATGTGAGCACACACAAAGAAGATGATGAATGAAAAGTGTCACTTGGGTTTATCGTGGTCTTTGCATTTACACTAGTTATGACACCTTTACCCATTTGAATGGGCATGACGCTTGAATGTAACTCCCAAATCCAAAAATCAATGACCAAATGCTACTCATCTCACTGCTTTGTGAGCTTAAATTCCACTCACTTTTTCTTGGAAGGGCCTTTGACTGGTGGGGGTTGTTGGGAAGGGCCACCTTTCTCAACCGAGTTACCACGACGACAGCTCTGCTCTCCAGCTGAGGGGGAGGAGGAATCTGATTGGGCCGCTTCGCAAACCACCTGGAAGCCCTGTGGCTGGGAAAGAGAGATGGACAGATACTGTAGATGGATAGATAAACAGGTAGAAAGACAGGCAGACAGTCCCTGACAATAAAGGCTCTGAGGTTGGAGTGAGGTTTTTGTCATGACCCCGGCTAACTAACCACGCTAATGCTCCCACATGGCTGGTGCTAATGAATATTAGCAGCCAGCCTCAGGGGGATGCTGAAACGGGGAGGGAAAGAAACCTCTTGCCTGAACGCATTCAATCAACATGGGAGGCAAAATCTGACAAGAACTGAGCGAATAACGCTCACTCACCATGGGACCCGGGTTGCCAGATCCACAGGGGCTACACTGGTTGTTGACTGGGGAGTTTCTCTTTGCTGTTGAGACAAGCATAGCAGATTACATGTCTTAATTATGAACAAATAAACAAATAAATGGATTAACTCTCATAAGGGATTTATATGGCTGTTTTTTCACCTGTCACAATGTTTCTGACGGGTTTGATGAGTGCAGTAAAGGCAGGAATGTCAGGCTGCCGGTGCTCCCACATTGGCTGCCATATTACAAGACCGCTGGCCAATCGGAAGGTCAGGTCCGACTCCTAAAAAAGCAGTGATATATTTAGAATTTATAGAGGAAGCAATTTTAGCCCTCCTTCTTAACTATCCAATCATCATCCAATCAACGCATGAAGCAACTTGTAAGATGTACCTTAAATGCTATGATATTATCATGTTGTTAGAAGTGTAATGCTATTATGACATGATCAAATACAGAAATGTATTTTTGGAAAACACAGTGCAATCCCAAGAGTACTGTAACATGACCCTTGTAAACACAGATCAATAGCCATATGGCAACCCCGAGTATGTGTGTGTGTGTTTGATATGGGAAAGTCAGGATACTAATACTTTTAGAATGAAGCTGAATGAAACTGTGGCTAAAAAACTTTCAAAAATTACAAATATACACAATATCCCTGAGGAAGTGATTTTTTGTACGATAGAAAATACTAAAACTGCACAGCAACAATAGGTAGTATTGACCCCATCAATTCCAAGACTGTATCACCGGGTACAGACCTTTATCCGATGAATAAGCGGCGCAAACAGGAACACAAACAGCTCCACGGTGGCCATGCTCTTGTGAAACAGCTTGGTGCGAGCATGCTCATCCTCCTCCAGCAAGGAACCGCTGTGCTGGGGCCCCGACCCTCCTAGGGCAGAGCCGGAGCAAGAGCCAGGAGCCCCCGGGGATGATCCCTGGTTCCCCACAGGCTGGAGGAAGGCACTGCTGCTGCTACCTGCGGACCAGCCGTGGCCCAGGCTGGGCTCATGGTTGCACTCCTGGGCAGCATCCAGCAGCATCCAGTGCAGTGTGTGGAGCAGCTTGGTCTCAGCCACACCCAGCTTATCCTGGTGGCCTGTCGGAGGTCAAAGTTCAGGGGTTAAGTGCTAAGTGAGGTGATTTATGGACAGAATAAAGCTACTGTTCAGTTCAGTTAAAGGATTGCAGGATTCTGTGAGGGTTATTTATGGTCAACTATATCTTAGACCTCAATAAAATATCATTTTTTGTGACTTTGTGAAGACCTGGAATTTTGCCCATGACCCAACAGTAATAATATAAAAACATCTTAATCCACAATGAAATAGACTAAGGTAAATATTTGTTCTCAGTATCAATGCTTGCATGTATAGATTTCAGTGCAGTCACAATATATGCATTTAGGGGCTGACATAACCCAGAAAAATAATAGATTTCATTCAAATAAACATGTTAATTATTTTGTTCTCTGTTGCGGATAATCCAGAACTGCGATGTGCTGTGAGGTCAGGCTGTTCTGTAACTGTCCTGTGACTGAAAGAACATCAGTTTTGTGTTTTGTTGAATGAGGATAACCTGGATAAGGCTGTCAGCTCAATGCCTAAAGCGCTGGTAATATGTGTCCTCACCCAGCTTGTTCCTGTTAGACAGCAGGATGGAGGTGCAGTGGAGTACATGAGGCAGGGCTGCTTGGACGAGTTCCCAGCGGGAGATGCTCTGGATGGCCTCTGACAGGGCCGGCGACAGCCCGTGGAGCTTATTCTCCACCAGCACCCGTTCAAAGGACTGGGGAGGCAGCCAGAGAGAAGGAGAAAAGAGACATCAGCCAGGGACTAAAGCCTCTTTCTTTGACTATCTAAATGTCCCACATGGCCCCAAGCAAGGCAATGCCTGTGGGAGAGACAGTGGCAGCTCTGTTTGGATCCAAAGGGATCTAGAGAAACGTCATTATGGATATGAGTTTCCAAAGGTCTGGCTCCTGGGTAATAGGAGGAAGCAAGGGGAAAACTAATTTGCTAAATGTGAAATCAAGAGCCCACTAGATTTGCAGGTGCATTAAGGTGAAAACAGATTACCGGGAAGTGAGTGATTATTTTTCCTCATCACGCACATGGCATTACGAAATAACTTACCACACAAGATGCTTCATACTGTTTCCCCAACTTTGGACGCAGAAATGCACTGAAACATATAAGAAACACGCTTAGAGGAGACTGATTATAAAAAATGATAAATGTAGGTTACACTCTTAAATCTCCAGTGTCAAATCGTAAGATATTCTGTCCATGACATTATGTACAAGCATAAGCAGTCATTTCACCGCAGCTAAAACACACCGCGTATTTATTTAGCCCACTTTCGATATAAATTCGCCTTACAGGTGTGACATCATACAATCTGCACCCGTCTCCATTCACAGTTAACGTTTATAGAAAAACATGCAGCCTACCTTCCTCCATTTAAAACATTCAATGAAACCAGTGGACCTGGCAGGTTACCCATACACGGCTTGAATTGTAAGAAGGCAATACATGAATTTTGAAGCCTATTAGGATAGAAATGCGGGCTCCTTTTCATGTGTCAGCCAGTGACTTTGACAAAGCTGCTGTCAAATCCTGGATCCTCCTTATTTTCGACAGTGAATGGCAAACACCTGTTATCAATTGCCACTGAAGCAAACACACACACACACAGGCGCACTAACCTGGTTTGCCTCCACAGGAAGGTCTGGATGGGGAACGGTATTCCTTTCCCGCACTCCGGCTCGTTCTCGTCCAGGCTTTTCCTCTTCACCATTTTGGCCAGACCTGTCGCCTGTGTGCGACCACCGGGACGCGCGGCGGGCTGCTGGCTCTGCCCAGGTGACCAGCGAGCTTCCCTCACGACATGATTGGGTTCATCCTGCGTAAAATGGCTGCAAGTGTCGGTCGGTCGGCGGCAATAGAGAGAGAGAGAGAAGGAGAAGTCGCTCTGATTTCAGCACCTCCCTCGCCGGACAGCTACAGTTGATCGGCGTGCTAATTTATCGGCTGCGGAGCTTAAAGACGCAGTGTGCAGCCTGGCCAGATGTTTTTCTCTGTCAACCCTCTCTGCCTTGTGCACCATTATTGGTAAAAGGGCTCCGAAACGCTGCCTGTGACTGAAACACAAACTGCTAAAACGCGCGTTGAATTGCATCCGGATGATGCGTTCACATGATGAGAGTATCCGCCATTTGACCATCAACAGGTTGTTTAACCACCCAAGTATTCGCATCCTTTAGCACACACCACAATATTGCATTACACAATAAAGGTGCTGCATTCAAAATTTAAAAAGTACAGCTACTATGTATTATCAGCAAAGTGTAATACCACTACATATTACTGGGTATTATAATCTATAGTAATGCATCATGTTTTATAATCTGAACATTTATGTAAAATCTGAACTTGCAAAGTCAATATGACAATTCAATGTATTTAGGTAAAAGGTGCAATGTTTTGCTTAAAACTGTTGAATTAGTAGAATTATAGAGTTGCAGAAAAGGAAATACAAGCAGCTTAACTGTTCTTAAATACTTAAAGGCGAGATCCAGCGATTTAATTTCTATAAAATTGGGATGGGAATGGTCAAAATTCCCACGATTCAACAGGATGGCATGTTAATTTCTGACTTTTAGTTCCTAGTATAGGTTCTAATGTATGATACAAAATGCATCCTACAATTCCTACAATTCACCTGGATTGCATGTGTCCTTAGACCCTACAATTGCTACAATTCTACACACATTTAGTGGTGAAAGATAACATATTAAAAGTGTAAAATAATAACACCATCTCACTCAGTAGACAGATGAGGAAATATTTATCTAAATTCTATAAATCTTGTGTGTATCATTGCTATGTATGCTTAATAGTAGTAACTATAGTAACATAATCCGCCTACCAGTTGCTCTAAAGCTCACTCATAATCATGTTGTATCTAATTTGTTTAATTAACACCGTGTAAAAACAATAAATCGGCGTTATGCGGACGACTAGTGGCGGACAACTAGTCTTTGTGCTAACCTAACTCAATTAGCACAGTAACTAAATAGCATTGAAAACAACAATACAAACACGACTAGGTTTCCTAGTTTTCACTATGTGAATCTAGAAGTGCAGAAAAATATTTATAAGATTATTAAGTAAATAAATGTACAAGCTTTAAACACTACTATAACTAATACAGTATGTAGTATGTCATCACTGTTGCTTGTTAATGAATTATGAATAATAGCCTTCATGTACACAAAAACATGTTTTCCCAAGAAAAACTAATCTAAAAGAGGCTTAATGTTACATTTTACACATCCACCATGTGCACCAACATATTTGTGTTTCCATGCTGGAGAAAAATTGATCACAACATTTTCTAAAATTCATACGAGAGACTAGAGTGAACCAGTTTTTATTTTCTTTATTTCTGTTGTCGTCATCCTGTAGGAGCATTTGTCATAAGTACGTCTCAAACATCGGAAAAGTGTGCACACATCTACATGGTCTTTTAAATACACTTACACAGGCAAAGAGGGAGGCAAGAGTAAAGGGAGCACAGAAAAACACTGGAGGGGTAACTGACATCGGGGGAGGAGGATAAGGGGGGCAGAGTTTCACAATGGTGAGCAGAGAATATGCTAGAACAGTTTTGTTTCTATTCTTTTTTTTCTGAATTCTAACAGCTGCAAGTTGAGGGTTACTCCCGTTCTTCATTTCTTTGTCCTTTCTGCTTTCATTTCCTGTTAAGTTACTGGTTCAAACACACAAAAGGGCCAAGTAGCTGCTCTTTCAATGGAATGTTTTCATATAAAGCTTCGTACTTTCCTCTTTTCAAACAAACTTTGGGACTGCTGCCCATTCAAATACATTATACAACCCAGTCTCTGCAAGAGAAAGGCCACGGGAGCATGAGGGGCCTTGAACACACTAGAATGCACCCTGGTTGTTTACACTCACACCGAAAAGTTTAAGATTGCTCCAAATAGATCTAATTTATTTATCATTTATTTGCCATGCCAGCATAACAGCATTGTTGCAGCCTTATAAAAATCACAGAGCTAACGTAAAAACCAAACAAAAAGAGCAGCCCATTGGTTTGCAAAAAAGAAAAGAAAAATCTATTGGAAAGCTAGTCTTTTAGCGCTTGACTCGACAAAACTGCAATGGTTATCCACATTTAAGTGCTAAAAAGCCAGTGCAGCCACGGGGAATGTACAAAACTGTAACAACTTCTACTACAGTGACATATATATAAAAAGAAAACATAACAAGAGAACACCATTTGTCCAACAATTCAGCACGTTTCAGAAAATCATAAGATTAAAACCAACCAACAAACAAAAAAACAAAAAAACCCATGTCGTTTGACTTAAAAAGTCACATTTTAGCAAACATGCTCATCAGCCATTTTGCAGGTGCAGTTACACACCTAATTTCTGTACGTTAAGTCTCTCGCACAGCTGTATCTTTAAGACTAGCGTCTAGTTTCTAGTAGTTATATCTTGCATTCAGTACCATATAAATTCTGAATGGACATTATGCATGAGTTTCGCCTTAATCTCCACCCAAGTGGAATGTGATGCTTTTCACGCTAAAAATCGCTGTACAGTCGTTAAACCACCAATGCTTTCTTGGACAAACACATCCACTCAAACTTCAGCATTCATCATAATCTAAAACCAAAACAAAAATGTCCATATTTGAGCGAATGAAAATGAACGAAAGACAAAGAGTGACTGGGCGTGGAATGAAGAATAATGAGAGAATTCAGTTTTTAAAATCCCGCTGGAAGGGTGGTTGACGGACGAGACAGTCAATCAACTACAACTGTAGAACCTGTGGGGTCGAGTGTGTGTTGGGGTCACGTTGCAGTTAGGGACCTTGGGAGAACACTGGATGAGTGAATGAGATTGATGGGAAGAGGAGTAATGGATTTTGGAGGGTAACCGAAAGCGGAGGCAGTCCGCTTATAAGCCCTGCTTGGCCAGGGCAGCGGTGACATCCTGGGCCAACGTGGAGAGCTGGGGTGACTCCAGGAGGTTGATGCTGCCGGCGGAGGACAGGCGAGGGGAAGTGCCTCCTGTCTCGACCCCGGGGGAGTGGGTGACGATGATTTCTGCGCCGTGATCCACCCGAGCTTTGGCTGTTTCCCGGAAGGTCAGCTTGTGGCTCTCGATCTGGTGGTGCAGGAGAAAGACTTTAGGTCAGGTTCTTTATTTTTACAGAAACTGGCAGTGACTGAGACTTTATCTGCACAGGAGAGTGTATCTGTGTGCTTTTTCTTACCATGATGTTTCCCCCTCCAGGAGTGTGGCTGGTGTTGCCCAGGGATCCGATCTTGGCATGGGCCTTCTCTTTAAAGTCCAGCTTCACATTCTCAATACGTACATTACCTCCCCCTGGGGACAGGACAGCAAGAAGGAGAAGAAAAGAGTCAAACCCATGGGGCATCACTCGCCTGCAGGCCAGAGCTTCTCCTGAACAACGCACTCGAGGCAAAGAATCACACACTGCAGTGCATGGGAAGGACGCTGTGCTTATAAACAACAGCTTTATCTATTCACCATCTTGACTCTGTATCAGATATGCCTAGGCTTGAAATCATCATCATCATGATATGAAAATAAAAGAGGATATCTTGATATTATGGCAAATCTATGCACAATCATATGTTTTATTGGCCAAACTATTGACTGTATATAAAAATACACAACAAGGCAGATCCCCATAAGTGCAGTCAGATCCCCTTGTGGCTGGCTGTGGTATAGGTCATACATCCTGACACTTTGATGTCATAAAAGGGAGGTTTTACATCATGATTGACAGCTAAGCCCTGTTGGCCCAGTCGGCAGTGCCTGTACCTGGGATATTTTGGCTTCATTATTCTACAGTGTATATACAGACTTTGGGATTTTGATAATATTATTTGTTTTTAAATGAAGTTGATTCATTTTTAAAAATATTTCTGAGATTTCTCCACATACCACTCGAGGGAGATTGCTTACCACCAGTGGTACCCGTATCATAATCTGAGAACCAATGCTCTACAAGATTTTTCTCTATATCTACATATTAATTTCACTATAAGGCAAGATAAAGACATGAAATGGTAAATTAAACATTGGATACAAACAAGAGTGAGTTAAAGCAGACTTTTTCAGCTCAATCTGCTGAGAATCTCTGGACAAGCAAAATTAAGGATAAACAAATGACAATTATTGTCAGTGTTCCTTAAAATCCTTAAATGCCTTGTCAGACGGTAATGTATGTATATGCTCAATTGTGTGTGAATAATAATAATTTAGCACCTCCAAATTAAATTAAAAAAATAGCACCTGGTCTGTGGCGGATGTTGGACATGGAGCCACATTTGGCAGTGACGTGGCTCACGTCGATCTTCTTGGTCTGGATTTGGACCTGTGGGCAGCAGCAAAAAGCACATAACATTTGTTTCCAAGGAAAATAGTAAAAAAACTATTAATGGCTTTACAAATGTCTCGGAGAGATGGAAGCTACAAAAAGAAACAGACATGAAATACAGTGAATAGAAAGCTGATCTGATATGATATGTTTAGAGAAGAATCAGCAATGAGATGACACAACTTGAATCTGTGGATGAGGGCAGATTAAGTTGATCAACATTTGGCGGCACAAGAGACACAGAGATGCTGATGTTCCCTGGAGAGAGCTTAAGATGAAAGCAAGCAGTCAGAGCACAGACACCAAACAAACAGAACACAGGTACTACGTGACGCTACAACGAGCAGGCGCTTCAATAAACTTTATTATCCATGGGTGATATGTAGTGTAAGTACAAACTGTTGCACACTGTAAAGGAGTGTTTACACTATGCAGAGATGCTGTAAGAAATATTAAATGTGATATTTTTGGTGCTGGCAGGAAATCCAATTTCCGAGGCACAAAACACACAAACCACAAACCACAAACACCTGAATGAATAGGTTCATTAAAGTAAGAGAACTTGGAGAATTGTTTTTGAATCACTCACGTTTCCCCCGCCCGCTGCGTGTTGGATTTTGTCCAGGGAGCCACATTTAGCCTGAACGTGGCTAAAGTCCAGTTTAACACTCGGAATCATGACCTGGGAATGACAGGGTGTCTTTTTTATACAAACAAACAGTGAACACTGAGGGTGTCTCAAACTGGTTGGGGGCGAGAGCTTAAAAATGCCCCCCTCCCTATCCTTTCCCACCCAAAATAATCCTGTAAAAGTGTCCCAATTTTAAATCCATGACCTATCAATCTGTCGGCATTCACTTTGGCGCTGGGGCATTTGAATGATCTAGGCCCCGGAAAACAAACTGAAGCCTTTTATTGATGCAGGGATAAAGGAATTTATCTTTAGTGCTGCAATCCATTGAGTTTTGAACTTGTCCCTGTTTTGAATAGAGTTGTTACAGCAGACTGAAGCATATTTGAAAGAGTTCAAATCCCATGCGCAACATCCACTCACTATTTGTACAAGTACTAAAGACAATAAATAAATGGATGGCACAAACTAACAACAAGAAATATCACTTTTAAGAGGGAAGAGGCGAACTTTGCTTCCTGGTTGACAAATAAGTAACATGGATGTGTTGCACCTTGGAAGTAAACCCTTCTGCCAATGGCAGATGCACAGATGGGTAGACAGATGAACACATAAAAGTAGAATGAGAGAGAGCTACAACAGCCCCAGCTGAAAAGAGAAAGAAAGAAGAGAAAGAGAGAGAGAGAGAGAGAAAAGAGAGAGAGAGAGAAAAGAGAAAGGCGTACATACATTGCCTCCTTTGGGCGTGTGCTTCAGATTATCCTTGGAGCCGCACTTTGACTGAACATGACTGAAGTCCAGCTTCTCGTGTAAAATTTGAACCTAAAACAACATCGCATAAAAAAAAAAAGAAAACACTATATGTGCCTCATTAAGGTAAGTGTGCGATGAGTGATCAACGTGTCTTTACATGCATTTACATTTAACTTGTGTTTACTTACAATTTGTGCTCATATACAGAGCTCTGAGAAAAGAAGTGGTTTTAGGTGTGACTTTATTCTCCCAACCAACTAGTAGGAGTCGCTAGCAACAAAGACATGATTCCTCACTGGCTTCCCACCCACAAACACTGCCACAGCTTTGTTTGTTAAAATACTCGACTAAGCAGTTGGTAGGCGTGGCAGTAATTAAAGCTGTGGGTTAACACTTTAAAACGTAAATCTTAGTTATACAAATATTTCTCAGAGCTGCTATGGAGGTAGGAATACTCTCATTGGCCAAGTTAGACTTTAATAAGATAATAAAAAATATTTTATGGGTTAATAAATTAAAGAGGTAACAGTGGTGGTAATTAATATTAGGAAGCATTAACATATAAATTGAAAACAAACAAGTAAACAGACAAGCTTTGGTGGTTTAATATTACCAATGAGAGTATTTCTGCCTAGTGCACCAGTTTGTGTAAAATAAAATAAAAATAAAAATAATGCCTACTCCATTGTTCGAAAGAGCCACAGTGAACACAGAAAGAGGGTGAAAAGAAAATAGAAAGAGGATCAGGTTCAAGAGCCCTGACAGCAAGCCTCTGTCTCTGCTGGTCTACACCGACCTGACCTGGATTCTCATGACAGCTCTTCCCCTCACCTGCGCACACACAAATACGGATGCACACTGTTCGTTCATTGGTGTTTTTTTCTCATTTGTCACAGTTCTTTCACCACCTGGTCTCTTCCACAGCTGTTGCAGCACAGACAGCTACAAGGTCAACCAAGGACAATGCAACTGCATTAAACCTGATCAACAGAAAATGAATGAAAATGTATCGCTGACTATTTTAATGATCGAATATCAATGATCTTTTAGGCAAAAATGCCAAATGTTACTGATATTTGCTGCTTTTCTTTATCTTCTATAATGATAATGTGAATATTTTTGGGTTTTGGTACGTTGTTCAGACAAAACAAGCAACATGAATACGTCAGCTTGGGAATTGGGAAATGGAAACAGGAAAAAGGTCTTGAATATCCACATAAAGTGCCTACTATAAATATGTCGTAACATTTTATTAATTGTCATTTTAACATATTTCTTTTTATACTTAAATAAATTCAGACATCATCAACTCTTAATTCTGACATTAGAGTGATAAAGAGCTCCAGTATATGACAGACTGTGCTCCACAAAGCCTGCTGTGCTGCTCCTCCAAGCCATGCGTCACCCAGCTTCATTAAAAATGTCTGTCCCTATGTCACATTTCTCCCCAAAGAGGAAAGAAGAGCTGGCAAAAATGACAATTACTCGCCTCCTCCCTCATACATCACCAGAGTTAATGAAAAGTCACACCTCTGTAATACTCTGGGAACATTAAGACTGTCTGTTGCCTTGGTTATGTGATTAAATCTTAGTCTGTTAGTCAACCACACATATGTTATACACCCCTCTTTTTGGGGACCTAGCACAGTTTTGTTTGAAACATAAACAAATGAAGAGGAAAAAGTAATGTGAGGTGATATATTTTAATTCTGTGTCCTTGATGCAACTTCTCAATAAGTAATTCCGCCTGCTTGCAATTATTAATACCCAGAGCCGGAGGGAAAATCCTGCACTGCGATGACGAAAGCAGATCCCCAGGGCAAATCATTCTGCAGGTTGACTGCTCCTTGAGAGGATTCTTTAAATATTCTTAAGAGAAGAGCTATTTTAAATGCTCCTAAGACTAACACATGGTTTGTTTAGTACAGCTGAAGCTGACTTTCATCCTTCTTCAAGAGGGAGAAATTTGAGAAAGGTAAGGAGAAGAAAGACAAAGGGTAAGTCAGGGGAAGAGGCCGGAGGCAGCCGATGACGGTTTATCCAGACTGACAGCAGACAGGGAGAGGACAGTCAGAGGAAGTAGCGGTAGAGGTTTAGAGGCAGGTCAGACAGTGAGTGATAATGTAGACGTGGGGAGAGATATTCAAGCATTTTTATGACATCAATGCTTAAACTCACATTTTCAGTCTTTTTTCCAATAGAGACTTTATGGTGGAATCAGAAATCCATTTTTAAAGTCAGATTAAGCCAGATGAAAATGTTCTAAATTAATGGCAAAATACATGAATAAGCAATCTCTTTTGCTTTGTTTTGAATGTTCCTATATCTTGCATCTATCTTTTTATGTGTATTTCTTTTAATACTAATATTAATACTAACATTTTATTGAAGAGGAAATTATATTATTAGAAGTTGAAGATAATAAAGCATTAGTCTTGCTTGATTTGATTTAGCCAATAATTTCTGTCCTTTACTGCCATCATGTGGCAGGTAAATGCATGACATTTTGAAAGTTTGAACAACTCAGAAATGATGAAATATGATGCCAGTTAAATATGTATTTATGTAAATATACGTCTTTCTCCCTGTTGTTTAAAGACTATTTTGTATATTGCAATACATTTGTCTCTTTCTGTGTGCTGTAAAGATTTCATGGCAGAGTGACAAAAGCATTGTTTTAATGAACTAAAATAAAATATTTCGAAGTGCAGATTTAATTCAGTTGCCACTACGTGATAGTGTGATTTCATTCTTCAATGACATGTTTCAGCACTGTTACCTGTCCGCCCTTCGGCTGGTGCTTGAGGTTGGAGGTGGACCCAATCTTTGACTTTACATTCTTAAGGTCAGGCAGGGGCTGATTGAGAACCTTCAGCTGCCGTTGGGCGGAGGAAGGAGACTTGGGTGGGGTTCGGATCACCGCCACCTTTTTCTCCTGGAGGACGCTGAAGGATTTGGGCGTGTGGCTGCCGGGCGTGCGTGAGCCAGGGGTGCGGCAGGAGTAGCTGGGGGGTGTGCCGGGTGTGACGGCGGAGGAGCCAGGGGTGGAGGCTCCGCTACGGACTGATCGGGAACGTGCCGAGTCTGTGCCTTGAGAGAAGAAGAGATATTGCTGGATTACAATGATGAGGAGATGAGAGAAAACCCTTCCTGGAGACAGAAACTCCAGACAAAGAGAAAAAGAAGGAATAAAGATTGAAAAAGAGAGATAAATAGAGATCAATAGAGACAAAAACACGAGAGCGCAGATGAATTTAAGTGTACACTACACTTCATCTGGTTCTAATAATGATGATAAGGAAACATAACACTCATGGAGCTGTCAACAGAGCACCAAATTTGCTCAGTTTTCACAAAACAAACAACCCAGCTCAAACAAGAATGTTTGAGAAGGAGCAGGAAAGCACACACAGGCAGTTTAATTCATTTAACGCTGGTGGCTTGTTGCTGGGATACTTGGGCAGGACCAATAGGATTTTAGCCGACAACATCCTGAATAAGAACATGAGGTAGCAACCTGTTGTTATGGATCCCACCTGTTCCTCTGATAAGGTAACTGCAGGTTTGACAAAGCCAAATTTTAACAAAATTTTAAAATACTCTAAAGAAATTTGACAAAACCACCTTCTTTCGGACTGGAAAATGAAGGTCTTTTTTAAACCTGCAAACACCTTTCAAAAAAGTGTGACCAAGATGAATGAATGAAGGCTTTGACAATAGATGATACTCACTTCTACACAGAATGTAAACCCTTATCTTGGAATTTAAAATACAAAACAACAAACACTTTTTCTAATAACCAGGTGTCGTATGTTGATGAAGAGGGTACGATGGGTCTAATAGGAGCTACTAAGTGTTCTACCTGTCATACCAGGTGCTCTTCCAGACCTGGTGTCCGCTCTTGACTGGAACGCTTTGCGAGGGGAGAGGCAAAAGGACAGGGAGGAAAAAGAATTGGGGAGGCAAAAGAAGAAAAGCAGGGCAGGAGGTGTAAGGTGGTACGAGTTCAATTTTTTTTAAAAAGGCTTATAAAAGAATGTGATTGAGGAGAGTCATTAGTATAGGTGCACGGACATAAAGAGGCAACCTGCTGCTGTGAAGTTAATTTAGGAGGCAAACAAGCTGGAAGGTTCTGCATTGTATATGTGTGCATGTTCTTACAGGTTGGCCTGCAGGGGGTGCTGTCCTCTTGTTCAGCAGCAGGGATGTGGCGTGTCAGAGACTTGGCAGGCCTAGGCAGGGACGACCTCTTCTCAGGGCTGCGGTATGCTCTCTCCTGAATGAACACACACACACACACACACTCAAGAGTCAATAAAAAGGCTCATTCACATGCACTGTGCATGGACATTGGCTCCAGCAACCCATCAATTCCCTCTTTTTCTTTCACGTTACCTGCTCTGCCCATTTGTTTGGCAGAGGGGACGGGCGGGCACATGCAGAGGAGGGGCGGACCCCACTGAGCTCCGCCTGCACAAGGGGGCTCCGTTTAAGGCTACAGGCAGAGCCGGGCCGGGGGGGATGGTGATCGGATGCCCGGCGCTGAACTGCCATCTTTAACAGAACCGCCCTCGTGGGGCTCTGGACCCCAAGCCGCACAAGAGGCGGGAAAGCATGCAGAATGTGAGGATGATGTGCGGACAGGTAGGCAGAAGTGAAAAACAGATGGAAAAAGGATAAGGTGAGATGGGATGGAGTGGAGATGAAATGCACACATGACAAGCAAGTGTTCTGCACACAGTATCTTGTAGTATCAGTATCTTGTGTTTTTAGTAAAGTTGAACTTAAGGTTTCAGTTGCACTAAAGAAGTTAAGGTCATTTAAATCAAGATACTGAATGATCAACAGACACAAGTGATGATTTGATTTTCTATGAAAGGTCCACTGTGTTGGATTTAGTGGCATCTAGTGGTGTAGTTGCAAATCGCATCTACCTTGCTTCACCCTGTCCTTCCAAGTGCAAAGGAGTAACTGTGGTGGCTGTGAAACATGCAAAAAATGCTAATGCCCCTATGGTAGAGACAGTGTTTGGTTTGTTCCCTCTGGGTTAATGTAACTGAAACATAGCAGTTAAACATGGCGGAGTCAATGAAAGGCGATCCGCAGCATCTGTAGATATAAAAGGCTCATTCTAAAGTAACAAAAAAATAATGATTCCTATATTCAGGAGATTATACATGAATGAAAACATACCTATGAATACTATATTTCATTTATGCCAATAGATAAATAAATGCTACACACTGGACCATTAAGAAAAACCTTGCATGGAGAACATGACACAAAGAACAAGAATGAAACTTTTAGACAGTGGTAGACTAAACTGAGAAACAGAAACATGTTGCATGAGTGTGGTTAGAGGTGAAAGATGGAATTCAAGATATTTGAGAGAGCCCCTTTGGCCTTGTACAATACATTACAGGTGTTGCTGGTAAAATAGTAAAACATAACTGTCAAACTACTCTCATGTGATTTCTATACTCACAGATTTTCTCTGTCGAGACTGGCAGAAAGACAGAGGCAGGCATGCAAGACAAAATTAATATGCACACAAAGAGAAATCAAAACACTAACATTCAGACATGCAGAGATGAAAAAAAGGAAGAAAATGTCAGGGTTGTCATGCAAACAACAAGCCCCATCATGCAATACGGTTATGTTGTGAAATATACAGAGAGCAGCAAAATAAAATAAAAATTACAGATGTGGTTCTGTGTTGTTTGAGAGAATAAAGAACCACTGGAAAAAAACCTCATCCCATGATATGGAATTAATGTGTGTATTAGAATAGAAATTAACATTTTGAATAGACTTAGATGTACTGCAAGGACTCTATTTAATGCCTTCTACTTTGTCCTCTATATGGTTTAAGATGATGCATTTATTGATTCATATTCATATTTACATGCTATCCAAAAAACATAAATTCAAATTAGATAAAAAACCACACAAAAAGTGTCAAATAGAGTGTGTCGTAGTTGATAGTACTTACAGTGGTCCTCTCCCTGGACTGGTGGGCCACACTGAGGGGCTGATGGCTTTCCATACCTGTAAAGAAAGCAGCCTGCTGTAATGACCAATGTAAACCAGCAAGGGGAGACATTTGCGAGTGTGAATATTCACACACAACACACTTACACATCCATAAATGCACTCTGAATTGTCCAAATATAAATGTCTGACACCAATACTGGGAGAAAAGGGTGTTTGCTGTATTGTGTTCTAACAGCAGACACATCATGATGACAGAGATTGGTGAAACACCCTCTACACATGTGAAGCATCAAATCACAACATTTTGGGTCACTCTAACTTTACATTCATATACCTTTTCACACCAGCTGACCAAACACACAACCTTTAACATGCAGCCCTGCAAACATATACAAGTGACATTTAGCTACCAGAAAAAGAAACCGGAGTAGCTATACATTCACACATTAAATATCAATCACAGTTTACAATGCCATCAGTGAGCAGAAAAAAAAATATGAATGAGGCCAAGCAAGAGTAAATACTCCACTTGTGATGAGGATAAAATGAGAACAAAAAAAATAAAAGACAAAGCAGTTGAGCTCATAAAAAAACAAACAAACACAATGTTTTAAAAATGGGTAAGCAGCACATGATGTTTGCCAGCTACATTGCACCTGCTTGATTCCTGAAAGGGCCATCAATAGAGAGAGAGCAAAGTCATCAAAGTTTTCAATACCTGTTCTGTATGTTTGTAGCTACAGCTCAAATCAAAATGGTTAGATTGCATTTCCAGTTCAGTAGGGTTAAACAAAAAAATTCAGCATTTGTCAGGTTCTTGTAGAAATTAGCTAGCAATGTTTGTTTTCGCGAGCTTACTGTTATTTATATGTATATGTTTAGTTCGTATGAAGCCAGTCTAAAGATTATACAAATGAGGTTGCAGAATGTACATTTGAATTTGGTTGCACTCTCTCTATCCACAGCACTGATTTCTGGTGAAAAGTGTTCACCTGTGGCCTTGCGTCTAGCAGAGCCGTGAAGCAGAGCAGGCCTAGGGTGTCTGGCCGCCGCTTTGGCTACACTCTTTCGAGATGGAGAACGACTTTGGAGGGCTGACACCTTATTCTGGTCAACCCTCCTCACCCCTACTAGCAAAGAGGAGAGACAGCATTATACCAACATGCAAACCTCGGTTAAATGTATTGCAGAGAGGCAAATCTGTGCTTAATTTCAAGTTACACAAGTGACGTGTAAAATGTACATTGATAAATCAAAGTACATAATAATTTGTTTTAAGCTAAACAATACTTCTTGAATACAGAATTGGAACCTTTTTTCTTCTTTATCTCCTCTCGAGGTGGATGGTGGCTGGGTACTTTGCGGAACACTTTACTCTCAGTGGTGCCAAGACGGCCCCTTCCTCTGCCAGGGGCCCGTTTAGCGGGTCTGTCCACCACAGGTGTACTGGTAGGACTCTGGGTCTGAGGAAGGGCTTCGATTTGCTCAGTCATGATACTTTTGTCATCATCTGCAGTGGAGAGGGATTAAAAGAGGTCTACTTCTCCACATTCCTAGCTAGCTAGGAGCTAGCTTAGTACAAAATACACATTAAGATTTACTTGCAACAAGCTTCACAGTTTTAGATTAAAAAAAATATGTAAGATATACATTAAACAGTTATTTTGCACGTGATTAATTTATTCATTTTACAATCTCTGGGTACCTTGTGAGTCCATCCAGCCACTGTCTGTGTCTAGGATGGAGACGTCCATGGTGGTTTCATCGTTAGCTGCCTTGCTGGTCTGGCAGAGCACATCAGAGGTCTCTTCCACCTCCTGACCAATCTCAATGTCTTTCTCCTCCACCTTTTCCTCACCCATCCTCTCATCCTCTCCTTCCACCATCTTCTGCCCTTTCTCTTCAACTACCTCGTCAGAAACAACTTCCTGCTCCTCTGGTTGGTCTTCCTTTACCGTCTCACCCTCCTCTTTCTTCCCTTCATCACTATTTATTTGTGTATCTTCTGCCACTTTATTCTCTCCCATGCCTTCATCTCTGCCACCTTCAACCGGTTGATCATGGTCAGAGCATGGAGACAAGTGTGAACTGTCTGTCGCAGGCTCCCCATCGTCACTGTTTTGGGCACTATGACTCCATTCTTCTGCTCCAGACTTGGTGTCTTCTTCCACCACCACTTGGTTGCCTACCATCAGCCTCACCTCAACTTTCTTTTGCTCCTCCTTCCCAACTTCTTTGATTAGACTCTTCTCTTCTTTATCTGTCTTGGCGAGCACAGGCACTTCAGCTTCCTCCAGCATCTCTTGAGGCTCTTCAGCAATCTCAATATCATCCTCTTCATCTCCTTCTTCCTCTATTTGTGCTTGAGGTATAATGATGACTGGGGAAGATATGTGTGGCCTTGGTGACCCTTTATCCAGAGTCAGCTCCTTTAACTGGATTTGGGCATCTTTGTCATCTAAGCGCTTTTCAGTGCTTAAATCCTGAACCGCTTTTGAGGTGTCTTGCTTTTCTATTCTTGTAGGTGTCCCATGTTCGCTTTGAATCTTCTTGTTGTCTATTTTTGTGCTCTCTCCTAAAGACTGAGATGATGCTGAAGGTATGTCTGTGTTTGCCATTTTTGGTTCACCACTTTCTTCAGATTCTCCCTGCTCAGATTTCAGCATTTTTTCATTTAACACTGTCTGTTTATCATCAGTCCTCTCAGCCTCTGGATCCTTCTCTACTTTGACCTCTGGTAAGACATCTTTCCCTGCCTTCTCTCCAGTGACTTGGGCTTCTGAGGGTGTATCATTTGGGGACTTGGGGGTGGTGGGAGTTGGGGGAGCCTTGCTTCCAGTTTCTGCAAGAGTGAAAGTAAATGAATTGTCTGGTGGGATGGGAGAAGCCTCTCTGGAGGGGTCTTTTTCAACATCTACCTCCGGGATTGCTTGGATCTTTATGTCACCAGGCAGGCCACTCTCCAAACGAAACTCCGTCAGTCTTTCTTTTGAGGAATTAATTGGGATTCTTAGGCGATCAGGTTTAATTCCACTTGTCACAGCTTTTTCAAGAATCAGGGTAGTCTTTACTGGCACATCTTTCTTTTCAAACACTGTTTTTTGAGACATTTCAGGGATAGCTCCTTTAGGGTCTTGTTGTTCCATTCCTTTTTGAACACCTTCAACTTCTGTGGCCCCAAGGTCCTCCTCAACTTCACTCTCCATAGAAGGGAAACGCTGGTGTGGAGAGTCTCCAGGACTGGGCACATCAGCAGGAGAAGGCATCGGCCCTGAGTACTCACTGAACACACAGTAGCCCAGTTCCTCAAGCTGGCTGTCCCCTCCCACCCCTCTCGAGGTCTGATCTCCCAAGGCAAGCTTGGCCAAAGAACTCCCCACTAGAGCTGATACATTAGTGGGCACAGACTTTCGTCTCATGTGATCAAGCTCCCTCCTCTCTAATGATGGCTGAGGCAGGGCTCCAGCTAGGTCCAACATCTCAGACAGGCTGCCTGAATGCTCAAATCTACTGTGCTTATCAGGAGGTAAAGGTGTTTCTACCTTGGTGGGGATATCTTCAGATGATTCATTGGTAGTTGGGGTAATAGAGACAGCTGGAGGAAACTGGTGTTGGCTCTCCACAGATGGTGTTGAAGGGTAAACCTCAGATTCATCAAAGCTTCCACTGATTGGACATAACCTTTCTGAGAAGGCCTTTGACTTCTCTCCAGTCACTGTCTGTCCTGCTGAAGACCCAACAGTGATGTTTAGGGAGTGACTCCTTTGTTCCAATGACATCTTACCAGGAGATGTTCCGGCTTTTCTCTCATGTTGTTCCTCGAGCTTCTGCATAATGCCTTCAGGTTCCCCACTTAACTTAACTGTCTCTGCTGCTGTGCTGAGTTCGTAATAGCTCTGGGTTTGTGCTGACTCCTCTTCGTTGCCTTTTGAGGATGTCTCAAAGTAGGTTTTCGCTCCTGACTCGTGTTCTGCAAAAATATCTGATGTCGCTTTCAACTCTTTACCAGGTTCTGGACTTGACTCAACTGTTTCTTGCCTGTGTTCCACTTTTTGAATGTCAGTCACTGGTGTCTCATGCAATCTAATGTCACTGCCACTATCTTGGCCCTCCTTATTTATTCCCCCAACCACAACAGGTTTTTTCTTGCTTTCATCCACAGGGACTCCTGATTTGCTTGGTAAGATAATTTCCTTTTTGTCTTCCTCCTTAAGACTTGATAAATCCTCTGCCAGTAAAGGTTGTTTTGCTTCTTCTACAGGCAGGTGTCCCTCAGCAGCCTCTTCTACTACATTCTTTCTGTCTTGATTACCCTGCTCAATTGAGGAGGTGTCAGAGAGCTCTTTCTCTTTTACAGACAGAAGGGGAGGTTCAATCGAGGCGAGATCTGCACCTTCAGGCGTTGCACTTTCAACTGCCAACTGATGTAGTGACGCCACTTGTGGTTCATCTTCTTTCATAGCAGACTCACACGGTGCTTTACTGATACATTCTTCTGGGTGGGCTGTGAGTTTGAAGAATACTGTACAACTTTGTGCTGAGTCACATTAGCTAAAAGCTTTGCTTGAAGCATCCACAAAAGCTAGCCAATACAGTCAAGCCGAAGCCTTCTGCACATAGATACAGTAGCTCTCCCTCAAGCAAAACACACAGCACAGTGTATTTTGCAGCAGGCCACAACAGCACAGGGGGGTCACAGCACCTAAGATAGCGTGCAGAACTGGAATGAATGAATGAGTTGCATGATGCTAGATGACAAGAAATAAAATATATTGAATTCCTATTGCAATACACAATGATTGACAAAAATGGTCAACCTAATGATAAAGAAAGATACTTTTATTTAATACGATTAACTTAAAGTCAATGGTGTCATTACAGTCTCTACTTAAAGTACAGGGATACTGTGGATGTGAATGGATATATAGTTTGTATAAAAATGGTTAAGTAAATTTATTAGGGGTATATTCTTGATTCAGTTGACCTTTATAGATAAGGATGATGATACATGTCCAATGAGGGTGGATTGTAATGCCCAAAGTGTGTTTTTAGTAACAATAGGAAAACAGAATTGTCCTTTGCCTTGGAATGAAATGAAAACAACATTGAAACTCAAAGCAAGTGATATACAACAGACATAAAATACATCCAAGACTGATCCATGAAGCACCCATACAGGTGGGTGTACTCATACTCGACACCTTCTTGCACACAATATTCCGGCAAAACCCACAAAAAAATATACAGACAACTAATTCTAGCAACACTTGACAGTGATATTTGCATTTGCAATGTAGCTGGCAATACAAAAGTGCAGAATGATCAACTACAATATGGTTGATCAGGTGTTCTAATGTTGCTCCGATGAAAAGCAAATGATTATTATGTTTTGCATGAAAAAGCATGAAATCAAAATGTTGATTTTGCACATGGCAACGTCAGGTATTGAAGCAGAAGCTTAAGGATTTAAGAGCAACAAAGCTGCAGAAAGGTTGCCAGCAAAGCCTGAGCAGAAAATTCTTTGCAACTGTTAGCAGAGCACAAGAGGATCATAAAAAATAGGTAATGGGTAGAGACTAACTCTGGCACACTTTCATAGAGAAAGGGTGTACAGTTGCTCAGACATACAGTACACTCACACAAACGGTATAAACACACACAAAACCCAAAAACCACACACACCTTTTTGTGACAGGATTTGTTCACCTTGATGACTTCCTCCATTGAGCACCTCAGGTGTCTGGGCTTGCTGGCAGCCCAAAGCCTGGAGCTCTGTTAAATAATCTGTCTGCTCTAAGAGCAAGTCGCCAGGCTGCTCATATGTCACTTCCTCCGGGTAACTGTGGGGCTCCTCTGGAGCCTCCTCCTCATCCTCATCTTGCTGTTGATTGACAACCTCTACTTTATCTTCTTTGAGCAAGGAAGGGAGACACATAGATGAGACATGGAGGACAATCAAACTGGGGTTACAAGACACTTTCAGCTCTGATGGAAGTGCATGGGATGCAATCAACACACCTTCTAGTCTCATCTTAGACAGATAGATAAATAGATAACATGAATTTAGAAAGATACTTTTCTAAAAGTTAGCACATTTGGCTTAGAGCTTAGAGAGATTACAGTTGTGAATAACATATTTTAAGCCTGAATAATAACATGTATTCAATTAGTCTTTTTCAGAGTATATGCCATTTTTAGAGAACAAATCTAAAAAAATATCAAAATTATCTTTGAATTTGTTCAGTTTATTAACAAATAATTGGCATTAGCCCTAAACCATGCAGTGGAGCTATACGATTCTACATTTTGGTGATTGCATGCCACATGCAAGGAGGAAATGATTAGAAAACAGACCGAACTGTTCTCTGTGAAGAGCTGAAAGTCAATATGTGATTTACTCCTTGAGAAAATCAATAAAGAAAATGAGCAAAGGAACAACAGAAGAGATGTTTGAAGGGGAAAGCAGACTAGTGAGATGAAGGGCTCCAGTGGCAGGTTATGTACTATAGCATAAAGGGAGACGGATGTTTGTGTTGTAGTATCCAGGGTTGACTCCAGAAACATACTGGTATGTGTTAGAAAACTAATATTGAACTAATATTGGTAAAATGAATCAAAGTGTGAACCGGACAGGACAGCGTGGCACATGCTGCAGGCTCCTTAAGAGTGATATGATCAGCTGACATGCAAGGCGACAGAAGAACCCTAATCATTAAATACTAAGGGACCAGGGACCAGAAAAAAGAAGAGGAGTTTTTCTTTGTGACAAGAACGTGTGTTTGGTGTCTCCTTTTAGGGATTTTTTTTTACCACTCTCACCACCATTCACACTCTCATCCTGAATGGCCTGACTGGTTAGAAGTGTGTGTGGGTGTACCTTGTGCCACGGGCCCAATCTGCTCAGCGGATGGAGAGGGGGGAGGGGAGGGAGGCAAATTGGCTGAGTCATCCACTGCGAAGGGAGAGAAAGAGAGAGAAATAGACAGACAACACCGGGAAGACAAGACATGGATGGGAGGAAGGAAATGAAAAACGAATAACTCTGACCTTATCTCTGTGGGTGGCCTCGCTTTGTGTTTGACACAAAGCTCGTTGTGTGTGTTTGTGCGGTGATTTGTGGTCGCAAGTACGCTCCTCTAGGATTTGATTAGTGACTAGTTGTGGCTGAGGCAGATGGATGCAGATAAAGCACCAACTTACCTCATAAGGTATAAAATGTCAAAAAGCATATCTCAACCATAAAGAAAACTAAGAAGACACGAAAAAAAACTATTATTTACATTCAATACGCTGTAAAAAATAAAATAAAATAAAAAAAGTGGTTCTGGTTCCACTAAAAGAACACATGCACATGGTCAATTGTGTCCGGACATCTAAGGATGAAATAAAAAGTTACCCACTTAATAACCAGCTTAATCCAGCTTAATTCTCCTTCCTCCGTTTTTTCTACGTTCACTCTATTTTTGCAAGCACATCGGTCAGATTATTGGCATTTTGCTGTAAATCTGGCATCCACCTGCCATTTTCGGAAGGCATATGATTCTTTATTTTATTTGTAAGACTTAGTAACTTTAAGAAAACTACATTATCATAATTTAACTTGTAGAGGGTTTTTAACTGATATATTGTATGCTCATTTTTGCTTAAACTTAAAACAAGCCTGTTTTTGAAAGCCAACCAACTTCAATGTGCTCCACTACAAAATTAAACAGCTTTATTGCAAGAGAAACCTCCTGTCCTTAATTTTTTGCTCAAAGCTTGGATTATTTCCAGCCAGGAGTTATGGAGCTTTTTGCTCTACTTCCAGAAGCCCTTCATACCCATTATACTTTTTAATTACTTGAGTAGTTTAACCTGCAGGAGACACATAACCAAGACTGTTCATGTTCAGCACTCATTCAAATGTCAACCAACTGGATCTGTTCAAGTGCCTTTTGGGGATTGACTGCCCTTGCCTGGCACCATGGAACCAATCACATTAACCCACAGCTGCAGACCCATCTGGCAGTATGTGTAGGCAGACCAATCAATGTCATCGACCCAGTGCTGCATGCACATGCTTATACACACACACTCGCAAACACACCGTGTCCGTGTTCCTACCTGTCGTTCCAGGATGTGCAGCTGCCCCGCCGTGGTATCCATTCTCCCTGTAGGCAGAGCTGTAGGTGGAGTAGCCATTCTCACCGTTCTCTTGGCCGTTTGAGGACCAGTGCTCGTCTGGCTGCCGACCGTCTGCCATGCCTGCCTGCTGGGACACCGGGGAGGAGACAGGTCACCTGCTGGAGCAAGAGGCGTGGTGGAGAAAAGAAAAGACAAAGATGATTTTGAGCTTTGTACATTCAGAAGAAGTAGGGAAATGAGTTAGAGATGCTAAACATAAGGGAGGAGTCAAAACATAGAGCAAAAAGAAGTACTTCACATGATGCACACTGAAAGGCAGTATTTCACAAATCAGCCACCAGAGGGAGTAAGGTGCAACATTATTCCTCTACCGGCTAAGGCAACTGGTCTTTGTCTCAGCATCCACGTGCTGAGACAGGAGGGAGAGACGGACAAAATATATGTACCTATTCTATTCAATTTAAAAAAAAAAAATTCCAGTTTCATTAGAGTGGATGTTTTTTTTTTTCTGTGAGCCTAACAGGTGGAGCATGACATCATCACCTAGCCAAATGGCATACACAATCATCAATCCAAAACACCAACAATGAACAAACAAGTAATAAAGCATTTAGAATACAATTCACACAAATCCTGAATGTAAAGATAAAAATGTTAAGGTGCACTGCAGAAGGCAGCTAATGAACTGGTGGGGGAAAAAAGCACGTGAACACACCCTTCATATCCCCTCACCATCGATAAGGAGGTTGTTACCATGGCAACCGGAGCAAGTCTTATGGGGGTCCAGCAGATGGATATGACAGGCTTGCCCCATTCAGACAACAAAGTGCTCCACACACACACACACACACACACACACACACACACAAACAAGCACACACAAATCTAGACAAAAAAGGCGTATCACATGACAGACAACAGAACCTATTATCTGCCACCGCCTTCGCTAAAGTGCAACAAGCTCTTTCCCTCCAACTGTAATAACAAAAGGTTTGCCCCAATCAAGTATGCACTACTAATAGTATCTACATTCTAATGAAGAATGTACCCTCATAAAAGCAGCCCTTTTCCCCTAATGTTGCTTTTTAAACAAGATTAGCAGGAGGCCTTGCTTTGCCTGGCAGGCTAGCTAAACAGCATCATTATCATCAAACAGCTGCAGCTTATTTCATCATAACAAATCATCACTGGGACTCCTTTCTTTCTCCTCCCTCCATCTCTTTTCTCATGTCCCTTTATTCTAAACCATGCAGCCTTTTTTAATTACCTTTTTTTTTAATCACCTTGTATCTCTGAGGCCTCTGAACTCCGACCAAGTCCATTAACCAGTAGCTTTTTGTCTAGTTTGATCATTCCCCCCCTCTACTCTGTCAATCAGAATTTTTATCAGAATTTTGTTACATTTGGACAGAGCCAGTTAAGATGTTTCTCCAGTCTAAGATAAGGTAACCAGTCAAGTGTGCAAGGAAGCATATTCCCTAAAATATTAGTATGAGTCTTGTTAAAATAGTGTCTTCCATCCTTCTCTTTATTCCTTTATAAGTCTCTCTCCTCTCCTTCCCTGCAGTGCTGCTTGACGACAGGCTCACAGTGATCAGCTAATGTCTGCTGCAGCGGGAAGACGTGAGGATCAGAGGAGAGAGAGAGAGAGAGAGAGAGAAGGAGATAAAAAAAGAAGAGAAGAGAGGAAGGAGAAAGACCTGCTGACACTCAAAGATACTGGGCCAAACTGTCTGAGACTGAAAATCTCAGCCCAGGGCTCGGTCACAGGCAAGTCTAGTCCCAGCTGTTGCCAAGGAAGAAAACTGGTGCACTGACAGCCAGATTGTGCTGATGGTGGTTTAGAATTGCATTGACCTGCTTTCAGCTGCTGTTTTGGCAATGTTATGCCACACTTGGCATTCACACATTGTCCCTACACAGGACGTCATAAACCACGGCTGCTTACAAAAATCCTTTGTGTCGTTATTTGATACAAACATATTTAATTGCACAGCATACCGTTTCCCTCACAAAACCAAATGTAACACATCATAGGAGTCTAAATCTCCTGCATTCCTCTGTTATTTATTGTTGGCTTGTTGGCTATGTTGATTGTTTTGTATTTGAATGCCTCCCCTACCAGCAGACTGTAAAATACTAAGAACCCTTTTAATACAAAGTGGCTTAAGGAAGACTGGTAGGATTGGTGGCGAGTTAGCTGTACCCATTCAAACCCTGTGTGTCAAAGCTATCACCAGTCAAGAGCACAGTGCAGTGAAGTTTCTATTCAACAGATTTTCTTGTCATTAATTCTAAAAGGCATTCACAAGTCCTCACTAAGGCCAATGAAACCAGGTTGAATACTTTGTTGTGCATGACTTCATTGTCGTATGTCTACCAGGTGTGCTTTGGACCAGCCCCCACAGCACTGTCAGAAACTCAAATACCCCTTCCTCAACTCACCCGTCATGTGTTCAATTGATTTCCAACAGGGTGTTATTTAACATAGTTACATAAAAGTGGCCAAAAAATGTATCACACAATTTTACTGTCAGTGTTTGTATTGCAACCACTTGGAGTGGCAGAAGCCGGAAGTTTCAACCATTTACATTACTTTTATCTGACTATTTCAGCTGTTTATACATTCATTTAGCTACTTAGCTAACCCAGCTATTAATCTGATACTTTGAGCTAACTATTTATCCATTATTTTTTGCTTATTACCTATTATCTAAGTTTACGCTGTTTATGTGTTAGTTTAAATAAACAAGCTATGTATTTTTTTTTATATATATATTTTTTTTATTGATCCATTACTGGTGGTAACTAGTTACTCAATTTATAGCTTTAATAATCTATTTTTTATTAGTTGAAGTACGACCCGTTCATGTACCCATTGGCAACTGCAACACCTCCTGGGGGAATTGCCCCGTGGGAGGATCAATGCTTGAGACAATATTCAGTTTAAATCTATTTTCTATAAGAAAGTGATGACTACTTTTATACATTAATCCACAATCTCCTGGGTTGGCCACTCTCTCCAGACACACTCTGACGTCCTTGTGGGATTAACCTGATCTGACATTGCCCCCGCTCGTCGCTCCCTTTTAGCTGTTTACCAGTCTTATTGTGTTAGAGGAAAAGGATGAAGTGAATAATGGGCATCTTTCCACACAATATAAAAAAAGGCAGAAATGTGAAAGCAATTTTCTTAACACACTCAGTACAGTCTGTAGGGTCAATCTGCAGTTTGCTTTTATGTTAGCTGACACAGTACAGCAAAATATTCCTTTCATGAGCAGGAAAAAAAAAAGTTATAGACTAATGTGGCATTACCTGCAGGCCACGACTGACCTCTGGTATCATTTACAGAGACAGCAGGTAAAACCAACCTCATTACCCTTTCTAAAGAACTCCTAACCAATAAAAAATGTCTGACTATTATATTTTCAGGAAGGCTTAGAGAAACCCAGCAGTTAGCCCACAACGGCTCAGCATGTGAATCATCACAGTGTCTAAATCTTAAAAGGGTTAAATCAACAGCACTAGGAGTCAAAAAAGGAATGTCAAATCCTATTAGATCTTGGGACTGATGTCTTAAATTGAACATGCCAGCATGATCTCTCACAGAGAAGAGAAGGTGTGGCAGAAGGCCTGAGGCTCGTCTGAATCGAGTAGGCTTCCTTCTCTTCCTCCCTCTTTCTTTTGTCTTTTTTCAGCGCCATCGTCTATCACCCTCATGCCCCCCCACGGCTACACTCTGCTCTACCTTTCAGCCCCAGCATCCCTCTTTTCTACCGACTCCACCCCACCCCTTCCCTAATCCGACCTCACTTCCCTCCCCGTCTGGGCCCCCCCCGTCGCACTACCAACCTCACCCCCAATCTGGGTCACTCATCACGCCTCCATGGAGCGCCGCTCACATCGGAATGTCACCATCCATTTAAACTGGATGGAATCTCTGGCAGCCAGTCTCAGTGGGCCAACCTGCCCTTAATCCTCTGTGTGAGCACCCAAGTGTGTGTGTGCATGTGTATGTGTGTGTGTGTGTGTCTGTTTAAAAGCTTTCATGTTCATATGTAGGATCAGCTTGGGTCTCCAATTTTAGGCATGACTTTATTTTTAAAACTTTTTATAATGGTCCATTATTTAATCCGTCTTTCTCACATGTTCTACTTCCATTCATTGTAAATAAAAATCTTCCATCTACTTCCCCCTCCATTTTGCAAGCAGTCCAAGGTTTTGAATTAGCATTTTGAGCATTTGGCAAATGTCCTCCTATTAGATAAATTAAGAATATTTTGGCCACTGTACACCAATTACTTAAGGGGGAATTTCCAAGAAAATAATTTGTTTTAGAGACAGTAATACAATAAGAATAAGAAGGTTGCTGGTTTGTAGGGTCGAGTGATGCTTTTCAAAAGTATAAAACTATCAAATGAGTAAGGTGTGTCAATATCTCTTAAATACAGCAACTGAGGAATACAGCAATAAAAGAACCTGGTCTGTAAATAGTTCTCTTACTCTTGTGATCAAAAACATTGTTCTGACACTTAGTTCTGGAAATAGTTTTCTAATATAGGAGATTATGACAGGCATTTTACTGTACTGTACAAATACTGTACTACTGTACCTGCTTGATGGCACTTTAAGAATATGAAAAAATAACTGGTTTGTTTGTTTAGTAGCAGATAATTTAGGAGTATGACTTAAAAAGTTCCAACATTCATCAAAGCACTACATTATTTAGAGCAGATACAATATCATAAGCCATGTACAGTAAACACAGTCACTATAGCGTACGTTGCAGTGGAGGATGGGTAACTGTCACACTAAACCATTGGAGCTCTGAGGAGGACAGTAGGACAGTCAAGGTTGCTGTGACCTGTAATCAACCCAGAATCCAGCAGCTTCCGCAGCAACAGCAACAGCAGACGGCGGATTATGTTTCGTTGACTCAGCAAGACATGTGGGGGATTGAAGCATAATGAGCGCTGCCAGCGAAGTGTGAATGAACTGTGTATATGTTCAACACAACGCATGACGAGCACACAAACACGCGCCCATGTATAAGAGGTGTGGGGCTGATTCCACTCCTTGCAGATTAAGTACCGTAATAACAGCAGTATAGGTGCACTAACATTATCAGGGTTTCTAATTCGTTTGCCAAAAAAACCTGAATTAAGCAGCAGTCACACTGTGACAATAGTATGTAACATAATATTAATGTGTGTACTAAATTAAGTATCCCCTATGTCGTATCTACATTCCCCTTAAATAAGCGCTTCTAGTACTGGGTCCTCTATCCCATCTTGGATCACAGTCTACGAATCTGAGTGTGAATCTACTGACTGCAAGACTCAACCATGGTGGCGAGAGGTGGGGGTGGGTTATACAGCCTGTCATTTATTTATAAGGAAAGATAAAGTGTCAGTAAATTTAAATCCAGTGCGACTTTAAGGGTTGGTGAACACAAATTGCAAATTATGAGTCCCAGTGAGTTGCCAGACCTCGCCAGTGAACCATTGGAACTACTTTCTACCAAAGAAATAGTCCCCATGAAATCATCTGTGGATGATCCATTTCAGACACTGATTCAAGAAGTAGATGTTGTTGTATCTCAGCGGGTGGGTGATGGGGGAGTATTTAAGAAGTCTGCTGAAGGCATCGACCGTTAGACGATCCCTCTAAATGCCTTGCCGCTGCTCTGCGTCACATCCAATGAGCTGTTAGCAAAAATGATTTCACCAAACTACTTCTGTATGATTATAATGATTCAAAAATAAAAAAGCAGTGATCACAGCTTATTCTTATTTATAAAAACAAATGGCAATGTACTTAATTTTTTTTTAAAATTATATATATTTTATTGAGGTTTTGGCACCCTGCTAATCAGCTTGTGCTGTAGAAAAAACAATGGCATAATTATTGTGATGAATTGATTGACATATTTTGCATTTTGGATGGTTTTAGTGAGTAAAGTCTATCTATCTGCAAACTGAATTTTCCCCCTTGAAGACAATTTAAGGTCAAATTTAAATCAAACTGACTGGCAGATGTATTCCCTCCTCTCCCTGCTTGCATGCAAGCTTTTCCTTCTCTTTAGTTTTAGCCTCCAATCTAAAGAGGAGTAAATGCTTCCTGGCACACGTCAGCCCCACCCCACAGTGATGTCATTGTTCCCATGGTGATATGAGACCCAGGGGTGGGAGGGGCTGGTGATGGTCAGGAGAGGATGCTGGCTGCAGAGAGTGGACTTTGACCATGTTATGAATCCTGAAATAGGTCACAAGATCCTCCAGGCACAGCCCCGGGGGTCCTTCCTAACTGCATCGACACAAATGGGAGTCGAGCCATTTAAATTCATCAATACACTGATAGCTGGTTGCTGGTTGGGCTGATGATGTTACATTAGACTTTTAGGCTGGTGCTGATATCTGTATAGTGTAACACTGTTATGTTACTATAAAAGCTAGAGCCAAAATTGATACAAACAGCCGGAGTCAATCACTTTGTATAACAGCCTTATTCCATTGCAATAAACCAGTTTTTTTTCCTTTGGATACCTTAAAATAAAGAAATATCTACTTGCGATATCTCGTCATATAAGCAGTACTTCCAGAGAGTGATTTTTATCTTCTGATTGTTATATTTTCAAAAACATTTTGAGTTGTAAAGAGGAAAAAATATCCATTGTTTTGTTAGACAAAAAAGAAAATGGAGAAAAGTCACAATAATAATTTTTGTGAAATAGAAATGTTTTTTTTCTTTCTTATTCTGTCAACCGTCTTGCAACACCTCAGATATATGTTGCGACTCCTTGAAGGTGTCCCAATCCACAGGTTTGTGAACTATACTGTTGTAAGAGATGCTGAAATCATCATCATCAGCTTTGTGATGATTAATAATCATTTTTCAAGCAAATATGTCAAACATTTTATGGTTCCAGCTTCTCAAATGTGAGGATTTGCTGCTTTTCCTTGTCGTTCATAAATGAAATGGAACTTTTCTGGGAAAAACTCTTCTAGAGTGCTTAAAACAATGTTTTATGTCTCAGGCAGCAGCAAAAGCAATTATTTGGGAGGAAATGGCTAGTTACCATGAGTAGCGATAGACCATGTAAACATACAGTATAAGGAAAAGAGTGCCAACTTCAGAAAGCATCAGCACCATTCAGAAAAAAGGATGTAACAGTACTACCCACATGATTTGATTGACAGGTCAAAACACTATAGCAAAGAAACCAGAGGTGATGAATACCAACAGATTTTCATTATTTACACATTATGACTGTGCACAGGCAACCAGAATTAAAAAAAGAGCACTGTGATTTAAATTTCACCAGCTATTACTGCATAATAACTCCTGCAAAGATAAAGAGAGCAACAAGTGTGAAATTTCACACAACACTAAGCTCCCATACGAACCCCTTCCTTTCCAGCCATCTTGCATTTTCACACGTTCTTCATGGCTGAGGGGATTAAGATGACTGTCGACAGCCAACACCCTGCACGCCCATGCTCACACACACCTACACACACGCCCTGTTCAAATCAACCCAAATACATGACACCCAAAAACTCAAGCAAACGATCACACCCTCTCATTGTCGCTCCCGAATGTATCCATAAAGCTAAACCTCTGTGGCTGGAAGCAAACAGACTGTTAACATGAGCTAAATATAGACACACACTCAAAACACAAAGACCTCTCTAAAAACAGCATTTACCCACCAAATCTACATTTAGCCGCTCTCTCTGTCTTTTAAATTCCTGTCATGAAAGTCAAACACATTTAAGCAGCAAAAGCCCAAAACATGAGATTGGAGTTTCAAGTTAATGACTGTTTTCTCGTGGTCAGACCATATCTTGCATGACATCAACCCAAACAATCACCCCTTCGAGCTTCCCACATGTTGCTGAGCATAATTCCCCCTCTATTATATATCCATGGACAGTCAGGCTAATCATCTGGCTGAGTGCAGCCACTTAGATCGGACTCCCGGGGCCCCATGAGTCATGGGAAAAGTGAGTGTGAAATGTCATGGAGTAGAAGCAGTGCATAGTATACCATCTGGCAGCAGTCCAGACTTCTATGTTTTTGTGTGAGATTAAAATATCTCACTGTAAAAGCTGTATTCTAGCAAATGGTTCAATATAGAATTTATAGCAGCATGGCTCTATAGATAGTCAGTCTGCTGGTCAACCACTTTGATCCAGATACAGATGTTCAGATTATTCATGTTTCCCAGATGATGAATCCTACTGACTTTGGTGATTATTTGACTTTTCCTCTAGCACCACCATGAGGTTTGATATCTGTGATTTTGAGTGTAATATCTCAATAACTATTGAATGAATTGCCAGGAAATTTACAGACATTTTTGCTCTCCTCAAGATGAACCGAAGTAACTTTAGTGACCCTCACACTTTTCAATCATCGGGTCAAAATTTAAAGTTTATGACCAAATACCTGCAAAACGAATGACATTCCCATGGAAATGTTAGCATGCTAGCATGGCAAAGTACAGAGCCCAGGAGATGCCCTGGCAAAAAATGTTTTTCGTGCATTTTGCAGTCACTGTAGTTACTCCTTCGTGCTTGGAAGAGGAGGGTGAAGCGAGTGAGTTGCAATCTGCAACAACACTGCTAGATGCCACTCAATCCTACACACTGGACCTTTAAATCATGCTCACAAATCCAGGATTTGTTTCTCTGTGACACCTCCCAGGCTCTGTACTTAACATGTGTACATGGTAAACATTATACCTGCTTCATCACACATCAGAGTGTTAGCATTCAGCTCAAATCACAACTGTGCCTAAGTATAGCCCGATAGAATCTTGCTTATTCACACACCACCTTTTGTTACCTACCTTGAAGAGCTGTCTTCACTTATGGATGAAACAGACAAGTGCTGAGATGAGGCGTCTGCTCAGACCTGCATGAAAAAAAGAGAAGAGGGAATGTTAGGACATCAATAAACTGCAGCACTGGAGTGGAACACTCCATCCTAAAAAAAGAGCTGTGTCATTGGGTCTGACAAAAGCCAAAGCTCATTTAATCCACCGACAGCCTTAAGCTCTGAATCCAGCCTAGTTAGACCAGAATCAAATGAGGGACTTTTTACAAGACAGCTCTCATGTCAGCATTTTGTTAAACACAGCCGTGCATGGGCCATGCATGCACACGGCAGCTTAGCTCTGTCACCTGGAGTCCGCCAGCAACATTAATCCAAACCTTAGTGCGGCCTTGTCTCTCTTTTAAGCTGCCGCTGATGGGCTGTACACAACAACAAAGCCAAAGACAATCTAATCTATTTAGAGTGTGTCCGTGATGATGTGCGTGAGCATACACATGTAAATGCCTTTTTGTTGACTGCATATTTTTTCTGATCATTAGTATCATCACAGGACTGTGTCATGCATTTCATGTTAATTAATTTTTATAATTGTATTTGCCTGTTTTATATTGAAATTAATGGCATTATTCTCCAGCATTGTTCACATTATCAGATTTCCTTTTTCTTGTTTGTTTGCGTGTTTTGATAACCAATTTCGGATACTGGGAAGTTGTGTGGATTGGCACTGAAGGTTTTACATTTTAGGAAATACATGCTAAAAATAAGTATATTCGTGGTAAATATGGAGCTGGAGCCAGCAGCCATGTTAGTGAATTCTTTTACAGGGGGGTTATGCATTTAAATATTTCTTCTCTGGAGCAGCAATTTCCTGGCATATCGTTTTTACAAGTCAATGTTAATATAGATTTAAAAAAACAAACCATATATAACGTGTTCATTTGTGAGCTTTATAGGTGCCGGTAGGTGGGATTTTGTGTGGACAGAGCCAGGCTAATCCCCCTATTTCCAGTCTTTATGCTAAGCTAAGATAACCTAACTATCAAAGAAAATATACAACACTGGTATCAATCCTCTTATCTAACCCTTAGCAAGAAAGCAGATAAGTGTATTTCCTAAAACTATTTCTTAAACAAAATGGAAAGCTGAGGAACATTTTATCGGTAAAAAAACAGACAAGTTAATGAGTGTGACTACAGAGGTTTGTAGGATAGTTTCCAAGGCAACTGCAGGGATAATAATCCAAAAAGAAAATCAAAGTGATTATTTCTCATAAACAAGCGATTACAAGCAAATGTGTGATCTGTGTGCCAGCGACTCTACTCGTGAGCTGTTTTTGAGATTTGTCAAATTCTTGGTCCGGCCTGTTGGAGCTGAGCCAGAGGATGAGTTAAACTTTAAGCCAGCCATGAAGAAAGACAGACTTGCACATTTACTCTGCTCTGGGACTGTAAGGAGGTAGAAAACAGAGCATCCTGTTAACATGATAATAGTGTGAAAGGACTATCGGGGGGGGGGAGAGATTCAAAACAGGCATTTGGACAGAGAAAGAAAGAGATAGAGGATGAAGTAGAGGGACGCACAGAGAGAGCAGAGATTCTCCAAACAGGAAGGAGGTTGATTTATTAGAGAAGAGAGGAAAAGAGGCCTGGAGTGAAAAAGAGAAGGAAACAATACACAGAAGAGGAAAGACGTATATTTCTGCTAAAGGACAATACTGGTTTATTGCAACTTTTAATTTTAAATTTTTATGCTTATGCTGTTGACACGATTGTGTGGTCATGCTTTTCATAATTGTACTTGCATGTTTTAAATTGAACCTAATAGTTTTATTTTGGAGCATTGTTAGCATTATCAAATTATACCAAACATTTCCTCCAGAACTGCATGATTGTCTTGTCTTTTAATTGCCAGTCTGATGAATGTTTTGTTACAACAGGAAAGAGGTTGGAGAGAGGAAAATAAGCCAGGGTTGGTAGAGGGGGAAGAAAAACTATTTAATTCACAGCGGCAAAAAGAAGTAACGGTTTTAAAGTTAGTTAGTTTCTTATTTATAACCGGAAGTTACTGATATGCATGACATCGTTTCTGGTGAGCTTTTAATAATCAGAAATTCCAGAAACCTCTTTTGTTTTTGCTCATGTCATTTCAGGGCCTTCATACATTCTTTGTGCAAAGGTTGGCAATAAAAAGAAAAACAGTCAATTTCTCTTCAATGCACTAAAACATTCAAGCCACTGCTGGTATGGTCTTTTAAGTTGAAGATATGGTGAATTGGATTGGTAGATGGAGAGGAGAAAGATGCAGAGAGATGCATAGTTACCGCATGGTCCAAAAATATCAGGAGCGTGACAAGAATAGAAGCGTGGTTTTAAACTGTTACAGTAAATGATCCCTTTCTCACACAGCAGTTGTCCTGCTTGTTATGATCCCTAAGTCCCCATTAACACAATTTGTCTATTTCTTTTTTCTTTCTCTTTTTTTTCATCTCATGATAAAGTCACTAACAAGTGGAGCTTGTGATCTAAATTGGACACAAAACTAATGAACAAACTGATGAAAGTTAACTGTAACTGGGGGAAAATAATGGATTAATGAATGAATTCCCTATGACAAGTTATCTTCTTTTTGATCATGGTTACCAAATTACTTCTATTTCTCCTATTTTTTACTACATTAATGGTCTGATTTCCACAGCCTGTCTAATGATAAAGTATCTGAAGCGTGTCATATCTAATCTCCAAACTCATTAATTGCAGCTTTTACAGGATGAAATGCTGATCATTTATTTTACTTATCAGTCACCCAAGATGACCATCAACTCTACCAGCACATCCTGTGGACTGATATTTAATGGATGGGCACAAACAGTACAGGCTTGAACAAAAAAGCAATTTGTCTCTGGAAAGGAGGAACACATTTGACAACGCATTTTTCTGCCTGACATTTGTCTTGACCTGTATGGTCCTCCCAGGAGGAGCGAGGCCAAACAGGTCAAACAGAGTCAAGGATGGAGGAAGGAGGGGAAGGAGGTCAGAGGCTGACCTAATCCGCAGATTTGACTTTATCATCAGAGTCGAGGCAAACAGGAAATGAATCCTAATCTCAGCGCCGTGCTAAAAAGCCTGATAAACCTTGCTAAAATGAGCCAGGAGAAGAGATAAAGGGCAACATCACAGAATATATTTCCCGAATTTTCTGGTTCAGTTTTTACTAAGCAGTGCTTTCTGCATTACAGGCAATCCTTTAATTCTGGTGTATTAATCATCCAAATCTTTTTTCAGACTCAATCAGTCACAATTTGCAAGAATAGGCCAATTCAGACAGTTCGTCATAGGTCATGAATTGATTTTGGCACTTCAAACTCTCCAAAAACACATTTAGCACCATTATTGCAAAAATGTAAGAAGTAACGAGGCACAAAAAAAAGAATCCATGTTCCTGGATAACCAAACACATTTACGTCCAAAGCCAACATTCAAAGTCAATGCAGGAAGTGTGTAGCTAGCATGGATGTATTGGGAAAACTGCATTTCAAGGTGGCACCCCATTTATTCCTATGAAAATTGCTCACTTGGCGCATACAGGGTTTTTAGGTAAGAAACTACTTATAGAGCTCTGCTAGATTTTATTGGATGTAAGAGATAAGGGATCATTCTGATTATAAAAAGAGTCATTTTGTTTTTGAAGGTCAGATTGTGTATGAGAAAAAGTTTTTTAGTAAAGTATTTAAAAGTGTTCTTGCTTGGCAACAGGTTTTAAAAAGTTTTTTTTTCTTTATCTGATATCATCAGTTTTGATCATTTGCTTGCACGTTATTTAACAGTATTGTTTGGCCTTTAGTTAACTAGAAAGCAATTTATGCAAACAACCCAGTTCTGACATAAACAGGCACTTCCAGCCTTACTGTATTTAGTAACTTAGTCCTAGTTTCCTGAGGACATCCAATATGACCAGAGTTTATATTATGTCACCTGAAGGCTTAGTTGCTACTTCTAGAACTACTCCTGCCTCCTACAGCAGGTGCTAAAGGCTAAAAATGAAGTAGGTTTGTGTTACTAAGCAATCCCACTGTGTCACCGCAGAAAATTACATGATTTATGCTAATGTGTCTGTTGAAGCTGCAGTGTTTTGTTCAGAGTGTTTGGTCCAACCAGAGGGTCCAGCCAGTACATTTGACAGAGCCTCTCCTCTGAGGTTCTCTGCTTCCTTCCCTTTTAACTTGGCCATCGCCCCCGTTTCTTCATCTATAATTCACACAGACAGCCTCCTTCTCCCCACAGACAAACACACACACAAGCTCCTTCGGGCCAGCATACGCCTCCGTACAACAAACACACGAACACATGCATGTTTAATACATGAAAGCCACGTGGAGTTGTAGTCAGGGTGAGGAATATTCAAAAGTGTGTTCTTTTATGGCACCAAAATATGATGACGATGATGATGAAATACATCTAGAAACGTAATTCACTGAAAACTGAAATGTATATTGTTTAGTTCCTCACTGTTCTTCCACATCATCTGAGTGTTCATAACCATTTCACATATGGCACCGCGTGTGCCATTATCTTCATCACCAGAGTGAGTAACTGCATCTGTGATTCACTTCGCCATTTCTAACCACGACTCTCCATCTAGTCCTGAACTCCTTTGTTCTGCAGGAGCCTCTGTATACTGCAATCTTACAGGTGTAGAGAGATAGAGATAGAGAGACAGAGAG
>NW_023340206.1:8644162-8668367 GCF_004916995.1 Morone saxatilis
GGGGGGGGGGGGGGGGGGTTCATTAATTAAACTAAAGGAAGAATAGAGAATGGACACAAACGGCAAAGCACGGTACTAGTGATGCTTGGGTCAGGGTTTTTTAATACCTGCACCTGCCTGACCCGAACCCCAGCCTGCAAACCGCCACCTTTATGCACTACAGACACATGCCACAACAGTGAGGAAGATCATGGACCCACGTATTAACATACATTCTTCATCCTAGATGCAAAAACCAAACAAACTTTCTGCCCGTAACATAATCTACAAGCTCAAACACATGCGAGCAGCCCTTTTCCTTGCTGCGTTATGTGAACCAGGTGCAGGTCTTTGCGGCCCCAAGGCGACAGCTGCACTTAAGAGTGCAGACAGGTGGGAGAACTGGTCTGTGTTCATATACATGTAGGTTTTTTTTGTGGCCTCATTCATCAATCAACACAAAAGGACAAGTTGGTCCAAAATGGGGCCTGTAGGCCATGATTTTACTACTCTGGAAAACCTTCACCCTCAAGAATGTGAAGATGCTTGAAATATAAAATAATATTCATTTTTTAGGGAAATATGGAGCTGTTAAGTAGTCTGTTTTGGTAAATCTAGGTAGCAGGCATCTTAGGTATATAAAAATATTTAGTATTATTTTTTAATATTAAAATATATTTTTATTCACTTAATAATTTAAATTCAGAATTTTATTATTATTATTCAGCTTCCTTGTAGTATTTCAAGGTCCAAAGCCAATAAATAAATAATACAGCCCATTACTGTATATCAAATTTTTAGACACCCCTATGTTAGGGTCTGATCTGACGAACTGAACTGAAAAAGTAAGCCTCATGGTTTGTAGTTTTGTATATACAGTACATTCTTTCATCATGATTATTTTTAAAGTAAATTCTTCTCTTGACTTAAATACGTGGTCAAAAGTGTTGAAAATGCTTTGTGGATTAACTAAAAGGATGATCACTTCTTCAGTAATCCGTACTTTCCATCATGCATCACCATCATGTCCTCCTCTACAACGCTACATTCAAACTTGTGTAACAAATTCCCCGCCATCCACCCGAAGTAACATGCTGTCTATTTCATTCAGCTGCATTTGTCTCTGTGGCTGGCCTCATCTATGTCAGTGCTTTGACATCCAGCTACATAACCATCAAGTTTCACTTGTCAACAGACACTTAGGGGCATTCTGTCAAACTTGAGGGTAGTGTTGACTTGACTGTAATGTCCTTTTCACCTTCAGTTTGCCTCTACAAATAACCAACATTACTATTTGTCTCTGGCAGGTATAAAATGCCTTATTAGTAAAAAGATATATAAAAAATTCTGAGCTTGAGAGGTTGATGTTGAAAAATGTTAGACCAAAAAATCAAACTTAAGGTAAATCATTTTTCAAAACAGTGCAACAATTCAGAGATTTGAAAGAAAAAAAATCTTAACTTAAGGGCCACTTACTTACTTTTTTCAGAGCTTTCTTCTGAATTGTTCAGTACTTACACTACAAAATACAACGAGCAAACTTCCCCTGCTGATGCAGAACATGAGATAAGTCGACCTTGAGTGGACCCAATGTTTTGTTTTACGGTTGCAAAAAAAAGCTTCAACAGTGTATATATTTCTCACAGGAATTAATGTATTCTAAAACATATCACACTATCAGCTATTTTTTATTGCACTTTTATAAATGTGGTGAATTTGAGAAACAGATTCGTGGTCAGATCAAAGCTAAAGGAGTCTAAATCCTATAGGGGTCAATCTCAACCCAGTGTAGAAAACATTCTGCAACTGTCAGCATTGGTGCATTCCAGGATTAAAACAAGTACAATGCAAAGTTCAGTTTCTAACTGACAGTTGGTGGGGAAGTGAAGGAGGAAAAGCCATCAAAACAATGCCCTTCTCTTTCACACTTGGCATCTCTCTAACACCTACATTTATCTCCATTACATTACAAATGCCTTGCTGGCAGTTGGAACCAGGGGTGATGCTGACTCCAAAACAATGTCCCTCTCTCCCACTGATTTTGCCCTGCGAGCGCGGCAACAGTTGGTTAACCGGCCACTACGCCGACCTCCGTGCCACAAACGACCTCGTTCCGAGGGCATGAGCTCGGCAGAACTGGAAGCGGGATGCAGGAAAAATGGGAAGAGGAGGAGGAGGAGGCATAGGATAACAAGGGGGACAGGGCTCCATTTGTGACCCCAAAAAGGAGGACAGGGAGAGGGCGCATTTGTCCCCTTGTCCTTTCCTTCTATGCCATGGCATGTCATCCAAAGTTGTTTCCCAGGAAAAGACAGCTTGCCTCGAAACTGCCCAGCAACTGTGCTGGCAGACAGAGACAGACAGATAGAGAGAGGGGAGCTGGAGGTGAAGCAGGGTGCATGAGATGTGACAGACACTGTGGTGACATCTAGCACAGTCATAGATACGAACCTCCCTGCGCCGAATTGTCTCCCATAAAATGAAGGGCAGAATCAAAGCTGTTATTTAAACTAGAAAATTAACTTTTAGCTGATACCTTATTAACATGCATTGCAAGCTATGCCAATCTTGCGTTAGCTCACTATGAGCAAGTCCAGAATTATCTGTATCTGTATGACCAACTAAATTATCTGTTTCTGTAGTTGGGTGAAGGTGGAGCTAACCCTGAAATTGATATAGGTTGATCAGAAGTTGCAATATTTATTAGAAAACTATTTACAAAACAGCCTCGGAATCAAGGACTTTGGATAAAAGATGCTGTATTTATTGTTTTTGTAAAATGGATACATTTTTACCCTTCCTACTTCCTATTCATAAAAAGTACATTGTCCGTCCATATGATTTCCTAATTTTCTTTATTATGGACAAAACAAAGTTATGTTGAAAACAATATGTCTTATATCTGTCTGTCTTTATATCTGTCTCCGAGTATTGTTTATTGCCTCTCTTGGATCCCCAAGCTCCACTGGGCCCTTGTGACCCGCTCCCGGAGGAGGGGAGAGACGACAGATCAAAACAGATAAAGGCAGCAACATGAAGAGGGAGGAATAAACAAGAGTGGGAGGGAAGAAGAAAAGAAAGGGTGGGAGAAGAGTCATCACTCCATCACCACCTGCTCATATCAAAACCTCAAATCCACCCCAAAACTCCTCCCGATCAAGCCGTCAGCAAACTTGTGACAGCCAGCTCAGCCAATGCTGACAGGCGGAGTAATATGTCCTGCGGTCTCGCTTGGCTTGGTGTCACTCCCACGGAGAAACCACCAACAATCTGTTGGCTATGAGCTGCTTACCGCCAACGGCCACATGCCACCACAGCCCCAGCCTATAAATATACCACAATCGCCATTATTCACAATTAAAATAACGTATTGTTCCCAAGAGCAATAATCACTGGAGATGAGTGTTTTATATCTCTGTTTCTCACATGCATACACAGCAACAGTAGCAGCAGCACACTCGGGGTGAACTCTGCTGTCCTGCCGGCTGAATAATCAGCGATGTCTAGACGAGGTACGTCACCAAGACTAAAGGCCACCAAAACATAGAAACAGCCCCTGGCTTATCAAAACATCAGCTCTTTCACTCTGTTGTTTGAATATGTCAGCTTAAAATATCCAGAATAATTAGCATCTCTGCAAACAAAGGGGAGATGGTAGGCAGGAAGACACTGATTAGAGATTGGCATGCACTGGGGAGAAGAAGAAACAGAAACAGAAAGGAAAGATGGCACCAAAGAGGGGAATAATTTAGATTTCCCCTTTCTGGCTATTAATGCTCATATTCCTCATATTTACTGCGGCTATAAAAACAGACCTCAAATTAATTCCTTTTTCAAGCAATAAAGCAACTGCACAAAAAAATCTAACACATATGCTTCTGAGGGAAAAATATAACGTCTTACCTGGTGGGGTAGGGCAGATACTCCAGCTTTTTGTCTGCAAAGAGGGTACAAGGGGAGGGCAAGGCAGCGGCTTCTGCAGAGAGAGGAGAGAGAAAAAAAAGATGAGAGGCAGAAAAAAAGAGCGAATACAGGAGTCGAAGGGGCAATGCCACACTGACAGAGATGGCTGATGCTTTTCGCCAGCGAGCGGAGCCGGCAAGCAGCTCACACAAACACACACACACACACACACACACACAAACCGAGCCAACCGGCATGCTGTCTCACGTAGCTCTCCACCCCCCACCCCTTCAACTGCCCTTCACCAGCATACACTCCAACCAAACCAGTGTCTCCATTGCATTGGGGTGGGGTGGATAACGGGGGGATGGGAAGGTTTTGCCATGTCTGAGAACAAGAAATGTGTGTGTATGTTTGTGTGCATGTGTCAGTCACATTAATTCATGTTTGAAAGGGATATGGAGCTCATCCCCCCCTGAGGGAATTGAGTTCCAAGATAAATCTATATCCAAGAAGATTTCCAGAAGCCTATTTCATTCTCCTCTGTGTTTATTTCATCCGTAAAAATTCTGCTCTTTTGCTTGAAGATGTCCCCATTGTGAATGCATGAAACACTGGAACATGACAGCGAGTGTAGCATGTGTGTGTGTGTGTGTGTGTAAAGGAGGGGTGCAAGGCTTGCCCCCACGCTGAATAATTGCTCTGTCCTGGTGCTCATTTGCAGGCATGGCCAACTGCAGCAGCAGCACTGAAACAAAGGCAGAGAGGGAGAAAAGAGGGTCTGAGGGAGAGACTAGGAGAGAGAGAAAGAGAGACTGCAGAGGCCAGACAAGCAGAGCAAATGCATACAACTCAGTAGCTCACCAAGTACTGACTGCTGAAAGCCTAATTCCCTGCTCATTACTCCAACCTCAAACCACATGAAATGAAATATATTTATAGTCCACAGGCTCACAATGGTCCCAGTCTTTAGCTATCCATCACCGACAGTACTACATATGTCAAAGTTGTGAATAAATACAGAAATTAATACGTCAATGTTGTCAACCAAAACCTTTTCTTTTAATGGCCCAATAACTAATTCACACACAACAGCAGAAAATAAGCAAATATTGCAATGATCTAATGTGATATAGATCTATATAGGCATACATTTGGCAAGCTATTGTATTAATAGAGACATCTGAACATATCCTTTAAGAAGGAAATAAATTAGCCCACTAAAACAAACCAGAACAACCAGACTGATGTCAAGAGACACTCCCTAACATGATCGCCAAACCTCATAGAGACCACTGAGGTTGATGTGAGGCTGAATCATAAAGGATACAGTCATACGGTTCCCAAAACCACTTAAAAAATTAGAGGAAGAGAAGGAATAGAGCAAGCCAGCCTTGCTCCTTCCAGCCCACATCACATCCTCTCCCAGTCCCATCATTAGCTTGTCCTGTTTCAGGGGGGTGGAAAGAGCCATCAGTGTAAGACTGTAATCAACCTGTCAGCGTCGGGGACTGAATCAGGTTTAAAGAAAGCAAATGAGACATTTAAAATGGCAGCTGCAAAATAATCCTGCTGTCAAATTGAATTATGAGATAAGTTTTAGTTTTCACTTTTGTTGGGAGGGTTTAGTGCTCATGGAGGACCAGGTGACGCACCATTGCTGTTGGGAGATTTTTGGGTAAAAGGAAAGAGCAGGGAGATAAGAGATCAGGAGGAAGGAGAAAAAAAGGAAAGTTGGATGGCATGGGAGGCCGAGACTCTTAGCTCAGAGAGGCGCAGACAGTCCTGTCAACGCCAGCCGGCTTTAGGGAGGCCTTTTGCCAGCACTGATTAGAGAGCAAGGCCTGGACCGGAGCTGCAGAGCCAGCTAGGATAGACACTAACATCTAATCTCCCCTTAGCCTCCACTGCCAGGAAGCAGAATGCTAGCCGCGCTAACACCAATCTTCTACTACCGAACTGTCAACAGACACAGTGGCAGGCTAAACTCGCCATCACCAGATTACACGTTTCTGTTTACCCGGTGTTTGAGCAGAACATATGGACAGTCAAACATCAAACACACACATCCTAAATAAAAGAAGGAGACATTTTTGATTCAGAGAGAACAACAAAACGCAGAAAATGTCCATCTGAAATCTGCATACAAGTAAAATTTGTTCATTCCAGTGACAAATTGAATCACTGTCTCATAACAAATCGTTGCGAATCACAGGATATATTCTCATGGCCTACAATAAAAACTGATGTCTAACTCCAAATTAAAAGGTAGGTCAGTCTGATTGCTGTATTGGAAGTGGGGTTGTGGGATTGATCGCTGTAGCCAATTGTCACCTGCTCCCCAAGCAGGGAGATTGGGGCACAGCCAACTCACTATGATCAGGATTAGCCGAATGGATCATCATAGGCTTGGGTGTAATCTGCCTCGACCCCTTCATCCAGATTTGGACGGAAGATTTTATAGCTGGTCAGAAAAGTCTAGAGCACTTCTGTTTGGTGTGAGACAACATGTCAAATCAAGAATAAAGAATGTACCAATGATGGAGCTTGTAGGCCCCAAACCATACAGAATGAGGCCAATAAGAAGCCTGTATAATGCATTTTTTAATGTTACCTTATCTTGTTTCTTCTGCAGTGGGAAGGATACCAAATTAAGCATCATCATCCTCTTCAGGAGGACCAACTGGCGCTGACTTATACTGGAATTCATTTAGCCTATGAATCCAAGACTTGCTGGTGTATCATACCCAGAAAGCTGTCTCCAAAGCTGCCCCCCATCGGACCCCCTCTGAAAGCATGACTCAAGATTTTTAGAAATGCAGCATTAGCACAAGCTGGGTTTCACTGAGTGGACAAATTCATTGCAGGTGCCTGAGAACGCTGCAGCAGAGGCTTCAGCAGTTCTGTGGCATTATAGCTGTAACTCCAGCTGTGTTTTAGTATGCCACTGTATAACTTCAACTGTTGTGGTTTTAGGCGAGAGCAGAGAGCCGTTGATATAAATGTAGATATTGATTAAAGATTTAGGTTAGTGCTATAAAGGAAATGAGGCTTTTAGCTTGGCATTGCTGGTTACAGCTTCTTAAATGAAAAAAGCCATTAATCAGTAGAATAAAGCTCCTCCTGAGCCACAGAAGACATCATAAAATAGTTTTTATATGCTAATAGTTTTTTTTAAAGGAAACTGATCTTCATGCATAGAATTAGTAATATGTGCACTCTAACTAATATTGAAAATAAAATGTTTGAATTCATGCTTTTGTCTCTGACTACTGCAGCATATACACTAACTGTAAGACTCACAGTCAGTGCTATGTTAATACTTTCACCCAGACATGGACCTAGTAATCGCTTGTACTGGCAGACGCACGTTAATGACTGAGGATCGGATCACCACCGCAACATCGGCAGTAACACAAGAGCAATCTCTTTCAAGCACGAGGCCCACAACAACTGCTCCTTTTGGCTTGAAGTGATAGAAAATAGAGTGGCATCTGCTTGTTTTGTTGTTTACTTTAAACAAATAGTAAATTAGATTTAAGACCATGAAGATCTAATTACCCAAATCCGTGCTGATTTGGCTGTCTGTTCAAAGGTTAGCAGCCACTCATCTGTCTCAGTCTTCATATAACTTTGTCAGTGAAGGTTATTTATGATTATTAGATTAAGTTATTTCCTTTTTATGAAAGAAATTTGATCAACTTGTTCAAAATCTCCCTTCTTCTGCATTTCATCTTTTCCACAGCTTTCAATTTGTTCAATAACAAAAAGTTTGTTGAAAAAAAGATGCATAATGCTGTCAAAGGCTTTTACTGCTGTTGTTTGATCAAAAGCTGTTTCAGGACTCTGGTGTCAGAGGTCAAAGGTGAGTCTGTTCAGAGCAGCTAGGCCAAACACAGGAGCTGATCCTCTCCATCCTGTCTGCATATAGACACAACAGTGTGACTCACCCTAAAGCCAAAGACCTGCTCCTTGTTCGAGCCCTGTGCACATGCTCCTACCGAACCTGTCACAACCCCAAGCACCAGCATCACACTGTGAGCGATACCAGACGTCATCAGAAATTCATTAGACAAAGTGTCAACAAATTGATCTCGAAATCCCTTTTCTATGTTATCAAATTTAACAGGAAGTACAGGAACAAATATCTCAAAGGTTGTTGATATGAATCGTTTTGTTCAGTTAAAAGATTCATCAGGAATCACTTCCTGTGCTCCATTATCTTTTTCCTGAAAAGACTTACCACAGACTGGGTGTAAAAAATGGCTCATGTAAAAGCTTTAATGAATTGAAAGCAGGCAGAACTTTTTTAATCAACTGTTGATACATGGCAGAGCACAACCCTCCAGAAAGAGGGTGACAAAGCTAGATCATTTATTTACACTCACACCAGAATAACACAACAGATTGATTGAACTCCATTAATGTTTGGGAAAAAGACAGTTTACTAGATGATATTGACAACAATTACCCGATAACCCAACTGCTCGAGAATGACTGATCAAGGGCTGTGAAAAGCACTCCAGTGCATAAAAACCTAAGTGGTTTGTGAAAGTGCTGCTTTCCTTGTTTGCAACTGCCAAGAGCAAATAGCAGGCGCCTCATTTGCCAAGAGTGAGCGTCACAACATTTCAATGACCATGCTTGCCATTCATAACAGAACTGAAAACACAACCAATAACATATGAGCATAGGAATGTCCAGTGCCCTGCTTATGCTACAGCTGGACCAGCGCTGGATAAAATATTAACTGTGATGGATGGAAAGCAATCCTTCCTTTCTACCACCCAGCAAGATGGCCTCTCAGGGCATACTGTCTCATCACTCACATTCACATGCGTGTATACAACGTGGAGGCATACACACATATGCTCCCACGCTGACAGGCTAAAGATGGCCAGTGTGTGTGTGTGGGTGTGTGTGCTGTGTGTGTGTGTGCTACTCTTGGACTGTCATTCCACTCTGATATAAGCAGAACACAGGAAATTCCTCAAATGTGAAATATGCCTCAGAGAGGCCCGTTTAAGACACAGACGTGATTTGAGGAGAAAGAAACAGACAGGAAGTGGAGAGTGTGTGTGTGTGTGTGTGTGTGTTTGTGTTTTACAGCCGGTGGAGGGGACTGATGCTACGAATGTGGGGGATTTCAGGGTTGAGAACGCAGTCAACTGTTTTTATGGACGTATGGACTAAATTTGCACTCGTCTTGTCTGCTTTACAATATAGTGTATGCTTATATATCAACCGCCCGCCCGTGTGTGTGTGTGTGTGTGTGTGTGTGTGAACACTGCAGCTCGCGTGTGCCTGGCTTTACACTAACCACAGGGTGTAGCCGTGGGCTTTGAAGTATTCCCAACACCCTGGGCTGAACTCAAACACAGGCTACCATACAAGATCACATATTACTCCATGGAAAAATCACAACATGCTTTTTACTCGCAGGGAACACTGCCCTCTCTATTCCCCTTGTAAAAGTTCACTGGGTAGAAAAGGCAGAAAAGCAGCACAAAAAGGCTGCAGCTAACAGTTATTTACATTCTATTAATCACCTAATAATTTAATGTGTAAAATATGAGAACATTTACCTTACCTTATTTTGCTCAAGGTGCTGTCTTAAAATCGCTTGTTTTGTCCAACCAGCACACCTGAAGCCAAAGATAAGTGGTAAATCCTCAAATTTAAGGAGCTGGAACTAGAAAATGTTTGCTAAGTTTGCTTGATAAATGACAAACTAATTGATTATCAAAATTAGGAACTGTCATCATAGTAGAACATGGGTTTTTAAAGTCTGACACACACACTATAGTTCCATGATGCTTGGGGGGTTGTAAACATAAAGTTTTATGTTATCCCCCATTTTTGTATTTGTTTACATTTTGTCAAATTGGCACCATTAAAAGGATGCTGAATGATCTATTAGCCCTTCCTATTTGTAATGTACCCATGGATATACAGACTGTCACTGGATTACTTTGATACTGAAGAAAAATTTAAAATGTGAAGATTCTCAGGCAAGTTCTGGAGCTACAAGGAACGTAATTTTATTTACGATTTCTAAGCTGATTTATGGGCGTTTTTGCTGATATGGTGACATCCCCATGTGATGCTGATTTGTGCCGCAAATTGCAGGGAATCTACCTCCATCACTGCTACTGCTGCTGCAACCACTCGGTTTTGGAACACTGGCATGCACCTGTTACTTTCAGCTCATGCACTATCTTTGCCCTCCGCCACAATTTGAAAACCTCTATTGTAGCACTTTGTCCTCAGGTGCTCATTCTCTAATTTAGATGCTGTCTTACCCCTCTTTTGTATTGTATGATCCTTATCGTTACCTGCAGGGTGTCTGAATGCAGCAAGGCAAACAAATAATTAATTCTCTTCAAGTAGAAGAGAAACTCCAAAGGTCAGAGATGATGCACTTAAAATGACAATAAAGTGAGGGATGAAAAGTGCTAAAACACAATACAGGAATCCTGTTATTGCTTTCCCTTGGTGTTTGATAATTGAGTGTTTCTCTGATAATAGCAGATTTTCAGTGGATCGCTGAAAGGGCAGGTTACCAGCAAGGAAAGGTAAACGGCTGTAATTTGTAGCATCGATGTCCCTGTTTCTAAGCTGTTTCCTGTTGATGGGAGTTCTGAACCTTGTAGTCCACATGCCATCTGCTCTAAATTAGCACCTACACAGGGAGCACTGAGATCTGGGCACCAGTGGTCAGATGCTGGGGTGTGGACAAAAGAAGCTCCAGCTAGAGATCAGCCTATTGAAAACAGTCAAAGGTGAATATTTTTCTTTCGTAAAGAAGAATAGGCAAAAAATTACTTTTCCTTCAGCACTTAATATAATGTAACTCATAATAAAATGCAGAATTATTAATTATTACACTCTTGGAATGACCAGTACATTTGCCTCTGGACTATTAGAGAAGCTTTTGCTGTATTTAAAATAATTCAGTCCAGAGAAAGCAGCAGATAAGCACTGTTAAGTTGCTGTGGTGTTCAGGCTTTTAGGAGAGAGGACACACGTGTCACTGAGACTGAATGAAGAGCGGAAGTTTCTGGAAGTCATCAGGAACGGGCAGAGGAGGGTGGGGGGGGGAGACCCAGCTGCACAGCACTTCTACTGCAGCGGAGGACGATGTCACAACAGCACACACACCCTCTTAGGGATAGCTGAGCACGAACTGAATGCACGTAGATACACAAGCATTCAAATAAATGAACACTCGCACATACAAAATACCACTTGGCGACAAACACGACACGCAAAAAGACGTCAGCAAAGACCCACATCCTGGGCTGGCGGGTCACTGGGCCGGCATGCAAACACGCTGCTCGATGCTGCCAAGTGTAAACACCAATAAATGACAAACAAACACAGACAAAAGACCAAAGTTGGAGTCAACAGCTGTAAAGTCTTATGGGGCAACTCTGTCATTCAGGCAAGGCATGGGAAACCGCCCTGTCAGTAAAGCATCCAAAACAAGCAAGCCGGCAGTTTTTCCCCTCCTCCTCCCGTCCCCCTCTAAAAAACAGAATGAGTCATGGTTGGAGGCTCAGGAATAGAGATGATGTTGATTTTTGGCTGCTCTAAGTGGGGAAAAACTGCAAGGAACACCCTCATGATAAATTACTAACAATGTGTTATGTTTTGACTTCTTTTTTAAATTGAAAACAAATCTTCAACGGCTACTAAACAGGCCGTAAATGGTTGAGTCATAAATCTGCAGGTTTTTATGTTTTTTTTCCCACCATTCCAAGATTTCAATTCATTTCTGCGTAGATCTGCTCTGCTACTAAATATATCTGAATTGCTTTAATCATTTTGATGTAGGTTTGCTGTGGATAAATATGCACTGGGCAGCTGTATTATTAAAAAAGAACTAAAATACAGGCTAGTAAAAATAAATATTGGATCGGACTGTATGGGCAGGCACTTGACTGAGCTCTTTGACTTTCCAGAGAGAAATTATGTTAGCAGTCACTGCAAACACACTTTAGTTAAATCTTATATGAAAAATGATTAAGTAAAATGTTATAGGCCTACATAGAATGTAAGAAATACAGACCAGTAACTGGCTCAAGTTTCAAGTTTTTTTTATGAAATGCAAAGTGACAGGGGTGGGTGGAAGAATTGTTGTTCTCTTTTGTCCTTTTCTTCTCTTTTCCTGTATTTTGTTCTTCTCATTGTATTATATTTTCTTCTTCTCTTGCATTTATGTGTCAGTCAATGTATGTACTCAAATGAGCTAACTTTACCAGCAAACTAGCAAGCTATGCGAACTAGCTTCCACTTTCTGAATGGAATACAAACTTGACAGCACATTGGGTCCCCCTAAATGTTCCGTAAGACAGCTATAAGTAAGTTGAGGCTCCACAAATTAATACAAACTCCCTTACACAAAAAAGAGGAGACTTTAGAGTTCGACTTTAGAGTCTGCCAATTCATTTAAAATGTTTTACTAAAACAAACAGAAAACATTGGAATAAAAAAACACTGGCATTATCCTTAAAAAAAGAACCACAACAAAGCAGGCAAGAAATAAAAAGCATCAGGTGCCAAAGAGCCCAATCCAGCTGACAGTCCTGGTTGAGTGATAATGTAGTACACACAACGTAAATATTGAATCAGCTATAAGTCTGCATTTTAAACTGCATCTTAATGGCAAACACAAGCGACCAAACGTACAATCCGTCCACATCTTTCCTCTGTCGACAGGAAGCATCTCTGCAGTGCTTTTCACCTTGAGGTACTTTAAGTGCATGCTATTAGTGTAAGTGATACAGCAATATTGTGGTTAGAGTAGGAGGCGCGCCTGGATGGCATGCAGGGGGAGGCAATAATATCAGCAGGCCCTTAAGGCAGATGAGGGAGGTCAGCGGGCAAGGGTTTGTTGCCTGGGAATCTCTTGAGACTTTCCATTAACAAAAGAGGATGGAACGAAGAATAAAGCCAGCGTTATTAAGAATCAAGAGCAGGTATAATGCACTGACATGGGGTTTGCTGTAGTGAAGCGATAATGACTGCCTGCACTTGAGGGACTCCAGGGTGAGGTAATTCTTCATTAACTTATTTAACATTAACATGCTTGGAGCCAACTGTAGCTCACGTCGTCTGATTATTTCTGTGGCCTCGGTAAAGTCACATTTGCCATTATGTCCCATAAAAAAATATAAAAATTGATTAAGATAATTCCTACTCTTTTACTGCACAGCTGGTGACTTGGCTGTGTGGGCTACGGGTTTCTGTGGGTCTCCGCAAGCTGCTGTTAATACTGCAAAGATAGTACTTTGTTTCCATGACACTGAGATGAGTCACTATGGCTACGGCTCCATAGGGAAGTTAAATGAAGACCCAAGGACTGTGATGGTGGAGCTCATTATTGGCAGAGAGGTGAAGTAGTGGGAAATAAAGAGGTTGGTAAACTATGAAGACACAAATGGTATTCAACACTATAGCCTTATAGTATGGTACACAAAATAACAAAAGACTGGTAAGTGGATACTGTGTGTGACATGAAATCCAGTTACAAGAATGAAGAATATGAAAATTTGCTAGTATCACACATAAAACTATGCAAGTCAAAGACTTCACAGTCCTCACTGACTTTTAGCTACACAAAACTTGACAGTTTCATCAGAAACAGGTGCACAAAGAAGTAAAAGTCACTGATATGCAGCTGTACGTGATACAATAAGAAATTGAAAGATGTCCATGGGTGAACATATGTAAACTGTAACTGTAGATAGCACTTTGTCCAATACTTTGGTTTATGATTTAATACCTGCAAAACTAATGACATTCCCAGCCTTAGCTGTAATTGTACGTAATTGTAAGTGCTAATTAGAAAATGTTAGCATGCTAACACGCTAAACTATGATGGTAGACATGGTAAACGTTACACCTGCAAAACATCAGCATGTTGTCACTGTGAGCTTGTTAGCAGCGCCACAGAGCTGCTGCCATCACTGTAGATGCCTGTCTGTCGTCGATTAATGTGCTTGTAAAAAACAATTTCACCATTTGCTAGGGGGCAAGGTGAAGTATTCAAATTGTTTGTTATATATAACCAACAGTATTTAACAAAACTCACAAATTGTTGGCATTTTAGCTTGATAAATCACTTTATAGCAGAATTGTAAAATCAATAATTTCCTAAGTGCCTGCAAATTGGCTGAACTAAACCACAGAGACAGCTGGAAAAGTTCAAACAAAAAATGAACTGAAGAGGAGGAGTGAAATGAGAAGTTAGAAGTTAGAAACAAAACCTTTTGCCTTAAACTGGCTTTGAGATTCTTATCATAAGTCATTTGTTATTCATGCGCAGTGAAATTGATGACACAGCCAGAGTGACAGAAAGACGAACTGAACACCAGTGCAGGTAACTTCATCAGTCAGAAAGGGACACCAAGCATTGCCGGTGTCACTGCATCATCAGCATTCACTATGCATCCATCAGCGCTGCGGCAGAGTGACATCATCTAGAATGCAACTGACTGAGTGTCACTTCAGCTTCACGCAACTGGACACACACATATGCAAACACACACCCACAGAGGCAGGAATTCACACACAAAATAGAGCCACATGCAGACACCGTCACATGTAGACAGAATGATGCAGGGCAGGCTCAGCCAGACGGAGCTTTGTGTTTTCATTACTCAGATGTGGACGTAGATTAAAGCGTCTTGAATCTCCAGCTCCGTGCCTTTGTGGTTTAGATCACAACTGGTTCACATGTCTGTTGACGGGATGCCGCCCAGTGCAGGAAATAGCTGGGCTTGAGAACATACAAGCTACTGCCGATAAAATGTATTCCGTGTCTCCAGTTTCAATCGCATGGAGCTGTGCTGAATTAGTGGTGAGAATATGGGAGATAAAGACTGGTGGGAGAGGGAGAGGGAGACTCTGTGAGTCAACTATCTGGGATGTTTACTTTACTGTTTGTATCAGCTCTCTTATGGATTTTCATCTGATCTACTGTGGGAAAAGCATACAAGCAGTTTGTGAACTTTTAGGGTCACAGCTACTATGATTTCATTCCAGAGTTATTTACACTTTTTTCATTATAATTTGTGATTCAAATTGGTGATTTGTCATATTTGTTTTGGACTCTCTTACTGCACATTGCACTCTGGGAGAGTGAATGTTTATAATGTAATAATATTAAAGGCACACAAAGGTATTGATCGATTTAAGCTTCCCTACATTGCAATTTTGTACATAATTCAATTGGTTTTATGGTTCTCATAGGTCAGTATTATATATATAGTGTTCATTGGAACTTTGAACCGCATCTAAAACCCCATCTCACCCACACTTTTCCAGTGTCAGAATTAGGAAGGCTGCATCCACCAAGTTTTCACCAAGCTCAAAGAGGTCAAGTGTTCGGAGGTGAGAAAGCAAGCAGGGTGTAAAACTTTTCTATCAAGCTCCTTTTTATGAGTGAAATACGATGAATCCTTTGATGAGATGCTGTCCAAAAATGTGCGCAATTATTCCAATTTGTACACCTTTGAGTTTGGCCTTTCAGAGCAGATATAAACACTTTACCTATGGAAGTGGTAGCACAACGCTTTATACTAACTGGTCTGTTTCAAGCATACTGAGACCTTAACAAGTAGGAGAATCTTCTCAACACATGAAGCAACATTAAAACCTTCTGTTTTTCCTAAAAAAACCTCCAGTTTGTCTGTGTGACCTAGTCTAATCAATAGACATATGCTCCATTGTTGTAAATCCACAGATATTTTACTGCATTGAACTAGAGCCACACTTCTAGAGGCTTCATCCATGAGAGGAGTTGTTTTATAATAAAGTACATAGAATGTTGAAGAAAGAAGTAAATTCTAAATACAGGCTAAAGCAAGAAGAGGAACTTCCAGCTGTGACAGCTAAAATATACTCTATTATGTCATCCTGGAGCTGAAACTCCGAGCACAATCCCACACACACTGGTTGAGGCGCAGCAATTTAGAAACACAAGCCAGAGAAGCGTTCCCACTCAAAAGAGTGGGAGCCAAACTCCAACAATTCTGAAGTTACGTGTAAATCACATCTGCTTCATTTGATCAGCCGGCAGTTTCTAAACAGCCTACGACATTGCACCAGCAGTAATTAACTCATCTGACAGGAAGCCTCTTTGACCAGGCGATGTGAGGGGTCATGCAGAAAAAGAGGTCTATTATGCTATGGTTCATTGCCCCTGGATGGAGGGGGTAACTACTTTCGATTCTTTCTTAGCCTTTTGTACGAATGACCCGTTTGGAAAAAGACAAGGGTTGAAGGAGAGAAAGGGAATGAAGGGGGGTGCTCGATTGGGGTGCAGAGGTGGCAATCATCCTGGCAAGCCCTCAGGGCACAAGCAGCTCAGGGATTTTTCTCCCTACGAGAATGGACAGGGAGGCATCACGTGTAGCCTCTCCCAGAGGTAGAAAGCAGATGGCAGGGGATTAGCATCTGAATGTGGACATGCAGATCTACGGGGGTTCTCCCTCTCCTCCTGACTCCCCACAGGGGATAGGTGAGCTGAGGAAAAGGAGGCTCGGGACAGACAAAATCAATAATTGGCAACCCACGGTGCGCAGACAAAAGAACTGGGAAATGCTGGTGGCTTTTAACAGTGGTGATTTTGCAAAAAAACCCCAGCTAATTACAGACTTTACCTCGGAACATGCTTGTCAGTTTGTTTTGTTGCAGACCTTCTCCACATTTTTCAGTGGATTTTACAAACTGAAGAGTCGTATGCTAAATCAAAATGTAATACAACACAGAAACAAGCCTACACAGACAGTAGGTAGGAGATAGCAATCAGGCCTCCAGTAGACATCAGCAACCGAGATAACATCACACATACCGACTGACGCAGCTTTGAAGTTCATGACTGTAATGTTTGGACTTGTGCTACAGTCAGAAAAAACACGCTGGTATCAACAATGGATTAGGGGTTTTCTTACCTGACAGAGGAAACGACTTACAGTAAGCCTATTAAATGTCATTTACGCACAGAGAAGGGTAGAAGTGGTAGGAGCAAGCAGTTATATTCTACAGCATAATGTCATGTAATCTATGGATGCTGAGCTCTGCAGGATACCTCCATTTGCCGTAGTAAAATGCTGGCATTTCTCTATGAAAAATGTCAGGCGGTTTAGATGCAGAGGTAAAACACAGAAGACAGGTTTGCTGTTCCTAAGAGACCAAAAACTGTACAATCAATAAAACCTTTACAAAGAACACTGAACATAAAAGTTTATGGGGTTACAGTTGGAATATGACATAGATGCCAGGATATATGGCAAAGACCAGACAGGTTTTTAAAAGGTTTATTACTATTTCCATCAGAAGGTTTCTCATTATTAAAGGAATTTGAATTTTAAGCCAATCTAATGCTGTATGTCTCACTCATTATTATATGTAAAGTAATGACAATAAGACTTGATACAGAACCTTATAAGAAAATACTCGACAAATGACAGACCAGACAAACAAAATCTGGGCCCATGAGCTCAAGTGTTTCAGTTTATTTATCACCAGCTATTGTCAGATTTAAAACTTCCCTTCCCTAGAGGCCATTGTCAAACGTCTGCTGGTGCTCAAAAACAAAGCTACCGGCTCTTTTTTCTACCAGGATTTATGCTCTTTGATTTAATGAGGTGACCTGAGGCACTGAAGTCTCCCACCCCACCTCCACTAGACAGCGCCTGGGATACATGCCCCGTCATACATATACATCAACTCTGTTTCTGCCTCTGAATCAACATGGTTGGTCCCCTGAATGCTGAAAATGGCTGGCATCAAATAGAGGTGGAGTGAATTTAAAAAAAACAAGAGATTCCATAGTGTCTTCCCTTTCTAGTGCAGTGCGGTATGATCAGAGGTTGTGTCCCAATCAGGGGATTCCCAAGTCAAAAGGAAAATAACAGAAATCAAATGGAAGGAAAACAAAGAAAGGAAGAGCAAGGGAAGGGAACACGGTTGAGAAAAGAGAACAGAAAATGTGTGAATGCTGTTTTCTGGGCTCCTGCCTGTATCCTCTTACTACAGAGTGAGGCAGAGCTCCACAGAGGGTCTACACACTGGTACTCAAAAGGGTCATTCCTTTGAGGGGCTGGTTTCCATGGCAGGGGTTGCCGTGGTGAGGGGGGCCCTTGATGGTCCCAATGGGGCAGTAGGCACAGTCAACACTTCAAAACAACGCAGACACTCCGGGTAGGAGGATACTTGTGAATGAAAACCGCACTACAGTGTAGTATGAGGGTGAAAGAAGGATTTTGTTTGTTTTGCATTATTTTTATGTCTTAATGTATTATTTATACATTTATTCTACATAGTGTATATATGTGTATATATACACATATACATCTTTCATTTGGAAATGGATTGAATATATTGTATACTGTGACCTCTAGCCAGTAATTGCCTTAAGTAAAAAAGGGCTTTTTTTTTTACCACTACCATTCAAGAATGGAAAGAATTCATTCCTGAATTTGTTATCTGCTCAGATTCAAAATTTGGAGTTTATAAGCTCAACAGGCAATGCCTTGTACTTCAGCAGGGGGCTTTTGTAAAATTGTCCAACCCTGGTTTGCTCTTGTTGCTAATGTAGAATGGAGGAAAGTAGCGAGCCATGCTGAATGGATAACTATGAAACCAGACCATCTGAGAAAACATTTAAGGAAGCATTTTGGCTTCAAGACCACAGGTGGAAAAAACTGTAGATACAAGCAGGGCTGTTTGCGAAATCCAACTGCTTTATAGTAACAGTAGTTTGTCACTCGAGTGAGGCAGAAGAGGAAGCATGAATGAACATTATTTAATTTGCATTAGAGTGAGTTGTGTTTGAAATAATTAAAAAACTAGATTTTTTAAATAAAGATTCAGCGTTGCAAAAACGATTTAGTGGCATCAACTGAACATCGTTGGTGTCTGTATTTGACAACCTGGGAATGAGAACGGGCTGTAAAGTGTGCACGACAAACTACGATGGCGACAAACACTATAGGCCCCATCTACAGCCAGTGTTTGGTTTGTCCGTTCTCGGCTACTGTAGAAACATAGTGGTTCAACATAGCGGACTCCATGGAAGGTGACCCGCAGCATCTGTAGATAAAAACGGCTCATTCTAAGGTAACAAAAACACAACGATTCTTATATTCCGATGATTATACACTAATGAAAACATACCTATTAATATTATATTCCACTTGTGTCAATAGAGCCTCCTAAATGTTACACACTAGACCTTTAAAGGGGGTCACCAAAGTGATTACAATTTATCCTCAGGGTGATATGAATGTGTAAACCCAATCTAGCATTTTTTCTAACTAAAAATTGTCAATTTTATGTCATTTGAGTGATCAGCTAATTGAGCAAGAAAAAAAAAAGAAGGTGGGTAAACAAAACTCTGCAAAGCCAAAGTGGGAGTTCATTGGTGTATTTGCCCTAAATTACATCCGTCATCTCTTTTAAACTTCTCCTGGCTGCTACATGTCTAAGAGAGGATGTTAGATTTGCTGGTAAGTCCCTCTTCAGACACATTCAGTGGCTGTCACAGTAAAACCCCTTTCCTGGAAACTGGCCAGGAGGTCCTCTACACACACTCAGCTGCTGTGTTCCTGCAGTCCAGTTAAAAACAGACTTACAGGAACGTGATGTACCATCAATGCATTCATGCCGTCCATCTGTTTCTACGTTTCACACTGGCTTTACAGAGCTGCTGTGTGTGGACTTCCTATGAATCGGGGGTTTCCATTCATCTGAAATACAGCCCTGACAAGCAGATGCACACAGACACAGAGATGGACACACTAACACAGTAAAGGAGATGTTCTGGTTTCGTTTAGGCCCTGAGAGGCAATTTGCCCTGAATCCTTGTAGACTTTTTTTTCCATGACATTTAGATTCCAACCCTTTTCCCTTAATGGATCAACTGAAAAACACACTCCCATTGAGATGCAATTTTTTTCCTAAAAACATGCAGAAACTTGATATAGAGTCAGTATATCAAACAATACAAGGACTTTAACAATGAGGCTCATTGATTCCTTCAATACACTTCACCCGATGCATTAGCACACGAACGCTGCCAGTCCGCTGTTTGGAAAGGATGGGGAGAAAACAATCTAGCTGTTTAGCTTGAACATCTGGAAATCATAAAGGCTCAGCGCTGCATGGCTTAGCTGCTGCGCTAAGCTAACAGGAGGTCCCTGGCCCATTCAGGAAGAAGCTAAGGCTCATTAGCGGTTTCTTCCCCAATCTTGGCCCAGGTCAGGGTCCGACAAACCAGACCAGTCTCCAACGGAACTTCTGCATGTGCTGCTGCTTCTAGTACATCATTTAGGCTACTATTAAGTCTTAAAATAGTTCTGTCTTTGATGGACAAGTAAAAAAAGGAGAACTTCATTTTTCCTTCATGCATTTTCAAGAACCCGTGCTTCTTACCATTTTAATGTAAAACTGTTCAAAGATGAAACAACACAAAGTCAAATTACTTTATGCAGTAGAGTCATTTGCAAATTCAACATTGTTTTTGCATTTTCCTCTTAGGCATCCTGGCCGCCCAAAAACACATCAATTGTTTGTTGTCAAAAATGCATTTAATTGAAATTTCCTTCACCCCTTTGACTGCAAAGCCAATACAATCCCACTAGGTTTTAGTGTTTTGCTGACATTAAAACCCATCCAGGACCCAGCTGGCTACATATAGCAACAGACACCACCATAATATTATCCAGATATGTCAACAGCCTAGTTGCATGCATTCTTGTCTGCCAATTAGGGGTGTGAAACCACAATGTAAAGCTGGACTATATGTTATAAGCCTGCTAAGACAGAGATTCATAAACTTCTTGTAATAGCTCCGTGTGAACATACAGCACATTTTTGTCTTGGAATGTGATGTTGGGAACTTGTCCACACAAACTGATCTAAATAAAGAAAGCTTTCTAGAGGAGGGAAATAAGTTTGAGGCACATGGATCAACATGGAGTGGATTTGCTGTACTCTAGCCAAGTCAACTTGTACAACCGCTCTGGTGGGCGGGTTCTTTGTCTCTCCGAAATAAACTTCTTTCCTACTCACTCCCGGTCTTCTACAACCTCTCATACCAGTATCACACTGACCTCATGGATTAGCTAACATGGTTACAACACAACATCGGAAGTGAGCGAGAATATTATTGATGCCAATATCTGAGGGAGTTTGTTACTGAGTGTAAGAATGCCCTGCATGAGTGTCCTCTCTGTCGATGGGCATCGTCCGTGAGGAATGAAATATGACACTGGCTGTCAGGGCTTGTTTGGGAGACTGGCTGCTAGTCAGCTGGAGATGGAGATGGTAGAAGGGCTAGCAGGGCGGATGAATGGTTAGAGAGATTGTCCTGTACCGAGGAGGTCACAGGATGGATGTTAGTGCCACATAAACAGTGTTTATCAAACTCAATAAACTCTACACGTGTGTCCTCGACAAGAGAGGTCCGCTCAATAATAATGAACTTCAAGAATCTGTCTATAATTTGTGAGACACACGGGTCTTTTAACAGCTGTTTCAACTACATCTGGACTGCAGATTGTACATGCTGCAATCCAGAAACTGTAGGGCGTTTTCGAAGATTTTTTGTCACCATAGCTGCTTAGCAGCTTTCTTGGTTGGCAAGTAAATGTCCCATTTGACCTCTGTTGTTAGAGCATGTTGGTTTGCTTTCGCTGGCATAATGTCCCTTTAAGAGCCATATTTTTTTCAAAGAGCCCTTGTGCAAGTCATTTGCCAGGTTGCAAAGTTTAACTGAATTTTGAGAAAATTGGAAAAGAAAACCATTATGCATATATTAGGAGTTGGTTCATTGAGATCCAACAGCTGGTGGTGGCAATTTCCCAGTCGGGCGCCATTAAACCACTGCAGAAGAGGGCACAACAAGATGATGTAATTAAATGAAAGCCAGTCAAACCTCAAATGGTAAAAAACGATGTAGAAAACATGATGGAAATATGGCATGTTTGTTTCACGTTACATGATGTTGGGATTTATTCAATAAGTCAGTTCAATTTCTCTTTGTCAGATTTTGCTTTTATTGATAAACACATTTTATACATACAGGAGGATGGAAGCCAACCTATTGGCACCTGGCCTGTTGGTCTTGGAGGAAAAAAAAGTGCCATGCCATGAAGCAGGATGTGTGTTTGAAGTGTGTATGTGTGGGTCGGCTCCACATGCAGGTCAATGGGCTGTTTGGTTCCTCTGACGTATGTGAATTAGATAAGGTCGCTCTCACAGTCAAGGCTTAATCATGTACTAAAGCACAGTTCTGCCAGCTCCTATTAGACACCTGTAGTGCAAAAGGCCTCAGACGGGACAAGCAGCAGGGGACAAAGACGCATCCTGAGTCCTCTAACACCTGTGACCATGGCAATAGGCCGCACTGTGCTTACCTGACACTAAACCAGAATGTACGCAGACATACAAAAGATATCCACATCACCACCAGTTGACACCAATCCACAAACAAATCCAGAATATACTCCAAACATTGTTCCAATACAATTATTTCCCAAAAGGAAGCTGCAACCAAAATGGCGTGTCTTGATTTCAGTGGAGCGCAGAGTGGTTCTGTGGTTTCAGGACTTTGACTGTGCACCTAACCAGAATTGACGTTGGGAAATATACTTAACGTTCCCGCGTAGAGCACGGACGTGGATTGGGTTTCCCGGTGGTTGGAAAAGCAAGAAGTGGCTAAACATATGACACACACACACACACACACACACACCACACACACACACACCACACACCACACACACACCACACACACACACACACACACTCAGAATTCATAATTCATGTGAACACAGAAGGAGTACACTACAATTAAAACTGAGATTTAAATACATTGTATTTTCATAGCTTATGCAAGTAAACACAGACACAAACCCAACCTGCTGTTTTGTGATTAAGGTCATTTCAATTACTCCATCAGTGATTAGACTCAGCCCAATCTGGCCTGATGGAGACTTGTACAGGAAAAGTACATCTCGACTGTAATTCACTTTGTCAACCTCCATTTGGCCTGAGCCAAGAAACACATAATCTAAGTCTAAATGGGCAAAGACATTGGGGCAAGGAATTCATTAATGTTTGCAGTTCATGCCACATATATACTGTATATCTTTCTGCACATTCTTTGCACAAAGGTGAAGTTAATTGACACTCACCACCTCTGAGGCTTGCCTTAAAGCAATAATCAATATAAGTTACCGTTAATACATTGGGAAAAGGTAGAAAGACACATTTTAAAGGGTTATTTTTGGTAGATAATTTTTCTTTTCACCTGTCACTGGCACAAAAGGCAACATCTGCCACTGCCTGTTGGAGCTGTACATTGTGAAACACTGCAAGTTGATATGCGTAAAACAAATTCCTGCATATTTATTGCTTTGTAATCAATCGGACTGAACCAGCAAAGGGGATGTATTACGCTCTACTTCTACAGGATCTCAGGTTACTAAATCTCAATCCAAGAAGAGAGCTGACTGAACACGGGCATGAGCTGCAAACATACCTGTTACCTAGAGGAATCTATAAACAATTAAAAAAAAACTTAAATCTAATTTGGTTTGAGTCAAAGCTAGCCCTATCATTAACCAAGAGCAAGCCCATTGATCTAAAAAGCCTACATGTTGGCTGAGATTCTCCTCAAAATCCAACATCATCAGCATATTATAATATTATTAATGTGTCGTTTTTATTATGTATCATGAACCTGAGGTCTTATGAGACAGCGATTGGAATGTGCCAGTATAAAAAAAACTGGAGTGCAGTTTCATGTGAGCTTTAATTCCTTTTCATAAAAGAATGTTTTCACATCCAGACATGGGAAATCTGTGGTTCCTGCTTCTCCCTGGCATGTGGAGGCTGAGGCGACACTGAAAGGAGGCAGGTTTGGAACAGATCCATACTTAATGGAAGTCTGGATATTTCTAGATTATTATCTATGGCTGTAAATATAGAAAAAATACATTATAACCAAATCAGGGCAGGACTTTCAATATAGCCTGCAGACATGAAGAATCAGGGTTTGGTTGTAACAGAATTATTGAGATCAATTTAACTAAATTATATTCAAAATAGCTCTGTTATTGATAAATGTACATCAAAGGCAAGTCATGCTACCTTTTGCTGATGCAAGCTGGTAATGACTGCAAGGGCAACTGGCAGACAAGATGCCAACTACAAGCTGGGCTACTCCCATATCCACAAGCCACGGGCGAGACATGAGATATATATATATATATATATATATATATAGTCACATCTTAAGTTAGCCAAA
>NW_023340206.1:8668467-8692966 GCF_004916995.1 Morone saxatilis
CCAAAAAGACGCAGCTATGGTCAGAAGACCCCAAGGGTGACATTGCGTAAGATTTATAGGCTAGTTCAAACATGACAGACGAGATATGAAGAACACATTTAGACAAATACGCACACACGCGGCTCCTGCTGTATGTCGCCGCAGCAAGGCAGCGCCATTTCTCAGATCATGCTGATTTAATCACAAACAATCAATTCAATTCAATTCAATCACATATATCAATTTTGGAAAAGCCCCCAAATTAAGCCCCCAAAAACATTATTATGGCACATTAGTAAAGCATTTAATAGAAATAACTATAGGTGTTATTACAAATCAATACATTGTTTTATTTCCAAATCTTCAGATATTTTTCCAAATACATGTCTTTATTCATTGAAGTTAAGGCGTTAAATTTACCAGCATTTGACACCAGAGCTGGGGTGGTCAGGCATTTTTGAGGGTGGCAGCAGCAAAGTGGGGGAGAGGGTGGGGGCTAGGACAGTATTTATTATTTTTAATAAGAATAATAATAAAATAATAATTAAAATAATCTACACCTCCACATGTTCAACTCAGTGTCTTTTTTTCACAGGTCAGTCTGCTCTCCCTGTGCTGCAGCGAGCAGCCGGCAGCAGCGCCGGTTTCAGCACCATACAGGCGTGGACCAGAACAAAAGGCGCAGGCTGCTGCAGCAGGAGAGAGGCGCACCGGGACGCAGCAAGACAACCAGAAATCACCGCAAATAAATCACAGCTTAACATAGATTTTTCTCACGCACAAATAATTTCAATGTCCAAATCCTCACTGAAAAGCTGTTGCAAACTCCCTGTCGAGATCATTTCATATCTCTTCACACATAACTGCACATCACACCATGACGCGCGCTCACACACACACACACACACAACCGCTGAGGATTAAATGACAGCAATGCCGGCATTAATACACACTTTGGCTTTTCTTCTAGAAACTTTTACAGCTGCCAGTGTTGCATTAAAAATGCTGAAACTCTACAGTCATGCTGGTTTGAGCAATCATAAAGCCTCATTTCCCCCAGTAAATGATAAACAAAGACCTTCAGCTCTTACCTGCAGGTTCAGGCTGCTGAGCGGCACTAATACCCTTGTGAGTGAGGAGAGCTGTAGTGACAATGAGAGCGGTATGGGGCCCTCTGATCCCTCCCCTTGCAAATGAAGCTACCGTAAGTGCAGGAGTGTATGCGCAACGGGATTATATGGCTGCAACATGCATGGCAGGCAAACCCTCCCTGTGATGATGTATGACATTTGTGCAACATCTTTGGAGTGTAAATGTGTAACACATGCACGGAAATAAACAGCTGTACACTGATACTGCCAGGCAGGACAGCCAGCAGGTGCAAAGGGAAGTGCAGAGTCATTGTTTCAAGAGCTTCTGCATCCCAACACCATACTGGGCTGCTTTGCTGAAAATGGGGATCCACTGTGTCCGCAGCAGAAATGAGTGCAGAGCTGGAGCACTGGGGTGTGGCTGTTGCTGAGGAAAGATGGAGAAGGGGAGAGAGAGAGAGGAGGAGGAGGAGAGGAAAGGGGATAACGTGGGATGTGATGCCAAGGGGAGAGTGGGTAGGAGGGGCAGGGAAAGGAAGGAGAGAGGAAACACAGAGGAAGGGGGAGAATGATAGGAGGAGAAAGGAAGGGAAGGGAAGGGAGGGGTAGAAGATGCATGAGTGAGCAGTAGCTGCACTCCTGCACCCCCCAGGTGAGGCGTGGTGGGGGTGTTGTCTGCTTCCTCAGCTGGCACTGATGGTTTTTTTTGGAGACTTTAAGCACCCGAGGCAGACTGGCATTCTGGGCATTTACAGGCACATGCACCAGATCCACAAGAATACATGGTAATGCAATGAAATAAAGGGTACATTTGTTGGAAATATGGTACTTATCATCCCCAACTGGAAACAGATAAGGCTGAAATTTTGAAAAGATGCTTTAAATCACCCAGTCACATTCAACAGTGTGCTTGTGCCTGCTGTATGTGCTGCAAAGGAATCAAATGGAAGTCTGGCCATTTGTCATCTCTCTGCCAGCTTTGTACATGGATGTACTGCCACCTAGTGATGGGAATGGGACAATGCAGAGTGGCAGCTGATGCTGTTTTACACGTTTTTCAATTGAATGCACCTTTATTAACAATCCACCCCTTCCCATCACATGCTTAGCTCACACTGTGACATACTCCCATCAAGTCTTATGCCAGTTCTCAGCTAAAATGGTCAAGAACTTTTAACATTCATATCCTTGTGAGGGTAAATGGTCCCCTTAAGTATTGAAAACAAAAGCAGAGATGCATGTACACATTGGATGGAATTTGAAAACATAGCACCATCTGCTTTCAAAAATCAACTCAAAAATGTTTAATTTGATATAAGATAATAATTAATATGTAATATGTCTCAAACATTCTCAATGGTTTGGTAAAACAGCCCATGATTCTAAATAAAAGTGGCGCGTAAAACATAGTGTATACTGTCTTTATTTGATTAAGGACGGTGTGGTAGGACATTTTCAGTGCTGACATAAAGGCACACAGATCTGAAAAATAAATTTCTTCTGTAGCTTCATATTGTACAATCTACCAACAAACACATTCACGTACAAAAATTAGTCCTTAGTGCACTTGAAACCTGTTATTTTTCAATCCACAGTGAGTTGTAAATAGACATAAAAATAGGTAAAAGTTTTAAAACACTTGATTAAGGAGCTTAATGAAGCCTTTTGGAAGCCTGTTGTCAAAATGTCGAGCCCTTTCCAATTACATCAGAATGCGAAATGCTAAAATGCAGCATAGCAGTAGAACAAGTCAGCCATGTCAGAGCAAAGCATGTCTAAAGTTTGCTCACATTAGCTAGCATTAGCCACAAGAGGCTACTGGTCATACTAGGCCAGGTATGGCTGCAGCTGCAAAACCCCTGAGTGTACTGAATTAGGTGAGTGCATTTGAAAGTGTTATTTCTTCTTTCAAAAGTTATCCCTCGACTGATTTGAAGAATTTAAGCACGATTAAACTACATTCTGTAATTCTTTGCATTACCTTTTCACGACCGCTCAACATACTTTAATCCATTTTCGGACAAACTGTCAACTACGAATAAACGTCTGTGCAAACCAACTAACTTTCCCCAGTGCTCCTCCACCATTGAAAACATCCCGATTTCTCACTTCTGGCTGACGATGCTGCGTGCAATGAGTTCTTTCATGATCTCATTGGTGCCTCCATAGATGGGCTGAACACGGGAGTCCACAAACGCCCTGAAAAGACAGCAACACAAGTTCAGCAACTTGTCTGAACCTGGAATACCTCATAAAAGTTACCCCTACCAACCCTCTTACACACTTACTTGGCAATGGGATATTCCCACATGTAGCCCCAGCCTCCATGGAGCTGCAGGCACTGAGTGGCCACCTTGTTCTGGAGGTCAGATGCCCTGAAGAAAAGACAAATTACATTAGCAAATGGCAGCAATGTGGCCTGTTGTTTGAAATTAGGTGCTAGTTGGAAGAACAAGTATAAGACACATTCTCACCAGAACTTGGCCATGGAAGCTGTGGAGGAGTCCAGGCGTTTCTCAGCGTGCAGCTGAAGGCAGTTATCTACGAATGCTCGGCCCACACAGATTTCAGTCTTCAGCTCTGCCAGCTTGTGCTGCACAGTCTGTGGAGTAAAAATAGATGCAATATTCATTCTCCTCAAGAAAAATTCTGATTCTTTGATGAAAATATCTAAAGCAGTAGCTGAATAAGACTTCAAACATTGGCTACCGGTCACAGCTAAAACAGCAACAACAAAACACTTTTCAATAAAAATGGTGTTATACAGACCTGCAGGTGAGCGACCGTCTTGCCGAAAGCCTTCCTCTGCAACACATAGTTCCGGGTTTCCTCAAACATGAACTCACAGCTTGCTATGGCCATGTCAGCAATCAACAGACGCTCCTACATCAAAAAATGATTTATGATCAAATGAACCGAAACGACACAATTACCTGATAAATAAAGCGAATAAAGACACTGAAACACTGAAACTTGTGCAACACTTGTGCAACACTTGTGCAAGCCGTGACAGCGCTCTGGCCTGTTAGTGCCTTGTTCTTTTTTTGCAGGTTAATGTAATTGGCAGGTGTTGGGCGGTCCACCTGGGCCCAATATTCCCAGTCACTATAAAAGCTGCCACTATAGCCTTCTCAGTATTTTTGTACTGTATCCATAGTATATTGTATACTATAATGTCACTTTAGTCTTGCTTCTCATTTGGGGATAATCATCCTCTAAGCATACCTTAAAACCTTGCGGGGCAAATTGCAGGCGTTAAGGGTTTTAAAATACCTTATTTGCCTCTATGAGCTCCAGTGGTGAGAAGGCAAAGCTCCAATAGCTAACGTGTTTTTAGGACACTGGCATGCTCCTGTCCCTTTCACTACATGCAGTTTTTTTTATCTCACGTTTTTTCCCTCTTCAACTCTCCCAGTTTGAAAACCTCTGTAATAAAAGGCATGAGAATGCTAAATGGCAAATTTCCCCTATGTTTCTTTCACCTGAGGCAGTTCATTCATCAGGTAGTAGAATCCCTTGTTTGGTTCCCCCAAGAGGGCATCAGCTGGGAGCCGCACATCCTCAAAGAACAGTTCAGCCGTGTCCTTTGGAAAGGAGAAAAAAAACAGTGAGACAACAGAGACAAAGTGTCCTGAGATCAACCGTTAGCGTGTCCTCTAGCAGGATGGCAGATTGATGCAAACACTGTCTCCCCAAGCCACTGAGCTCCAGTACCTGGGCCTTCAGACCGATCTTCTCCAACTTGCGTCCTTTCTGGAAGCCCTTCATGCCGTTCTCCACCAGGAACAGACTGATGCCGTGCGCCGCTGTCTTCGCCTCGCGGTTTGTCACGGCCACCACCACCACCAGGTCTGACATCCAGCCGTTCGTGATGAACACCTGAGACGGTAAATAGTTCAAACTGATGCAAAGATGCAATAAAAAGGCCGTTTTCGCTTTTATGACTCAGTACCTTGTTGCCATTGAGGATCCAGTCACTGCCATCCCTCTTGGCGTTCGTCCTCACACCTTGAAGATCACTGGAAAAAGTAAATAAACCTGACTGGTCATCAAAGCTAGACTCCATTTATTGTATACATGCTGCTGATTTCTTTGATGTTTCATCTACGCCTGAGTCCTGACCTGCCTGCTCCCGGCTCTGTCATGGCAATGGCGCCGATGCATTTCCCAGCAGTCATCTCAGGGATGAAGCGCTCAATCTGTTCCTTGCTACCGTAGTTGCTGATGTAGGGCATGACAATCTCAGAGTGCAAGGAGAAACCCGGGCCTGTGCAGTTGGAATACATTCTGGAGAAAAACAAAATCGCATTTAAAAAAGTAAGTGTAGTGGCAAATCTATACTGATTATAAATTCATAATGGTTCATGCATTAGCACTGTCTGTCCTTTAGCTAAGAACTCTTTAACTATGTGTAAGTAAGTATGTGTGCCATTTTCTGGTGACTTAGCAAAGAGATTAGAAAGCTAGATAAGAGAATATGTTTCTTTATTGATTCCCCGTAGGAGAAAATCAAATCAAACACAGCAGCATAGGTGAATGTAGTGTAAAAAGTATAGAGTACAATAAAGTACAATAGGAATATTATAAAATATAGTAAAAAATTATAATGAAAAATATATATACTATAAGCAATATGCAGTAAAATGGTGTGCAAAATATTTTGAGCAACCTTTGACTAAAAAACTGAACTGTACAAACAAACTGCACCTTAAAGATAAATAGTTTGTGCACTGTAGGTTGAAAGTTAAACCAGTCATACAGCTATGAAGAAACAGTTAGGCAGCTCAAAAACTGTGGATCAGTTAAAAGAGTCAAGAGTTGAGACTGTATGATTTCATTGTGTTTTTAATTTCAAAGTCAACTCACTGCTCCTCCCACGTGACTGCCGCAGAGAACAGGTCTCCTCCGATGCCACCGTGCTCCTCTGGTATCATTACTCCCAGCAGGCCTTGCTCGCCAGCCTTCTCCCACACCTCCCTGCTCACCTGGCCCACCTTCTCCCACCTGGAACAAGGAAAAAGGGATTGTAGTGAGGCAGGGAATAACTAAAAATAAAAGGTTTTGTGTCTTTGTGGTTGTTCTGAGCCTTTTGCTGGTCATTTTGAGACTCTTAGTGGTAATTTTGTGTCTTTTTATGTTTGCTAAATGCCCTTTTCTGGTCATTTCGAGCCTCCTTGTTGTCCTTTTGCCTTTTTTTTTTAGTAGTCCGATTGACTTTGCAACAATAAATGCTAACAGGGATCTCAAACAGAGATTCCACTTACTCCTTGTGGTTTGGGATCACTTCATCTTGATAGAAGCGGCGGACACTTTGTCTGAAGAGATCATGGTCTTCGGTTAAGATCCGGCGGGTGCCGATGTCCATCAGGCTTTTAGCACTGGAGGTCTCCGGACGGGCCGAGGGGACAGGCTGCTGCTGGGCTTGACTGTGCTGTAGCCTGGAAGGAGTTGCAGAAATTCAACCAATCATACTCTCCTGGAAAGCCAGCAAGTGGCTGATTTGGCAAATAAATTGACATTGGTAAAGCAACAGGGGATTATGGGTGATCAGTGTGATATTCATTTTAAGAAGCTACCATAAGCATAAAAATTAGGGCTGAAACTACTATTTTCATTATCCTTATCTGTCGATATTTTTCCTGTTTTATCATTTCGTCCATGAAATAACAAACCCTGTAAGCTGGAGCCTGGAAAAAGTTTACTTTTACATAATTGTACCAGAATAATAACTGTAAAAAAAAAAAATTAAATAAAAAAACACACACACTGCAACTTTCTTAAAGACAATAAATTAAGATATTTAAAAACACGTTCATATACTGACACTGAATATCTGGAAGTGTGTCAAAGGTCGTGTACGGACAACACGTCGATTACAATACTATTATCTGAGCGTATAGCAGCAGCAGCCTGTAAATAATACACATAACACATTCAAATCACTAATGAATCAAACAAATGCATCCATTTAAACAAAATATGACTTAAACATTCAAACTATTTACGCTATAAGTTTACCTTGCAGTGGCCGCAGACAGCACCTGTCGTCGTCCGGAGACATTTCTCAGGCTTAAAAGACAAGTTTTGATCATTTTTTTGTGAGTAAAAACTGCAACAAACTATCACGGAAAAAGACACAAGCAAACGTGACAAAGATCGTGACGTGAACGCTCCTGTAAAGACGTATCACTTTGTTGTGAGTCACTGGCTCCACCCCCGCGAAAAAAAGTACGTTTTAATCATTAACATATGCTCTGGGTCGCAAAGTTAAGACGTTTTCGGTTCTGTGTCGATACTATATTACTATTAATAACCTTTTTTTTTATGGCCATAAGGTAAAGAAAGTGTTCACACTCGGAACAGCAGAGTGAGGCCTCTTACGTCTGCCATCTCTCGGCTTTTTGTATTGACTTTGAAGGTATCACCACCTACTGCACCGGAGTATGCAGACATGGCTTTATATGACTTACAGTAGACAAACATACAATTAAATTACATTAAAAAATCAAATTAAAAATAAATATCACCATGACTTCGCTATATCCTGTTATATAACCTTGTATCCTTCAAAAAAAGAAGACAAAAGTCAGCAATATAATGTATTCCGTCATGTCTAAGAGACATAAAACATAATAATTTGCAAACAAAATAATTGTTGTTGCAGAAAAAGAGGTCCCGGTCTTTACATTTATAGTTATTTTTGGCATATACAGATATCTAATAATCAAATTTAATAGAATAAAACATGAATTTAAAAAAAAACTTTCATTACCTTATACATGTATTTATTTCACAATGCGTGTGGTGGCAGAAAACGGTTCAAACAAAACATTTGCTGTTTTTAAGTGACATGAGGTGCTGTATGTTGAAAGTCTGACCACTTCCTAATTACAGCACAAGGGGGCAGGCTCTCTTAAAGTTAAGAAAATTAAAACCAAACTATGTGCTTCAGAAGGATGCAGAATTAAAGTCTAGCAGTAAATGGCACCTAAAACCTGCACCCGTTTGTACTTAAACACATGTCCCTAAATTATTGGGTATATCTGACATACTATAATGATATACTATAATGTCCAAAGCCCATATGTCTTTAATAGTGTTTGTTTTCTTATAATACATTGTCATGTAATGATTATCCTTTTGTTTATATTGGCATTATATGTGATATATGTGATTGTTGTCTCCTTTCAATTGAACTGTTGTCATATTTCTGTGTCATTATCATGCAGAGGAAAACAAAAATATATATTTGTGACACTTTAATGGCACCATCTGCATGTGAGTTTAGGTGGTGTGCCTGATGTGCACGCCTGAAGTCTCAATATTTTATACATAGGCTCAGGATAAAATCATCCAAATACCAAAAAGCATACATTTAGATTATAAACTAACCTTGCAGATATAATAATTAGCTACCTTTAGCCACAATATGATACCGGCCATCCTCATAGAGCTAAACTCCCCTTTATATGTACCTATTTTCTTCTCCTGCTTGTATAACAGTTGTGTTTATTTTTTACATATCTGTTCGGCTTTGTTCTCCTTGGGTGTAGCTGTACGTCTATTTCTACCTTCCTGTTCTTTGTGGACTTTGTACACACACACACACACAGTACGCACTGTTTAAACAGGACTCAATCCCTTGTATGTGTGCAAATAGAATGAATGTTTATTATATATTATTATTCTATTTATTTACTTTCTGGCTTTAACTGACATTTATTGATTTACCTCCTGGCTTTAACTGACATTTACTTATTTACTTTCTGGCTTTAACTGACAATTATTTCTTTACTTTTGGGCTTTAACTCTTACATCCCTGCATATGTACAACTGTTTGTGGACAATGAAAGATCAAGAATCAACCCAGATGGGATGTACGTTGGAAAAGTTTATTCTGACATGAACAGAGTGACAATAAATAAAACTTTTCAGGGAAGTGGGAGACTTTTGGCAGTCTATCCACAACCATTCCCCAGCACCTTTGGCATTGCTGGGCCAGTGATGGCGTGACTGAATGAGGTGGTGGTGGGAAGGGAGGGATCTACCCTCACTTGATGAGCGGTCACCCCTTCTCCCCCGTTCCTCACCCCATATGGTAAGTGGAGAAATGCCCCGGGGGGGGGGGAGTAAAGGGCCAAGTCATGGGGGTCTACAATGGAGAGATGATGGTAATGTCCCGAGAGAGGAGGGTTTTAGACAAAATGGAAAGGAAAACAAAATAAAACAACAAGATGGGTTTGCTTCAACATCCCTTGTACATAGTCCTTGTCTTTCCTTGGTTGGTCTTTGACACAGTGTAGATGTCCTGAACACTGTTGGGCTGTCTGTAGGTGAGCTACAGTTTCTTCAGCACTCCGACTGCTGGCCTCTTACACAGACATGATGTGCTTGACGAAAGCTGGAGAAAACAAAACCCCATATGTCAAAATCTTTGGCATAATATATCTACTTGAAAAAACAAACAACTGGGAATGCTGGGAAATCAAAGCTTACCCTCATAGTGCACACTGCCGTTCTCATCCTCCTGGCCGGTCATGAGGGCTTCAATCTCGGCCTCAGACATCTTCTCTCCTGTAGCGTGCAAGGATCCATGTCAAGAACGTGCTCTCCATTTCACATACCGTGCATGCTAAGCAAACTATATTTGTGTGCTTCTATATTTGGCGAAGGTGACTTGAGACTCACCCAGGGTGGAAAGCACGATACGCAGCTCAGCGCCCATGACTGTGCCGTTGCCCTCCTTGTCGAAGACGCGCAGACCCTCAACGTAGTCGTCATAGCTACCCTTTGGTTGGCCGTCAACCTCCTTCAGCATGGGGAGGAAAGCTTCGAAGTTGAGCCTCTTGTTGGCCATGTCTGTAGAAAAAAGTCACACGTGATGGCACTGTTGTTACACATGCTTTCATCTTAGAGCCTAAACTGCAGTTGTGCATTTTGCGCGCATGCAACAGGGGTCTTACCATCGGGAGTGGGGTTGCCCAGAATCTTTGCAACATCCTTGTTGGTGGGGTTCTGGCCCAGAGCACGCATGATGTCAGCCACCTGGTTGAAGGCCACCTGGCTATCACCAACTCTGTCAAAGAGACCAAAAGCCTCCTTGAAGTCTGGTCGGAGAGGTGGGGAGAGTTAAGAGAGAACTTTGAGTCACAAAGTACTGACACAAGTCGGTCAAAAGAACAAAAAACACATGATTTATGTTGCCATCAAAATGTCTGGTTGACATCAATGCTAGCAATGTTCTTTTAGGCCCCCTTTGGGTTTTAAATTCTATTCTATTACAGGGATCTTGGTCAGCTATGGCAGCTATGTGCTGGAGGATCAAAGACAGTAGAAGCCACATACTTCAGTCATTGTTCTCAGCTAATGGGGAGCGACAGCTGTACCCAAGCAGATACGGGGAAGGTACCGACTGGGGCCTTACCAAAGGTTAGCTTCTATGAATCCTACCAGGAGGCCAACTCAAAGTGACCTTTTTGATAGATTAATGTTCTCGCGTGGCTCCCGAGCAGCAGCCGTAGCAGCCCCCTCTTCTAACCCCTCTACATTCCTGTCTCCACTTGCATTTGGGAGGAATTTAGGGCGACATCGGGAGCAAACTGATACACCCCGACAAAGTAACGCAGGCCATATAGAGGCATGGCCCCATGTCGCTGCTCAAGTTATACAAGAATGCTGACTGCGACGTAACCAACACCTTGCACGTATTCCATTGGTATCAATGCACCAGAATGTGCAGAAGCACCACTATTTTCTTTTTTGGGTGCAAAGCTGGCCAAATTCAAAGTCCATATAAACAAATTAACTTGATCAGAAGCACTTTTGCGCTTTGCACTGCAATTCTAAGATGCCCAATTTGGGAATATATCTTTCACTCTGAGTTGAACATATAATACTAGAACACAAGAAAAAAATCTATACAAAAAAACACCATCTATTCAGGACACGTCTTTCAGCACTGAACAAAAGGGCTGGGGATGGGGCTTTGGAATCACAGTTTGGATTCCTTGTGTAAGAGGATGCCGCCAGACCTGCATCTTAAACCTTGGCCTGGAGATTAACACCTCTGCCCACTGTGGGTTGCAAGACAAGGCTAGGTTGGCTTAGAATAGACATATCTCAAATCCTCCTCGACAACTGGACAAGTCATTGGAATGGCACGTCCAATGGTGGTCTTCAGTCTGGAAGTTTCCTCATCCCTACTTCCATCTTTTGGCTTCATTTATTTGGACTAAAGTAGGCAGGCCCGTAGCTACTCTGAGAGATTCTTTATAGTGACAATTGCTGACAAAATCCCTCGCTAAAAAAATGACAGACTAAGCTTGTGGAAGAAAATTTGGAGGGCATGCTCTCCTGCTGGTAAAGGTGCAAGTAAATGTCACTCTGCATGATGATGAAAGGAGCGGGATTCTCATTGTTCACATGCTAAGATATTTATAAGGGATGAGGACTGATTTTTGATTGAGATTTTCTTCACTTACCCTCAATCTGGTCTGCTGTGAACTCGGTCTGTCACATAGAAATACACGAAAAAAACCACACACATACACCAAACAAAAAGGTACATTTACGAATACATAAACACACGGAACACAGAGAAACAAATGGTTTATGAGTATAGAAACCAGGATTATGTAAGATTTTCTTACAAGAATGTATAGTAAACTATCCAAAACTGCACTAAAGAAATATGGTGAAAATATAGGTTCCTTGCATTTAGACATAAGCCTACACAAACATTAATCATAGAAATGTGGATGTATTTCAAGGCGGTGGTCCTGGGCCACTCAACCAAACCTTTTTTCGCAATTAATAAAGACAAGCTTTTTAGAAAAGTATCAAAAAGGCTTTCTCTTCCCTAGCCCGATTTCAGTGATGCCAATAAAGTCCCAATTTTGGGATTATCTTGGTGAGATGAGATCCAAACCCATTCCACAAAAAAAAAAGAAGTAACTCCATCGGTACTGCCCCACCCAAAACGTCCAAAACACAATTTTGTACACACCATTTTGGAGAGTTGGAGCTGGAGGAAAGAAAGGAGAAGAGAAGCTCGAGTCCCAAGACAGAGTGGTCCTGAGCCATGGTCAAAGCCCCCTCTTATTTATCCCAGGCATGTGATGTCACATATGCTAATAGGGCAGATCAGATGACACGTTGGAACATCTTTAACTTTCTTAGGGCACACGGAAGGGAGAGCAGTGGGAGTAGGCCTTTAGAAGGGGACATGGATATTTTTAGAAGTAGAAATAACTGTGTCAAGACTCTGCTTCTTCTGTCTCAAGATTTAAAACTGTATTTAAACTAATTTCTATAAAGAATAAATTCTATCATTGACTTGATATCGAAGGTATTCTCTTTAGGGAGAGATGCAGTTGAACTGTGAATGTAATTGCAGAAAACTCAGCTATCTAGTGGCCCAATTCAGAAGGGCTCAAAGCCCAGAGAGCTCATTTACAGGGTGGTATTTTTAAACAGTGAGACTGCTCCTCCTCTTATGGTTAAATAACAGCAGGGCAAAAACTGTCGATTCTCTTCAGGCAGATATTAAAAAAGCCAACTTTGTGTGGCCATTTATTTAAGAACTGAACTATATAGGTTTCATAATACTAATGTATAAGCTTTATGGACATCACATTTTAATAGACCTGTTCTTAAAAAATGCCCCAGATTATCATTTAAGCAATAAAGAAATTATAAAGTTAATGTTTTGTTGTTGTTGAATTGAGCAATATAACGTGCAGCTTTGTTGACTTATCCTTAATTGATCAAAATGTCTTGTAATGTACTCTATATGCAACTGAATGAAAACAATTACATTGGAGTGGAATTGAGGTTATAAATGATTACGATTGGTTAAATAACCCAGAAGTAAAAACTTAATTGCCTCATCTATGGAGGTTAAATGACCTGAGCACTGAGCTGCTTCACTAACCTTCCCATCTCCACCAGAGCTCTCCATGGTGCTGATAGCAACATCAAAATCCATCTATTATTTATGCAGTAGATGCATAAAACAAAACTAACAACAAATTCACAAGAGTACATTTCAGATGGATTTCATCTTGAATGCAGTTCCAGTGTTTTGATGGTCCCCGCCTGGTGTTATTGAAAGTACCGTGGAACTATTTAATGTAAGAGAAAGTTAATTCTTGCATGTGGAAAAAAACATTTTTCACAAAACAATCCCAACTCAAGGTCCAATTAACTGGAGAAACTCAAACTCATTCATAGTAACATGATCATCACTCTCATGTTATACTGAGTCACTAACACTGAGCCTTTTTTCATTAGGTTCAATTTATGCTCACCTTTGTTGTCATATTTGTTCTTTAAAGCTGTAAAACCTCTCCCATAAAAGTATGCTTATCTTTTAATGCGTGCATAGATTCACATGCTGACTCATGAATTTTCACTGCATTGAAGGTTAAAGTACTCTGTATGAGATGCAGTCTGCATCCCAATTATTGAGCTCTGCAGTTCCCACACAAGCCTCTGAGGCCACTGCCTATTCAGCACATACATTTTTGGCTCTTTTAAGCTAATTAAAAATAGATATTACAAAATATCTCTAAAATGAATAGACACAATCAGACCATTATTCACTTTAACAAAGAACAGTAGTTAATGACTTGCCCTGCATTTTTGCCCATGGACATTCAGATAGATTTCAGATAAACATTTGAGATTATTTAACAAACATGAGGATTTCACCTACATCATTGAAATTCTATAATTGAATTGACTCTGTGGTGTTGGAAATGTGTCTTCGCAAGTAATTTCCTGACTGTACTTTATTCATAGTACAGTGTCTTTTATGGACCAAATACCTTGGGCTGCTTGAAAATCATCAGCCAATATGTGCAAATTCAAATGTTTACATCTTTTTCTGGCCTTGTAAATACTCGCTGCCAGACTAACTAACCAGTCATGTCCCACGGCTATAGAGCAGAAGGGAAAGAGCTGGAGGACATTTGTGAGAGTGAGTAAACTAGAGTGAAAGACATGTCCGGGAGACCACTCCCCCTGGACAGATGAGCTCTATTTTTACTCCCATTCCTGCCCGAGGTGTTCGGTTTCTCCTACGCTGGCTGGTCCGGGTTCTTTGACGATGGGGGTGGAGAAAAATGAACGCTCCTGCTCCTCAAGACTCCCCCGGTACAGTAACCACCTCCCCATCCAATCCCACTAACCCTCCGAGACCCCAGCTGGCGTCAGGTCATAAAGAAGCGTTGGCAAGGGGCTTAAAAAAGAGCGGTGGCATTGTGTCGCCTATTAGTTTTCAGTGGTGTTACATAAGCCTTATTTGGAATAGAGACCAGACCAGTTAAGCCAAGAGGCCCATGGAGGAAGGGACAGAGGATTTAGACATTTGTCACTGGAATATGGCTTCATTTGTGAACTAAATGCCTTAAAATTTGTGTTTTAAGGATTTTTTAAGGCTAAGTATTATTGAACTTCTAGTATTTTGACATCTCTCTGTCAAATTTGTACGCCTCCTGCATTTCTGTGTTATCCCAGAGTTTACAAAGAAAATTCCCCGACATAAAGAAGCAGATCACACCATGGACATTGGACACAGACCATCTCGTATGCCCTCATACAGCTCCACTGAGAATGGAAAATTCAACCCGATCAGCATAAAATGTTTAATTCAAATAACCTATTTGTGAAGTGACTCAAGGTAAATGTCTCTTGGTGCCAACAAACATACTTCATTTCCCAACTGGAGGTCAACTGTCAGATATTCATTCACACAACTAATTGCTGCCCCCTTGCGGCCTTTCTTTGCTGCGGCAGAGTTACACCAAAACAAGAGCAGGAGGTAAAATTCACTACAGAGCAACAGCTGAAAAAAGTCACATGATTTATTGCTCAGACAGTGCAAAGGACAGGCAACAGTTTACACTTTGGGGTTAATCCCTAAACACATGACACAGCTTGTACTGTTTTATATTTAGTGCAGTGTAACTAGCTTTGCTGTTAACAGAATAGCAAACTAAAGCATCCATTTCTTTCTTTTTTTTAACATATCAAACCGACAATATACAGATAAGTCCTAACAAAACCCCATTTAATTTTCCCACAATTTAATTTTGTTTTGACTAAAAATGAAAATTTGTTTCCTTCTTTTTTTTTTTGCTTAAACCCTTATACGACGACACAATCTGAGCAACAGCTGGAATTAATAAAGCAAAGAGTTTCATTTATACACAAAAAGCCAGAGATGTTCCCACTTTTGACACATCTTTGAGATAATTATGTAGTTGAGATGTGAGCATAGGATTCATCCTGTTAATAACATGTCAAGTTCCCAGAAGAGAAAGAGCAGGAAAAACATGGCACAACGTGTGAAGTGGGAGTCAAAGTCAGTCCCAGAATTTAATTTATGAAGATGAAATGAAGTGTTTTCATGCATGAGCGTGACAGAGAGCAGAAGTGTGGGTCTTCTTCTGGTTATATTTTCCCACAGTGTGGGTGGGGGAGGACTACCTGTGGAGACACTTTTACACCTCAAAAGCTGGGAACCTTGCTTTCATTGGCTGCAGAAGGTCGGCCAAGAAGTAGATGGTGCCGGCCATGCCTACAAACAGGAAGTGACATGGTGAGGTTACAGCTACAGTAGCCCTACATACATACAGAGTAATTTAATGTATTTTTATAGGATAAAATGAGTAGCCCCTGGTGACAAATGACTAAAAACAGAATGATACAGAAAAGTCTGTATCTCAAAAACTACAAGTTGACTATTTGATCCAGTGTAAATCTGATATTTAACATGTCAAATGAATGTCATTTTTTTAAAGAAAGAAAATTAACTTTGTCTACCATTTAAGGCATATAATAAATCAAAAACTATGATTTTGTCATGTCTAGCCACATGTCTTGACAGTTTCCACAGCAGATTTTGTGTTTCCACCTCTAAAGAAATATATTTTGGGCTTTTCGTTAACATATTAAATGTAGTTGTGTATGTATCCCTCAGCAGTTTTGTTTCCAACTGCAATGCCTGTTCAATTTTCAGTTAGCACACTTACTACTAATCCCATTAACCTCTTAATTAGGTACAGAGTATACATATGTATCTTTTTTATAAATCTTTTTTAATCTGCCCAATATGTATGTGAATAAGTTCAACATGTTGTATATTCATTAACACAGGGGTGGCAGTTAGGTCCTGTATGGCGTAGCTGATAACTAGCTCTTTCAGGGTTTTGATGATATCTGTAACAAACCAAGCATTATAACAACAGGACGTTTTTAGCAAGCAGGACACACATTGTCATCACATATTACCTTCAAAAAGGGAGAAGGGAGTGTCTGGTGTTCGGCATCCATGTTTGCCGTAGTTCATGCACCAGTCTGCAAACTGGAGTGACGAAGGGAGACAGAGAGAGGCAGTGTCATAATAACATTCCCATTCTATCACAACACTGGACTGTAGCTGAACCATCCCAGGAGAATAGCGAGCAATGTCCACAACTGCTAAAAATTGTGCTCCGCTCGGGGAAATCCTAGCAACTGTTGAGGTATCGGATTATGACCACAATGTCACTCTGTAGCACTGGGAGCATATAGCAGAGCTTAGGCAAGACATCTGAAGGCTCCATTTCCATCCTCTATGAATAGATTCATATTAATGATAGTACACGTGGGACTCGTGCCACCTGGAGCGGATCCAAAAGAGAGCTCACTACCAGCCCCGCTTGGGCTTGCTTTGATGGCGACTCGCACCGACAGCTACCAACCTATTGTCAACAAACATAAAAGGCCCTGCCTCTCACATGGCCCCGCCTTTTCAGGAATAATTTTGGATTTTAAGGCTGGCGAGTTGCCGACTGTGAGAAGTTACCTTTTCTTTGACTTAACTTTAATATGACCTTCGCAAACAAAGCCAGAGAAAATAAATATAAAATGACCTCTTCTATTAGTTATGGCATTAGCAGGTTAATATTAAATACCTTAATTTTGATTAAACAATATTTTCTTAACTTATTTTGCTTTTTATTAAGAGCCATCTATTCTTTTAGGGAGTAAATGCTGATATTCCCTGGAATACTACTAAAACTATAAGTGGCAACAAAAGTGACATGCCTTCTGTATGTTAAACAAACGAACTTTCATTGGCAAATAAAGTGTTAAACATTCTTAATTTCAACCTAAACCACATAAGAAAACAACTCCCAATCATAATTCCTCACCGTCAAACTGCTGAGGCATTAATCAAGTATTTGGACACTAATTAAGAGGGATGCACAATTAATATTTGCAGTTGTTTGATCACTCAAATGCCGGCTGCACCGTGTCAATGATCTACACCGATTAGGTTCGAACATTTCTTTCATGTGCTCTCACCATGCAAGCTCTGTAAAGGTGCTTGGGGTCCTGCGTTTGCCGGTAGAGGGCCAGAAAGGCGTAGGCATTACCCGCCGCGCCGTGACACAGCCCGTAGCCCTTCTTCAGCAAGCCACAGTGCCACACCACCTCTCCACACTGCAGGGCATCAACCAGGTACTGAGGTACTCCGAAGGCCTGGGACATGGGACAAAGCAGAAGAGGAAAAAGGGTGAAATTAAAATGTTTTTGCGTATCTTAAGGTATACGTTGGACTAAACTAAACTGGTGCTACTGTATAAGGAGAATCCACAGGTAACAAGATAAGCTGGGAAATATAAGACAATATACTGTACTGTAAACAATGTTTTAAGTAATAGATGGCACCCTCATTTTGCGAAATAAAGCAATTCTTTTCTCTCAGTAGTTTAATTCTTTCTTAATAGCCTGACAGAAGAACCACAACATTTGTTGCCGGTCAAACAAAATAGTTTTTTCACACCATTATTTTGAAAGAGGAAACAGAAAGAATAGAAAGCTGCGGAGGAATATCAACACTACATCAACTTAAATAAAAACAGTGACTAAACTTTACCACAAGATGGCACTGTGACCCTGTAAATTAACTCTTTTCATTCTCTAAAAGACTGGACTCCATGAATGACCTTTCGTAACTGATACGAGTTTTCAAAACAACGCTCCAGTAATCATTCGCTCCCTCAGTGTTTACCCTGTACGCCTGCAGGAGCATGTAGATCACCCCTGGAGCTCCGTGGCACCAGTGCACCAGCAGGTCTCTGTCGTCCCCGATGCAAGGAGGGTAGTTTCCTGAGGGGAACTTGAGACGGCAGACGTTGTCGACGCTGGGCTTCACCAGCCTGTGCACGTACTCCTCCACAGCGACGAAGCCTGGCTGCGAGGGGGATATCAGACCACAGAGGCACAGGAGTAACAGGTGGAAGCAACAGGCAGCAACTTTGGTACAGTTTTCTTTTCAACGCACTGATTGTGCCTGAAATTAATCTAACAGAAGCTGGTTGGATAAAAAAGTAATAAATAGGAGGCATGTTATCGCACTGGACTGACTTTAGTGCTGAAATAATTACTTCTTTAGACAATAGTGATTTAATCAGTGTATCAAGAACTATTTCAGGAATCGCTGAATTGTTTAAGGTGCTTTATCGTGTAAAAAGTGCAATATTAACGCTGGTTCTGGCTTCTCAAAAGGTTTGCTTCTTTTTTTGTTTTCTATTATTTTAAATTCAATATATTTACCTTCTGGAGCTTTGGTTGGACAAAAAAAAAAAAGCCATTTTAAAATTTCACCTTGAGCTCTGGAAACCTGTGACTGGGATTTTAGGGTATTACTGACGTTTTATAGGTTAAACAATTAACAAATTCCTTAGGAAAATAATACAATTATTGTTAGTTGCAGCCTTAGACATTATCACAATGATGCAGGGTACGCGCTCATCCAGTAAATAATATACCCAACTGTTTTCGGACGGTTCATTTGTTAAGTGCAAGTGCATAAACATCTTTGGCATAATGGGCTATTTCTGTTTTAATGCTTAACACATTTGGGAGATATTAAGCTCCTTACATGATTTATCTGGTCATGTAGTAATAAAAAATAAATACATAAAGTAAGCAATGTCCTAAAGAATAGCAGTCGAGAGAGCCATCTTACCTGCATGAGGTAGTAGAAGATGCCAGCCAAGCCGTGGGCGGCACCAACGTACTGCTCCTGGTACCACTCGTACATCAGAGGGCTGTGGTTCTGAACCCTGAACTTTCTGCTCAGGTGCTCGCCTGAGACGAGCACGGCCTCACTGATCTGAGGAAGGAAACAACACATCCCGGCTCACAAACACACCTAATCTGTAGAATTGAAAGAAATCAATGGAAATAAATTAGAGAAATTGGACATCAATATGTGCAAGAGTGAACAAATTAGCGCAAATCAAGTTTGCTTGGGGCAGTGAACTACAAGTTAGAGAAGCGGGTTTAGGACCATAAACTCTCCTTATATTATTATTATTTATATATTTATTTAATTGATTTTTCCATATCAATTTCTCCTTTTTTACTTTAGTTATTGCCAACGCATTTATCCAATTAGGCTCCTTCTTCACCTACGGTTACTATAGTTGTATGTACCGTCAAAGAGAGTACTGTCTAAGAAGTCATGGATGACCAGCCTGTCCTTGATAAAAAAAAAAAAAAAAAGTCTGCAGCACATCAGATCAGAATTTTTGTCAGACTGTGCCCTGACTCTAACTCACCTGCTGGATGTACTGCAGCGGGATCCTGTCTTGCCCGAGCTGCTGGTTGACGAAGACGAGGGAGTAGAGGTAGCCCATCCGACCATAGAGCAGCTCATCAGGCAGCCCGCCTGCACCTTTCACCACATTCTGGTGAAACTGCAGCAGTCTGGGAGAGTAGCAGCGGAAACAGACAGGATCTTTTATCATGACCAATGAACTATTTGCGATGACCTATAACCACGTACAATTAATTGTGTAGCAAATGTGGTCACAATTCTGCGTTTGGCAGTTAATGAAAGTGGATCTGGAGTGATATTCATCCTTGTGATTGGAGTGATGCTCTGGTTCATCCAATCACGGGGTCACAGATTAACAGTCTGACCCATCTCAAGCATTTTGTACACTGGAAAACAGGACCTTTTGTTCTCCAGCTGCAGATACAAAAATGTATGTTGCATTACATATATTTGATATAACATCATGATCACAATATACTATAAAAGCCAAATAATATTGGTTAAAATTGTGCAGTTCTATAGATTTATATTTAGTCAACTGCAACATCCGATAAAATAAAACCTTTGCCAACTACATAAACTCTATATTATGTACAGAGAGTCTACATATCATCATCCATGAAAATGACACAAAAATTGATCCGGATCGCAGGCATGTAATAAGGAACACAACAAGCAAAAGATAAAAGGAAAAAGCATGAAATTACATACTTCAGAGAGCATAAGAAATGGCTTTTATCTGAGCAAATATCTCCAAAAACAAGCAACACATCTGAGGGTTGTACTACGGAGCGAGATTAATTGGTTAGTGGGGTATAAAGCCTAAAGCCGTAGTTTCTAATGTCAAGAAGGAGGCTTTATTTTAACCTGGCAAAGCCTGCGTTACACTGCTGGTAGTCTATTAGTATTTATCAATTAAAATCAATTTCCCTTTAGTGAAAAACTAAAGTGATTTCCACGTATCCTTCATTATCGCACAGTGTCAGACCTGCAATTCTTTAGTATAACGTTTAAATATGCTGTGTCAAGTTGGAAGTTTAAGAGCTCTACAATGTGAAGTCGTCACATTAGAAATAAACGGGAGGCACTGAGAATTGAGTAGTAAAACAAATATATTAAATTTTGTGCGGAAGAAAACGACCTGCCGAATCGTCCCTAGGAGCAGGGTTGAGATATACTGCCCTAGACTGACCTGTTGATGCACTCATCGGTCTCTTGCACCCTCTGCAGGCGATGGTAGACCACAGCAGCTATAGCCAGAGGTCCCGCATCCCCACATAGGAAGGTGACATCATGACGTCGGGTCAAACACTTCAGACTGTGGTTGACATAGTCTAGTGCCTTCTGCAGTAAGGAGGGGTCCTTGAACACGTTGTGGAGATGCAGGTAGAGCAGAGCAATGCCTGTGGACAGAAAGACAAATACACGTTATTGTAGCTGTGTTTTTCTGATTTAACTAACTAAAGTAAGGCTGCGCGTTTGGTAACCAACAGAGATGTCTAATCTAATCATTGAGCACCGAAATAATTTGAATTTGGAGCAGAAACCAAACAGTAAGTCGAGGAAATGTAGTTATTTTGTATTTTTTATATTATATATATGTATATATGTATATTTTTATCTTATTTTAAACCATTCTGTATGAAAAAAAAGGGGCAATTCTCTGGTTTCAGCATCTAACAACGATTATCATCAAACTCAAGCCCAAAAAAAGGCCCCAAACCTTTACATACAAAGGCAAACAAGCGCCTGCAGTGAGCATCACTCTCATTACGTGGCCCCTTTCACTCCCCGAGGTACAGTCAGACCCCACGATGGGATTTATATCACACGTGTACTGGTGCCATCACCTGCCCAGCCAGTGTAACTGGTGCAATCCCTCGGGTCAGCAGACTTCAGCCCGTTCTCCATGACAGCTAACAGCTCGCTGATCTTGCTGCTCAGCCGCTGGGCAAACTCCGACGTGAGCTGAAAGTGCACAGAAATAAATAATAAAACAAAAATATATCACGAAGGTCATTGCAAACACACACACACACACTATACGTCCGCCGTGCATTACCTTTCCGTGAGAGTCAAACAACGCCTGTGTGAACGCAGGGCTCCCATCGTAGTCGTGATACGGATTCCTCCAGGCTCTTGTGTCCATTTTCTCAGCTTTGTTGCTGCTGCACGGCTGGATTATATCTGGGTCAGATAGAAAAACAATCTGCGGAGAGATGAGGCAACATAAGGCGCAGGAGAGCGAACAGACGAGGTCAACAGCGAGCTATCGAGCTTATGGACACAATGTAAAGCCACATAAAACAAAAAGCCTATTCTACAGGGCTACACACCCTCCCACACACACACAGACACACACACACACACAGACTAATTACAGTTTAGCTCGTTTGCAGCTAGCCTTAGCTACACCGCTGAAGCTAGCGGCTATCATTTTGTTTGTACGTGTCGTGTCGTGTCGTAAAGGCGGAATCACATGCGTGGTCAATTCGTGATGTATAATTGCTATTCGAAGTCAACGTGAATGAGGACGCGAGGCTGTAATTCAAACATAGACGTGTACGGTACCTCTGCAAATGGTGTAACTGTTCTGTTGATGTTAAAGCTTCTTCCTCTTTATATTTTGCAGGGCGGGTTGCGGCGTTTGCTGTTGCGCTGCTTCCCCCTGCTGCTGCGGAATTCCTACTGCAGCTGAGATTGATGAGGTGGAGAAGAAATGTATTTATATTTTATATTTATGTTATTTTATATATAACATGTTAAAAAATATATATATACGGAGCCCCTAAAGTCTCCAAAAGGAAGTATTTTTTATTGTGTGCGCACAAGTTATTTATCTTATCTCTTATATCTAATAATATATTAATATAACAATATAATAATCTTATATCTTATATACCAGAGTGCCTTAATTCTTGATTGTTGTGTATTTTATGTATTGTTGATTGTTTATTTTATGTCTTTTCTATTATATAATTAGTTCTTCTATATAGAAAATATTATTGCCTGTCTGTGCACCGTGGGTCCGAGAGACTGAACATTCTCTATGCTGTATGTCTGCATTACATACTTGACAATAAAGTTGACGTTGACGTGACTTTACTATCTTCAACAATTATTTATCTTGTGGCACAAAAGTTACCATAATCCATGCATCTCAACCGGCTTCCAAGCACACAGCTGTCATATAGATGGAGAGAACTCACTTATAAATTTATTTTCACCTCTAATGTTTAGAGGGGCATGGACACTTCAGTAAGAACAGGCGAATAATAACAGAAAGCTTTCTCAACTATCTTATACCAGCTCACCCACCATAACATAGCAAATTGACCTGCTAAATAAACAAACACAGCAATTTCCCAAACATAGAGAAACACAGCAAACATATCCTGTAAACTATTAAATAATAATTGTTGCCACAAATAAAAAATATTTCCTTTTGGGGACTTGAGGGGCTCTGTAAAAATACAAAATGTACAGACAAAAATAATAACTCATCATCTCCAGACAAAAAAGTGACAAAGGGAAAGGATAGGGGAAATTATTAAATGCAAAGTTTCTCTTACCAGGTCCACTTAGATCAGGCTGCAGTCCAGTCCAACAGTTTCCAGCAGCCTCCAAATCTCGAACGAGTTTAATGTCTTCATCAGGTGATTTTATTTCCTCAGTTGTCATGGAAATGGTTTGCTGAAGTGTGAGCTGTCCATTTTACTTTGAAGATTTCTCATCCACTGAAAAGTTAAGCAATAAATGCCCACTTGCCATACCATCACAACAGAACAAAGTCCATCCACTGATGAAGACTGCGTGGTATGGTTGAAAGCTCCAGAGAAGGCTAATAAGTGACCTTTATAGATCTTTTCTAATACAATAAATCCATTTACCTCCCATTTTAAGGAAATTAAGTGAGGGATGCTACAGTTCCTTTAATATATTTTAGTTATTTTATTATATTTATATTATGTTTTTCTCATACCATAGGAGCCATCTCCTTAATCCACAAAGGGTTTATCTGTGTCTCTTTGCTTCAAAATACATTTTAATAAATATACACCAGCCCCATTTGATGTCCCTTAGGGTATTAAGTCAGGTTCTAAAGGGAGGTGTATCAAATCACCTGCTTTTTTTTAACATAATGTGCAGTACCCCCCTCACTCTTGAGGTTTTGAAATACAATACAATTCATGATTGAGTTTCAAACCACAGAAGTGAGTGGGTAGTAGTAAGCACTCACTAAAATACAAAGTTATAGATAACGGAAATGTGGAGGCCAATTTCCTTTTTTTAAGTGATTTTATTCTCAGTTTTCAGCTGTGAGACACAGTATAACTTTGTCATCTTGGGAAAGATTGAAGTGACCTCATTACCTGGACGTCTTGCTCAAAAAGAAGTCAAATCAGATGGTGATTCATGCCTGGCTGTATATCTATTTAGAGACTGTCTGACATGGAAGTTTTGTATACAGATCACAGCTCGACTTCAGTGCACAATGTTCTGCTCGGAGCCCTGAATGTCTTTTGTTGTGGTTTAATTTTTCCGTCCCAATGCACATCAATTAATGTCTATCTGACATAAACTTTTAACTATCTAACTATAGTGAGAGACCACAAACTCCCACTGTAGGTACCCAGAATGGTGACACAGACCCACAGATGAAGATGAGAATTGACTGATTCACTTCATGTGCAGGATTTATTTGCATGTACACAGGATACAAGCAAACCGAGTTGCCCCAGGATACAACTAACCAGAACAAAGAAAATCACTCTAGTATATGCCTGTTTCCCAAGGGTGTCTATTGGTGACG
>NW_023340206.1:8693060-8752184 GCF_004916995.1 Morone saxatilis
TATTATACTGTAAGTCTGTAAAATTAAACATAGAATAACACAACATAATATAGTTTCCTTCGTTTGTTTCCAAAGCTTTAAAAGTAATTGCACAATCATACTTGCATACGTCAGAGCTTAAGTGTCACCTTTTTAGCCATTCTCCATTAATGACTCCATACTGATGATACTAATGACTTCCAAACAAATCAGACAAGCCTTAATTCATCATCACTGAAGAGTGGATCACAGTTTACACAGACTGGTGCCATGGAAACGTCATGTGCCACCAATCTGCTCTTGACCTTCTGCAAAGCTCAAACATGTCATTCCTGTGGATGGTAATTATTGTGGTCGCAGAGAACACCGGGGCTGGTATTGATTGGCACACTGCTAAGTCTCACTGCTGGTGTTCCACATTTTCACTTATTGTAGAGATGGAAGCTGAACGAGCCCTGTAATCTCCCCTTTGAATGTTCGTTCCTAAAGACGGCACAATTGGAGGGAAAGGGTACAGTGCTATGGCAGCAAGACATTGCACATTCAAAAGAGAGTGCAGTGGGATTCGTCCTCTGAAGGGCTTTGCTTACTGTTCTCTCTTTGTTAATATGCCTCAATCGCTTCCTGTTCCCCCTTTTCCTCATATTTCATCCTAATTCTCTCCAGTATTAGACGCTCCACACTTCATCAAATTTGAGTCGTAATTTAACTATGCTATGCTATGGACCAAATATGGTAGCCTCACTTCAATAGGTTCCCACAAGAGTACACAGACAATCCTCTGTGACTCAAGTGATGAGAAGAAGCTTGAAAAACAATATTAATCATTTAAGTTTTTGTTTCACAGCCTATTTAAAAATGTTTTTAATATAATAATGCATTTGCTTACTGCTATTGTTTATAGGATAACATTCAAGCCTTGAACTGTAGTTTTTTACACTAAATCTTGATGTTATATAACGTAAAAATTTGGAGTTGCGGATATCTTTTGTTGTCCTTCTAAATCCTCATCATGATGAGTTGTCTAACCTTGTCACTATAAAAGCTGAACAAACGAAGCTGACAATTAGATTGACCAAAGCACCAGATTTGCAAAAGTCATCACTGTCACTCCTTTGTTGTTATGTTTACCTCTCTGCTTTTTTAAAGTGTGTGTCTGCGCCATCATTTCCCTTCAGTCAGAGGTATTTGGCTGCCCGTCATTTCCATATCAATTGACTGAACTGCAGGTGAAGGCTAGTCATGCGGTACAAAGTAAAGCCTTTGCCCATACCTCGGGACTGTTTTACCTTGCCTTGAGGGACGGGGAATGGAAATGAGATTCAGAATGCAACAAGATTCAGAAGGAGACCTTCGGGCTTGATTAGAGCTCCAGGTTGAAAGACACATTATTGAGCCGAGTCTCGCTCCCACTGAGCCTTTGGGAGAGTAAGCTTGATGCAGAAAAAAATATTAAATAGAGGTGGTATTGATCATCATTTGTACCTATAGCACAGGACAACGTCCAAGCTCAGACCAAATCTTGCTTATTGCTGCTGAATCACACATTTTCACTTTATTTTATCTTTATTAGAATGATTGTTGTGAGTCAGACTAAAGGACAACTATTGGATAGTTTAACCCACAGCAATGCATCATATTCTGTAGGATAGTCATATGTTTGACATGTTTTTTTTTGTCATGAACTCAGAAAAACGGCCCTGTTTTCATCTTAGTGACAATGCATTTTCCAGCTAATCCAAGAAGCTTAATTTATCTTAAAAAGTAGGAGAATTTTCTCAACCCTTAAATGAACACTTTATCATTTGGTTTATCCGAATATTTCAAATACAAAATATAAATATATGGTTTTCACTGGACAGGACGAGTATGAAAAATTGTTATCTGAAAAGTCACAAGGAACTAAAGCTGTCAGCCAAATGTAGTGGAGTAAAAAGTACAATATTTCTTTCTGATATGTTGTGTGTGGTGGAAATTATGGTTTTCCTCACAGATAAATGAACAAATAAACAATGATACAACAAACAGCTGTCTTTAGTCTATTTAATGAAGCAGGATAATAAAAGAGCAGAGTCAATCCATTTTAACTGAAAGGAAGTAAAATACATCGGCTCATAATAAAATGCACAATAATACATCATTACAGAAAACATACAGGAAATTATACATTTTGCTTAAACATTAATGTACTTAGTTACATTAAAGCACTGGAAAATAGAAAAACCAACAACAACTTGATCCTATTAACAAGTATTGTACCTGTCTACAGCCATGCTAAATACTAATACTAACATCAGCATGCTAACAGGCATACAATGACAATGTTAACTTGTTAGTGTTTAATCAGGAACAATGTTTACCATATAACATTTGTTAATTGCCATAGCATGTGCACATGTAATTAGCACTGAACAAAAAGTGTTGAGGCTGATGATGACGATAAATGTGATTTGTTTTTATTAATTGGCGCTAGAAGAAAGGTTAATGGATTACCAAATTATTACAATTCAACATGTCAATCCAGTTGTCGACACATTCCACTAAAAACCCAAAATGTCAAGGGAAGGGGATGATTGCCAAAGTGAGGTTTGGACCATGAAAAAATGTGAAAAAATACAGTGCCCAGCTATTTTCATAAATTATACCCATAACTACCAAAGTCAGGCTAGGGAAGTTAGGTAATGGAGATTTGACAAAAGAAAGTCATTCAAAAAATCATACACATCTGATGATTATTGACTGTATCACCTCTCAGCCTCTCCCACCTTTCTCCTCCATGTCTCACTCCCCTCTCCATCCTCTCTATCAGCATCCCCATTCTGTCTGTCTCCCACCCCTCCTTGATATTCACAAGGACAGCCAGTTTGCTGCTAGAGTGTGTGAAGAGGTGAGTCTTAGCAGACTCTGTGATGCACAAAAACTGACCACTTGACCCCCAGTCATAGCCTGCAGCATATTTTCTACTCTCCCTGCATAAAAAAATCTCCTCAGAGTCCAAAAGGCCTGCTTACAGGTCTCTGCTGTCCAACACTGTGTTTGGAAGTTGTGAGTGAATGTTGAGTGTTTCACCATGGTGTATTTTGAATGTAGACGTGATCAGATCTGCTTTTGGCCATGACTAAAGCCTGAGTTGGAAATTTACTAAGAGCTAGCATAGGACAAAGCTGTTGTCTCACATTACTAAAATCTTGTCTCCGCTACAAAATTTAGTATTTTAGAAAATGTATATAATACAATAGCTAGTTGACTGTGCTTGGTCCTTTCAGGGAACTTGCCTTTGTGACAAATCTTTTTTTCTGCAGAGGTACAGCGTGCAAATTCACCTCCACCTGATCATAGGGATCCCACTAGGGAGCTGACAAAGCAACTGCAAGCATATCCATCCATTTGCACCTTTAACAGCAGACGTTTTAAAAAAAAAAAAAACTTAATTTGAAGCGTGGGAGAAAGAAGGAGAAAAAAAGCTCCCCCCAAGTGGACTGGCTCCATTTTGGTCCTGGGGAACGGCCTGACAGCTGAGATAAAGAACATTCTGGTCTCTGACATGCTGCCATGGCCCCATCTGTGGCAGCGCTAAAAATACATGCAGTCTGGTGTTGCCATACCAGTCAACTGTCTGGGAGATCGAAGGGGAGGAAGGAAAGAGAGAGAAAGAGAGGTGACAGACACATAGACAGATACAACCTGAAGCATTTGAGACTGAGCAGAAAGACAGGCTGGAACAAGGAAGGGAAAGATAGAGAGGATGAGTGAATGTAATAGAGAAGAAATAGATAAGGGAGCTCATAACAGAGAGGGGAGGGTGCTACCCAGCTCACTGTGATATTGCTATTGTGGAAAGAGACATGAGCAGTGTACATGAGTTACGCCAATGGTACTAAACCTTCTCAGCTCATCCAGTACAGGCAAACAGTGGAGTGGTGCAAATCTCTTTGGATTTGTCCCCATTTAGATGCACTATGGACTGTTAATGCACATTAGCACACACAAGAAATAAATACAATCTCATGTTAAAAGGTCAAGCACAGTGAGTCAGTCAATATGGCGACACTGTACTTCAGGTGATTACTGTTTAAATAGACTGTATTGTAAGGATGAAACTGCCAGTATGGGTCATTATGGTATGCCCCATTGAAACGTTAACCAGTTATGTACTGTGACATGTAAAGATTTGAATCTGCAAAAAAAGTGCTGGAGTGAGATATGATAAAACCTTTGTTGCATTGACATGCCTCTTCACTGCCTGTGGAATGGCAGACCGGGGTGGTAGTTCCCATTTACGGGACGAGAGGTTATACTCCAATCATCAGGGTATCACACTGCTTAGCCTCCCTTGGAAAGCTTATGCCATGGTGCTGGAGAGGAGGTTATGACTGACTGCCGAACTTCAGATCCAGGATCCGACTGTCTGTATTCTCAGCAGGATGTCACACACATTTTCAGTTCTCTGCCTGGCTTGTCCCTTGTAACTGATTCTGTTTGTAATTTTCATGGACAGATCTCAGGGCGCAGCTGAGGGTATCAGAGTGTTCAGTTTGAGGACCTCAGAATTGCTTCTCTTTACAGATGATCTAGTTCTTATGGCTTCATCAGACTGTGAACTTCAACATGCAATCCCCCAGGAGAAGCTGGAGAACGTTGCAGGGGACAGGGACATCTGGACTACCTTGCTTAGCCAGCTGACCATGGGACAGGCAAGGGGCAGAAAATAGTTGAGCCTTTATTACTTACATATACATGAACAATGTCCTGTTATATACAAATAGTATAATGCAAATAAAATATTATATCATAAATAAATAGATCATTTTCCTTCTTACTTGGAGTTTGCTACTAAAAAGGCCAGATTTGTAAATATCAAAAACCACTCACTAAAGCAGCAATTGATGGGAACCTTAATACAAAAAATAAACATGATTGTCAGCTTCGAGTTTATTAAGTTGGTTGACTATTTAAAAGCCAGAGCTTATAGGGAACACTGCCATGAATGACACAATGTTTCTCAAAGTGAAATGTATGCCACCAAAAAAGAGCTGATTACGGGAAACAGGATTTTTCATACTCGCCCCCTCTCCTTTCTCTCTCTGAAATTGAGTTATGAAAATTTCATCAGGGTCTTAATCTAAAAAGCGCCCGTCTCTTCTTGCACTTTAACAGCAATCTGCATGACGGGGAACAGGGTAATCAGGGAGGCATTTATTGTGTGGATGAAAGAAGCTGTGGCAGAATGGTGTTGTTTTCCCTGTCAACATCCTCATCATGGCTCGCACTGTGCTGCACATGGGCCTGGGAAACATGTTTTCCACTTAGGAAAGGTGGGCTGTCTTCTCTTGATAGTTGCTGATGTATGTGACCACACAGGTTTGAAAACTGCATGTAATAATGATTGGGAACATCATTGCAGTTTCAGATGCTATTTAGACAAGTAAAGCTGACGAATAAAGTGATATTTTGCTGCAATTCCCTTAAAGACCACTAGGTGGACTCCTTGTAAAGACTTGGCCTTACTTGATGAATTTACCCTTACACACTGTAGTACCTGCTGGCGCTCTGTATGTGATTGGTTTCTTCATCATTGCTATGACTGTGGAAATCCTTTTTTCCCAAACATTTGAGCCTATTGTTTGCTCTGACAATAACTCTACATTTGATTGTTTCTTTCTTTTTCCTCCTTCTTTCCCTCCCCCTCCTTTCTCCAGAATTTGACCCAGCAATCTGCACCCCCTGCACAGCCATGCTGACTGCTCTCCTCTCCCCCCTAATGGTTGATCCACAGCAACCGGGACTGTTTAGCTTTCCTAATTAGAGAGCAAATGCTAAGCACTTGCACAGCCTCCCTGAGTGGACTTAATAAACAGGCTCCTCATTAAAACCAGGCACCATTCTGATTGTGCAGAGCCATGAGACCCCCCCCCCCAAAAAAAAAAAAAAACCCAGCCACCCTTCCATCACCATGCCAGCGATCATCCATCCTTTTCCTCGCTCACTCAGCACCCCAGGATGGTCTCCAACGTGGAGGGAGGCACGGATAAGCTCTCACAAAAAGGGGAGGGGTTGAAATTAAGATTCTGCTTTGTCCAGAGACCTCCCCATGCCCCTAACAACAACCAAAACCCACAAACGTGCACACAAAGCTAGTTCACAATGCTACTGGAGGTGAAAAAGAGAAAGATGAAATGAAGAAATCATGCAGGGATGTGGTTAAAACAGCTAGGGGAGGGAGAGGGGAATGAGGTAACCGTGGAGTAAAGGGAGGGGACTGAGGTGCCTGCACAATCCTGGTTTGAGTCCTGTTGGAGTTTGGAGCTGGAAAGATAAAAGATAGCACAAAATCAAATAGTTAGAGTGACTAGAACAGAGTGCGGCAGTGAACGTAAGAGCAGATTATGACAAAAGCTGTATTTATACGCCAGATTTGCACTGATTCTGTGTTTTTGTGTGCAGGTGAATAAGCCATTGCATGTATAAGTAGGCAAAGAATGAATTAATTAAATGAAATAAAAAAGACAATACACTTAAAGCCCCCTAAAATCAAAACAACAATCAAAGTAAAAATGAAAAAAATAAACTTTTTGATCTCTCAACAAAGAAAGGTGTGGCTTAATCATATGCTAACTAATAGAGATGCTGCAATAATCTGTATGGAGACAAGCCAGAAAAGCACAAAAATCATCCAATGGGGAAGTAGCAGTAGCAGAGATTGCTAGCCTCGAGATCAACTAGAGAATAGCTTAGCTTCTGAAGTAAGAGCAGGTGACTGAATGACAAGTAACACTGCATCAGCCATATATAAAGGCAGTAGGTCCTTACGAAGACGTCAGACAGCTCACATGCTACTCGGAGAACTTAGTTTGCACAAGTAACCATCTGCTTCATGGCTTCAGGATGTGGTTTGATCATATTTGACTGACACTGACCAAAGAACCCACAAGCTGTCATCAGATTTTGATTCAAATGATGCTAAATCCTGAATGGTACACAGAAAAAGGAAATACAGAAATCTGTGATGAAATGGCAAAACATTTATCTAACTTTTGCAGAAAACTGTGTCCATGTATTATCCCATAGCTCATATTAAGAAGCTTATTGAGAAAATAGTTTTCTTTAAGGAGTGGTGTGTAAAACTTGGACACATTTTAGTTAATTTTTGTGTCCCATGATAGTCTAAATTCTAATATAGACATTTTTCCATTTAAGAACAACATAAGACAAATCTAATCAGCTACTGGCAGACAAGAAATATCTATCAACCTTTAACACTTTGACTAATCAATTGTAATGTACATTTCAGGCATATCAACACTGGAATTGGACTGACTTGTGCAGAGTCACAAACTAACCAACTTCCCTCATCTCAAAAGACTGATGACATGATTGGGAGGCGGCACACGATTCTTATCGCCTCCACCTCCCTCGTTCTCCTCCCCAGCTGAGCTGAAATTCTTACCTCACCGCAGGGACCCCGGCTCAGACACTTAGGCTAACCGACGGTTAACAGGTAGAACTACCTGAAACCCCTTTGTGAGTCAGAAGACATGCTGAGTGTGTCTCATCATTCAAAATCACATTAGTCCACCGTGCCTGAAAACATCACAGTCAAGGAAGAAAAATAAAATCAAAGGCTGTTTACTTTCATTTTACCCTGTGTTAAATTAGATGCACGACCTGTGGCAAACTGTTACACACACAGTCGCACACTGGAAAAAAAGAATGTCTCTTTGATTTTTATTTATTATTTAACCAAAATCATGAGTCAAATCTTTGGAGCTGAAGAGCCATTGTTGCTGTGGTTTTGGACAGCCTCTCCCAAAGGATTACCTGTCAACACACACTTGTCAACAACTTGTTGTTAAAATTAATTGTCTGTAATTTTCTGGAGATGTCACTTGTTTCTTTGTTCAGCCACAATGGCACTTTTCTTAAGCACAAGTGGGGAATCCATCCATCTATCACACATCCATGCATTTAGGAACCTATTTACCCATCCATCCATCCACGTATCTATGCATCCATCCATCCAGCCGTCTACCATCCTCTTACATACATCCATGCGTCATCTTTCCATCCATCCTTCTAGGATTCATTCATCCATCTATGCATCTACCAACCTATCATCTCTCCATCTATCTGCTTGATAAAAGATGAACATTGGAGGATTTCGATGAAAGATGATATTGAAAAAAAGATGTTTCTCCAGGCTCTACCAATATTAAGCACAGGAAAGGCCAAGGTTTTTATGAACCAGATCTCCTGTACTGTAGCTGTCCAATCACTATTTTAGAGACCAGTGACTAGGCCACAGCAACAGAAGTGTGTTTTTGAAAAAGCCTGTGTCCTGTGCATGAATCATGCTGTGCTACCATGCAGCCTGCCCTTTGCCTCCCCCTCTCTTCCGTGCCTCCTCTCCTCTCTGGTCCATCTCTCCCTGCATCTCCTCTCGCCTCCATCTATGCTTAAATCTTTTGAAGCGCAGATGTGGGCTGACAGCGGTTATTTCTCATCACGCCACGACAGTTTTATGTGTCACAAGCGCTCAATACACATCGGGTAGAAGCCTACAGGGTCTTTATGAATCTTAACACCTTGGAGGGGGAGACGGGGCTCGGCCATCCTGGGACCTGCCAATACTGTCATGTTTTATACTCATCCGCTCAGAGTTTGTGCGCACATGCCTCTGTGTGTCCGAGGGAGGGTTCACAGGGGTTACATCGACCAGATAGCCAGGCCTAGCACTTTGCCCTCTGGATAGCTGGAGGGTCAGTGTCGTGGCCCTTGGCATAAACAGCACAAAAGGGCCAAAGCAAAGTGCACAGAGGGAACACAGCTTGTGTGCTTCTCAGTAATGTTTCGGCTGACTGCACCGCTGAAATCACAGAGAATCCTAATAGCAAATAGCGACTGGAAGTGCTGATAAAGCAGGGGATGTACCATAACGCAAGAAGCTTAACAGAAACTTGCAAGCAAACTAGTAAATGCAACTAAAACAATACTAGGCAAAATTGAAAGCTTGAAAGTATGCAATGCTAATTTTTCTGGCCTATTGAGACACGCTACTCTGCAAAATCCCAAGCAACCGCAGCAGCCTGCACCTCATAAATGAGCATTCAGGGTCTCACAGACAGAAAAATGATTGTGTATGAAATACTTTCTACGCTGACCCATGCAGCAAGTATTTAGCATTACAAACAGTGTTTATTTTTGCCTATGTGCTTAAACCAGGAAATGGAAACCATTAAAATATATAACTAAGAACGAGGATTCTTCAAGCAAAGTCTGAATTGGAAAGTCAAATTGAGCAAGTAATTAGATCAATTAAGGCCGAAGCCAAGCAGAAAAAAAAAATCTATTTGGAAAAAAGCAAAGGCTAAGAAGTGGATACACTATGGGTTGTATGAGATGATGCATCTATCCATATACATAATTCATACGCTGAATGCTTAATAGAAAGAAAATGGAAGCTACCTAAGTGGAAAAGTTCTTTGCTTTAATTGCTCAAAAAGCAGGAAAACTGAATTTCCTGTAAATTCACTTCATGGAAAAAACATCAGCAACACATCTCAGGACTTTATCTCCTCTTCTGGTAACATGTGACACAAATGAACTGGATAATAAAGGTTAATTTGTACCAATCACTTTCTCTGTGTTCTTGTTTGTTTTTATACAGATCAACAGAACTGTGAGGTAAACACACACAGGGATGGGCTTTTATTCTTGCACGCATAAAGGTAAGGTAACACACACACACACACAAACACACACACAGACACACACCTCCCATTGCACATTAAACACACACTTCCTTCCAAGTAAAAGAAACGATCCATCCACTAAGCCGTATACCCAGCGGCAGCCCACAGGTGCACTCAATGCCCCGATTCCAATTTGGAGCCGCTTCTGCACACAAAGAGACTGCGCTTATGATACACATTGGCCTCACTGACTGCAGAGATCTAATATCCACTGTGAGTCATCATCTGTGGAGGGAAAAACAGCGGCCGTTTTCTTTCTATTTGGCTGCAGGTACATTGAAGTGCATTAAATTCCCATTAGGGGACCTCAGGTCTGTGTTTTCACCCGTGGTGGCTGACTAATGGGAGAGCCAGGCCTGGGTGAATCCGTCATGGTTTTAGCTGCACCAATGGCGACCGTCGCTTGGTCTTGGCGAATGCAGCCACAATAGGGCCACTGCTTTGCTCAAAGAACGCTATTGATCGGCAAGTGGCTGGGAATCAGACAAACGTGGAGGGAATCATAAGGCTGGCAGTTCAGTCTCTGCCTTAGCTCCCCACAACTTCTCCCATGCAGAGAGAAGGACCCCTGCTAAGACTCCGGGCTCCAGGCATAGGAGATTTGGCTTGCCACAGGCTTCTGATGTTAATTGGAGCAGTTGTTTAGAAAATTGTTAAACATGTTTTCCCAAGTTTTAGAATCTATTAGCAGAAATGGAATATAATATTCATAGATATGTTTTCATTAGCATATAATCAGCAGAAAATAAGAACTGTTGTGTTTTTGTTAACTTGGATCCTCTTGTGGGTCCGTGGCCTTGTTGAACCGCCGGGTTTCTACAGTAGCCTAGAATGGACAAACTAAATGCTTGCCCTAGATAGGGCCTTTGGCGTTTTTCTCCTGCTTGGTTACGGTGAGCGGTTTTAGTTGGTTGCACACTAGTCCTTCAAGTTAATGTTCAGAAAATATAATAAGAAACTTTCCATAATTATCTTTACATATATTTATTGTAGTTTAAATTTAGCTTTTATTTCAAGAAAATGACCTATTTTCCCTGTCACTAGTGCAAAATCCTTACCAATCTGTACTTTGTGAAAGTAGCGCACTGTGATGTGGTAGACACACAACTGTTTTCTATATGAATCGACTTAATATTCTAAAAAAATTATTTTAAGTGAAGTAAAAAAAATAGTTTTATACTTGGTTTGTGCTTTATGCATCAAACATGTAAGTTATGACTATACAGAAGTAACATTATTTGACAGGTACATGGCATCCTTTTTGTTTATGAAAAATCAGATCATCAAGAACAGATCCTGAACTAATTTTTAGAACAGTATAGTGTATTTTTTTCCAACTGCAAAAGCTTGAACAATAACCAAAATATATACTATTAAAAAATAGCAAATAACTTGCTTTCACCTACAAAAATATCATTAGCTGCTGAGGAGTAGCGGCACCGTAAGAGCCTCACTCTGTGGGAGACATCTTTCTTCAGGAGCACCAACTCACCCAATTATGCATTTTTCAAGCAGGTTGACTAACACATATCACAGCATGGGAAACAGTGATGTTACAGCAACACAGAACTACTCATTAGTCGGAGCGCCTCACTGCCGCCAGCTTTACCCACCATGTGTGTTTTCTTAATGCACATCATGTTTCTCGTTTTGCGCTGTGTCTTGCTTAGCACTCGTGTCCAATCCGGCCTGACCCCTTCATTAATAATGAGCGAGGATGTGGTGTGGTCCTGTCTTTCTCTTGCTGCTGTCTGCATGTGTGTTGCAGACTGGTTTCTTGAAACAGAGAAATAGACTCAAACAGAAAATCCAGTCCAGCATCGTTACAAGAGCGTGCAAAAAGATTATATCAAAGGAGTGGAAAAAAATGGTGCGAGGGCATAGAATGAGCTTCACAGTCAACACGGTGCTCTTTGAAGAGAACATAATCAGAGGTAAGATATGAAAAAAAAAGACAGAAGACAGTTTTCAGTTAAATGAGAAGATTGATACACATTTATTACACCTTAAATCGTCTATTACAGCTTCTTAAGTCTAAAATCGCCACCACAGAAATAAGAATAAGAATGATTCTACTAGTTGTTTCAGCTAACTAAAGGCTAATGCACACACTCAACCCTGTCTCTATTAGTTTCCTTGTCCAGACGGAGCAGTCTAATATCTCCCGACTTCCATGTGAGAATAAAGCCAGTGAAGTGCTGGTAATGGAGCGCTGAAAACGATGCATATTCATACAAAAGCAACTCAACCTCGAGTCCATTTAAAATTTTCTGAAAAGTTTCTAAAATTGGATCACGAGAGGATGAAATGAGCCATGGTCATGAAATTTATCATTTAGTTTGACTGATAGAAATTTAGATGGCTTGTTTTTTAACACCAAATTGTACATATTCAGAGCAGGACCAACCTGTCATAATTGATAGAGCTAATGCAAGGACTCGCTGTCAGAAATGATCCTGCTTCTCTCTTCTTCCTAATCGATTTCATTTTCCTTCCAGTTTTGAGGGAGTAATTTTTCCAAATTCAAATCGGTGCAGTTTCTACCTGAAAATACAGCAAAAACTTGGATGTTGCTAAAATATGTCCACAGTAACTTAAAAAAGGCCATTGTTAATTTGTTTGTTAATGAGCCTAAACACATGATTGCTAAATTGTTTAAGCTGTGTAGAGCATCCATTGACTGATGTTAGGCAGAAAAAATATTATGCGTAACACACTCAGTGAATTTGTTTTCTCAGACATATTGATGCTTTCAGACAGGATAATAATCCATTTATGTGTTAAGTTAAAACATCTGTATTTGCTCGGAAGGACAAAACAAAAACCTCAGGTTGTTGTCGAAGAGAAAACATGAATTTTTAAAGATTTCTCTTGTATGTGGAGTCTGAACTGCTGCAAGAACTCATACAGACACAGAAAAGGTCACAATAACAAATATTTACAGATTGACAGATACAGACACACAAAACATCTTTGTTAAGGTTTAATCTGCTTTTGGAGAGTGGTGATGCAGGTTCTGACCATATTGCTCTCATGTCACTGAATTTAAGGGCCATTTTCCCTTGCTTTCAAATACTTTATTTCTTCTTTAAAAAAACTTATTTCATGTGAGGCTCACAGATGCTTCACTGACTTAAACCCATAATGATTTAGAGCTCAACAATAAAGTCCAGCACAACAGAACCACAATTCTCTCTGCCTGCTCTCACACCCAATATTAAATTTCAGCTCACACGCGCTGCAATATTTCCCCCAAAGTCAACATCATGAATCCTACAGATGTTTTGATATGTCCTATAAGTTATTCAGAAACAGTTGCAGCCACAGTTAAGAGGATAAAAAACAGACTGCTCATCGCAGCAGAAACTGCACTCCAAACTGCAGAAAATTACATTTTGAGCAGAAAATGCTGCCTTTACCCCGAAGAATAACACTTTTAGGTAAAAATTCAAAATGATCTCATAAATCCTGAAAGTAAAAAAGCTACATTGAGTCAAACTGCAATTCCAGTCTGGAGGACAGGAATATGTCGTAAACAAGCAGATCCTGTGACATGCAACAGGCAGAAATGAGAAGCTTTCAGAGAGAAAATCTTACATAAAGCACCTGAGATTTCAAGATTATTGCACCTACAAGGATCATTATATACTGGAAAAAAATGAGGCATATAAGATAATGAAATAACTGACTTGACTGGAACAGGAGGCCTGAATTCTGCCAAGGTTTGAAAGCTCTTACATGTCCGTATTTGTGTGGACAAGCACACATCATACCCACATGTGATGGTTGAACAGCTAATTACAAAACCATGGCAAGATTACAAGACCAAGACCTTTCCACAGGTCGAGTTCTTCCTCAACAACCATTTACTGATGGAGCTCATTTTTGTGCAGCAAAGTCATGTTGAGATAGGAAAGGGTCTTCCCAAATATGTAGCCACCAAATGAGAAACGCGCCATTGTCTAAAATATCATTCTCAAAATCAAATCATCATCATCACACAATTATTTTTACCTTTGTGTGTGTACCATAGTTTGAGAACCAGTGCCTTCCACTACTCGTTACTAAGGGAAGTAATATTGTGTTTTTGTTATTTTGTTTGTTATCATATGTACTTATGCAAAGACAACAAAAGCATGATGTAAAGTATCCATGCAGCCACTGATGGATACTTAGAGTTACACACACACACACACACACACACACACACACACTAGAGACACACACTTACATCATCACCCACCACCACCCACCTACCACACATACAGTGAATAAAAAAATCAGCCACTTGTCTACCGGAGCATGCTGAGGTACTGAATTACTTTCTCTTTCAGGGATTAAATTTGATGCGGATCATGTTGACAATGGCTGTCATCTTCTGCTTAATTAAAGTGTGATTTAAAATGACCCCCACCCTTTCCTGCCTGGTCACCCCTGATATAGAAACACCATACCTTCATCTCTTCTGTAAAACTACTAAAGACTCCATTGTGTTTCTGTGATAATCAGCGAGCAGGGATATCGACTGTCTGTAATTTTGTCTCATGTATTCAATCCATCTCTTTTGTGCATCTACGTGCTTTTCAAAAGAATGTTAATGAGACTTGTAATTGTATGTTTGGCAGTTATTATAACAAAATCGCTGTCATTGTGTGCATTCTTCTGTGAAGAGCAATGCAATTAGGTACATTAAAAGAAAAAAAGCTCTTGTGTTAATGACCCCAATGCTGCATATCTCTAAAGAAAAACTAACATTTGGTATGTTTAGACAAAACTCCAATTTAGGCAAAATCAGATATAGTAAATGGTTTAAGATATATATTTGTTGGATAATGAAGGCATGCAGCAAGTATAGAGGCCCAAAGTGTTCACTATTAAACAATTAAATAATTAAAACACATTATTGTGAAATGTTTGCAATTAATTTGCTTCCATCATCTTCTCACAGTGTAACTTTGCAAAAGTCTGCATTTATTTTTTAATTTTTTTTAAAATACTATATTTCATATCACTTTTCATAAGGCTGCATATCTTTCAGCAAATCACATGTCCCCTGCCTCTCTTATGCAATAAAGCTCAAGAACTGCTGCCATCCAGTTAGCTCCTGTTAGTGAGAGCAGCAACAATGTCTGAATCTAGAATGTAGCTGTAACTATTATTTAGCTTACAGCTCATGCTACCTACTTATAATTTCATTGCAATAAGTTGTTTTAATTATTTTCCTCACTTTAACAAATTGTTGGTTTCTATTCTATCTATCTATTCATGACTATTTCTTTTTTATTGATTATTTTGGGTACTTTGGCATTACACAATACCTTCTAACTTTCAGTTTCTGACCTCTCCTAAAAAAACTACAGATTTTCCCCTACATGCTGATTACGAGCACCACTCTTTCAGTAATGTTTCATTTATTTCTTTTACCCCAAAAGTGTTTCTTTCAGACAGAAAGGCAGGTACTGCTGTGTCTTTTTGTTTCACTCTCTCTGATGGGCCTCCCTTTTCGTGATTGCACTCAATAAGGGCTGGTTAGCAGCCAGGTTTGGGGCCCGTGGTGGGTCGGTGATTATCACATCTCATGCTGGGTCCGCTGATGGCTGGAGAACCCTCTTTACTCAGAACCCCCGTCACCTTGTTCGCCCTCAGCCTCCCACCCCACTGAAATCCCAGACACAGCTCCACACTGATTAACCCACGCTGAGTCACCAAAGGCGGGGGCCACCATCCCGCTGGCTGTGGTCTCGGCGTTGGGTGGAAGGGACAGTTCGAGGAATAGCTCTACCTGGTTACGTTGCTCATGTTGAGTGTTTTGAAGCGGGGATGTGCTTCTGAGGCTTTGTCCCTGATTACACTCCGAGCAGGCCCCCATATTGGGAAAGTTGTTTGGTCTGGCTTGCAGACACGGCTTCACATGGAAAGGAGGTATGGTGTTCAGCAGCTGCACCAATCAGAGGAAGGTTAAAGGAGATGGGCATGATGTTTGGAGTGGACACAAAGGAGGACAATTCAGAAAATTGCAAATAGAAGATTAAAGTAAAAGCAAAATTGCAGGCGGTAAATTCTTCCCCAGTTTATCCAAATTCAAGCATTGAATTGTGTCCTCAGCATGACCTTGTTTATTGCAATTCAAAGCATGGAACTACTCTTTACACTGTCAAATATTTGTGTCACGACCAAATCTGAAAATAATATAGTATTTGGATGCTTCTCCACACAGTTGATAGCACAAAAAACTGAAATAAGTGAGTTAAGTTAAATTAGTCTTGTTAAAGGCAGGATGGTGGTTTTTTGTTTGCTCATGATTCACTGCTAATGGAGCTCATGGATTTCCAGCATGTATTTCAGATAATGGTGTTATAATCAATGGGAAAACCATGCGGGGCAACTGGAAAATGTGTCCACAATGGATACAAATCTCCTAAGTGCCATTCAAAATCCTTGTGTCTGGTCAATGGCTCTAGGGCTTTATACTCTTATTTCATATCAACACTCATATCAACACAAGACCAAATGAGCCACACTGTTGCACTGACATATTCCTTCTTTACCATAAAAAAAATGCCACAACTGGAAATACTCCCCAACAAATGCACCCTTTACTCCTGTTTGAGTAACGTTTGCTTGAAACTACAGTGCCCAGCTGTTTGAGGAAATTGCCCAGCCTTTTATAAAAAAAGGAAACTATTTATTTGAGATGAATAGGGTTTTGTGGTTCTTGCTTATGAAATACTGTCCTTCCAGCTAGCCTTAAATCTACCATTTTCACTGAGGTGAGTGTCATCACCTTTTCTAAATTTGATGGTCGTTAAATATTTTTATTCTTGTACTTGAACTGAACAATAGCAAACTTTCCCATCCATATCTTGACCCATGACCACAACTGAAATGAGCCTCCAGGTTATATAGTGTGTTCCTGACATTTTCACTCTTTTCTGTATGGTACTTCCTCAATTTGAAACAGTCCACACTGTTAAAGATTCAAAAAGCAACCTCACACTCACGCTACTTTTGTTGCTCTCAAATTCCTCTTCCCGTGGGCTAAGAAGTGTAAATACTTGTATTTCATTTGGGCAAAGAGCATAAATCTACAGCTTATGGTTGGCAAAATGCTGTTTTTAAATAAAAGTCAAATCTAGTTTGAAGAAAAAAAGACAAAAAAACTAAACAAATAAAGTTAGTTAATTCAGTCAGTCAGAGCTGTAGGCAGTGGGCTTCTCCCTGCAACTGTGACACCAGTATTAGGCAGACAGAGTGGAGGCTTGCCGCCCCACTGGGCCCATATGACAGGGCTCTAACTCCTCCATGCAGGCCCTACTGTTAGGCAGCCTAATTGAATCCCAGCACAGAGTGCACAAGGCCCTATACATTAGAGTTTTGTCAGCAAGGCCTGAGATAGTGGCTGAGCCGCTTCAGTGCTTCATAATAGGGCTGTTACCTATACCAGCCACATACAGTATGGATGTGTGTGCATGCACTTATGGAAGGTGCAGACGAGAAGGAGAAAGACTTATGACTGCCAACACATGGAATACGGTGAAACACATGCTTACTGTACACACGGACACACACACACCATTTTGTGCTCATTTAATTCCATCTCCATCTCTGCATCCACTCTACTTAATCTCGTCTCAGTTTCACCTTATTGCTTTGTCTCTCTGCATGGATCCACCCTGTTCTTTGCCAAATACACAAAGAGAGCAAGGCACCGTTTTGATTCTGCGGAAGGGGTTATGTCTTATTTTCTTCTCTTATTACATGTTTCAAAGGAAGGTTCAATCATTGTTGCTTAGGTGCAGACGCCTGCGGGATGGTTTTACTTCAAAACCTGTGGAAGCGGCAATTTCCAGACTCGCACCGAGGGGTCTAAGGGGTATTTTAGAGTGCAGAAGCATGTATTTAAATTAGACATGGCTTTTAATTATTTTGTCGCAGTGTAATTTCCTAGCTGAGGGCAGTCAATTCCTTGCTGAGGTTGCATTTCCATAATTCCCCAGCATCTCCAAGACGGCACAGTTTCAAAGTCCTCCGATGATACGCCGCATATATTAATTGAAACTGAAATGTCAGCTTTAAAGGTCCCACCTGTGTTCCCTTGTGATGCACAGCACAGTCACCTTTTCCCGGCAGAAAAAGACATACTTTTAATTCAAACAACATTCAAATTAAATCCTAAACATGCAATAAATATAAAAGCAGATGGATCAAGGCGAAAACAATCTACATTTGGATTCGATGAAATGTTATCAAGAAGTGGTGAGGTGAAGCATCAAAATGTAAAGAGGTCAGCTGGTGGTTATATTATAGACATGGCACATGCATATATTTTGCCTGAAGCTATTTCCTTCCCCTCTGTCCTTAGGGTGCTAAAGAGAGGCATGTGTTCGAGTCTGAATAGAGAAGGTGGAAACTCCAGGGTCCTCCTTAATCCTCCTCCATTGATTTCAGATGCTCTTCTACTTATCTCTCTTCCCCAGTTAAGGAAAAGCCATTATTAGTCATGCACACAGCAATGACTCCAAATTAAGACAGCTTGAAAAACCAAAAAAACGGAAGGGGTTCAGAAAAAGTCGATGACGCTGAATGTCTTTCTCAGGAGAAGGTCGATGGTTTTTACAGGAAATGGAATTTTACTTATAGGAACGCTGGAAAAAAATCTTGACATAAGGGCCACTAAAGGTTTGGAGCGTGAACAACTTAAGGCAGTTAAAGTTTCTGGCTGGTTAAATCAAGCACCCCCTTCAAGTGGCTCAAATATAGGACATCCATTTTCAGAGCCATATATTTTTTGGCCAGGTTTAAGTCTTTACCTCATCATTTTCTGTGAATCACAAGCCTGACCAAGCATGCTGGCAGTAAACTACAGCTTTAAAATGCAGGAGAAAGAGCCAGGAAGCTGGCTAATGGGGCATACACAAGGATGGAAGGTACAAAATAACAAAAAATAAAGAAAGGTGGCCCCTTTCAGTTGCAAGACAATACAAAGGTGTAAAACAATGTACATTCAACATATTTCACATTACATATGTTACATGGCCTGTTTTTGTGCCTTTACAAAATAAATAAGAGGTTAAGGAAAAGTGAAAAATAGATCTCAATATCAGAAAGCAGCTGCCATAACACTTGTATTATGGTTGTGAGACATTTTCAGAGGTAATATTATCCAGTTAGATTACATGAATGTCGAACAAAATACAGATCATTTGGAGAAACAACATGCATTTTCTGCTTTTCGGCCATATTAATCATTTTACATCCCTTCAAATTTCAGACCCTGTCATCAGCTGTAATAATGAGCAATCACTTGGCTGACAACATATGTATTGATCCCTGACCAATCACTGCTTACAGTCTTTTACTTCTTTCTCCTGACGTCTGTATTAGTGTGTATGACACTGGCTGTCTTGTGTTCAGAAAAGCCTCAGAAAAGAAAACAACTGCAACCGTTTGTTTCACCGTTCCAACAATATTTCCTTTCCTCTTTTGCTTTGCCAGCTTCCAACGGAGTATTCCTTTTACTGTTTCACTTTACCTCCTCTTTGGATTCAATGGATGGATTAAAGACTCACTAATTAATATCAGGCCTGACTGAGCATCATTGTTTAGTGTCTTAAGTCTCGAATGTACAGATTCAATTTTTATCAGTTCAATATTGTGTCCCTTTTTGAATTTGTGAGGTAATTTAAACACTAAGACTAAAGCATTAACTAGCAGAGTTAAACAGAGTCAGCGTGAAAGGTTTCTACTCTCACCATTCTGCTGACAAAAGGGAATAGCTGCTAATGCCTTTCCCCCCCACAGTCTTCTAATCTATTGTAGAATGTAATCTAGGGTTGTGTGTTGAAACAGATCAATTTAGCTGAGAGATTTCACCTCCTGATAGGATCCAATAGACTGCATTTTAATGCAGGTCCGTTTTGACTGCCATTGGTTGCACTCCCCGTGGTAGCTTGGCTCATGAGCAGGAGGTAATCATCCAAATAATGGATTTCCTAAGGCAAAGAGAGACTTCAAGAGATCTGTATGTTTAGAGTCCACCTTTTTTTCCACACAATATCCCGTCTGTATTCACTATCTTATCAGAATCCACCTTTTACAAAGCCTTTAATGATTGGAGGCCTTGAAGGAGTGATAAAAAAAGAAAAGAGGTGAGGAAAAAGTTTGAAATTGTATCAGTGCAGCAGCAATAGTAAAATGATATAGGTGAGAAAAACAATTAACAGAATAAACCAGATTGTGTTTATATACTGTTAGTCTTTAAAGATAAAGCTCAGGGGAAGTTTAAAATTACATATTTATGGATTGAAACTGCAGCTGTTTCATGTCGGCTCACTTAAAGGGGCAATCAGAAAAATTATTATTATATTATTTACTTTATTGACATCATTTGGTGCTATGTGGTCAGAATCTCAGACAAAACCTTCATTCTGGGATTGGAATAAATATTTGTAAATGTCAATATGATATAGAGCAGCCAGCATCTTTCGCATGGTTGACCTACAAAGCATTACAGGTCTCCAAGAGGCAATAAAACACTTTAATGAACTGGATACAACTGGATAAAAACCCTGTAACATTTAATGATAGACAGTAGGTAAATTCATTAAGATGATCGAACATTTTGGACGTCCAAGCCAGTCACTTATTATAAGAAATGTCTAAATTAACTTCATGGAACAATGTAGCACTACGGGTTGGTATGGAGGCCCACTTCTGGCAAAAAAGAAAAACAAAACAAACAAAAACAACAAATAACTAAAGTAAATTTCCATGGTAAGTTCAAATGAGATATTAAGTAATAAAGAAAAAAAAAAAGAGTCTATATGCTCCGTGCTAGTGGCTCTGTTAGGCTTGACTGGTATGGCATGTTAGTAGGCTAATGTTTGCAAATGAGCACTAAATATACAGGTGAAGCTCAATGGAATATCATTACTTTTTCACCAAAAGTTATGGAGAGTAATTACAATTCATCTTGAGGGGGACATGAATGTCTGTGCCCAATTTACTTCAACGGGTGTCGAGAAATTTCACTCAAAACTACAAATGTCGACCTGATGGTAGGCCTGGAGAGAAATTCAGTGGATCACTTAAGTCAATAGGATAAATCACTGGGAACCATGACTGAAAGTCAGGGGATCACCATTGTAATTAGGTTTCATCATCTGCACTTCATTAATATTTACACAAAATTTAATGACAATCCACCCAATAGTGGAGATATATTTTTAGTCTGAACCAAAGTCGTGGATATGTGAGTGAGACAGACTTTGCCATTGAGGTCGAGTGCCATGCTGCTAATGTGGCTAAAAAAAAGTAACTAAAGTAAAAAATACTAGCAGATAGAAAGTCAAGTATGATGGTAAAATGTTAGAATCTCATTATTGTGGCTTATGAATATTATATATCCAGCCTGTACAGCAATATACAAGTCATATCAGTCTTCATTCAGATAGTGCCAACACTGAAAAGATTGTTTTGGACATACAGCATCCTTACTGGATTTTCTGCTTTCCTCCATTGCTTCTATTGCTGTGACTTCCCTTCATGGCCACCAGCCTCACTCTGATAGCCACAATCAAGCTCACTAATAGAAACGCCAACAACAAATGGTGTAGACATCAAAATGCCCTGAAGATAAGTGAAAAGCGAGTCAGATAAAGACTGAGAAAGTCAGTGAAAGTCACTTGTAGAGAGAGAGAGACTCAACTGGCACCGAGTCTCTGTGGTCTTCCACAGGAGGATGTGTGGAAAGGTGAAGAGCTGCTCTGATCATGTTTAATTCCTGTTTTTATTGGCCGCCGCCGCTGAAAAGCCTTTGTTACACACAGGCAGAGAATCCTCACATGGGGAGAGAAAGGCTGTGCACACAACAGACAGGGACAGTAAATGAGAAATACTACAAGACAGGCTCAGCTGCTCTCCACCTCTCTCCGTTGTCCTCTCTGTTTACTGCTACTTGCAAAGCAATTTAAATAAACTTTATAACTTCAAATTGTACTTGGGTGGGCAGTGTTTGGTTTGATTCAACTTGATAACTGTTTTCAAGGTTGGTTTTAGCGGGAGGTTTATTGGCAACTATACCTTCTTCATGGCAGATGCTGCAAAGTGGAACAATGTGTAGGTCAAACAAATTTCAATGTTAGATTATCTTGAAAATCGTATATATTTTCTACGTCACCAGTAGTTATATTACTGTTGAGCAATTTCCAAAGCACAGGCCTTTTTTCATTTGCATATTATATGTAAATCATCCTGTGAAATCTAAAGATAAATGTCTGTATTATTGTCCAATGGTCCAGCATTAATGCAGTGTATTTCAAAACAGTCTGCTCTTGCAGCAGCTTCGTCACACAATGATAATGTAATTTATAAGCAGACATAACATTCAATATGATGACTAACAGTATCTCTCGCAAGTAAGTTGTAAGACTCTGGAAATTGATCTTGGAGACGTGAATACAAACTAGTGGTTGCCCGGGAGGCAGGAAAATAACACATTCAAAATATCTAAACAACTAGCCTTGGAATTGGTCAAATAGAAATTATGTTACTTTCGGTTTTGGGCTAAAATGTGCCAAGCATTGGTATTTTCCAAGCAAATATTCAGTCTAGTGTCTCTCAGTGTTGGTGAACGTTACATATTGACAAATTTGTGTCAGCTTAAGGTCTCTTAGCAGTTTCGATCAAAAACCTGAGAACAGTTACACACTGGATATTGGGGTGAGATCTGAGTTGCAGCGTGTACAACTGATAGGTGACACCGGCAATGATCAAACGGTGTGGGGTTCAACAATTTTAAATTCACTCTACAAGGTGTTTCTGTTATTTTGTCAACCCGCCTATGCACACACAATAAACAGTACACCTTCATCTTCCCCACACACTGTGGTTATCTCTCCCTCCTCACCAGTCTGGTCACGACTCCCTACCCTCCCTCTCATCCCGCCTTGGGCTCACATTGTGTATTCATTACCATTAAAGAGTCCCTGGCTTGTCTCGCCATTAGGCCGCATTACTCCGCTCTGCGCTTTCTGACATTGGTCACGCTCTGATCGGTAATCTGGTCGACACTGATGCAGGATTTCCTTGCGAGGGCTCTCCTCAAGCTGTCCGAGAGGTAGACAGACACACACACTCATTCACATAAACACACACAAACACACACACACACACACACACACAGAGATTACATTCCAGTGGATGTCTATGCCTCGTAGAGATGTGTCTGGAACCAATGGCTGCTGCTTCTGATGACTTGCCCACCGTGGCTGAGACCAATCGAGACAGACCAGATTTGCTCCCAATTCTGGGCAGGGGGATTGGGGAGGGCATGAGGCAACACAGTGATGAATAAACTCTAGAACTGCTGTGCTGCACTTCTGATGAAGAGGGAAGAGTACAAACAAACAGCCAAGTAAGTTGTCACCAGTGACTGTGTGCTGAAGAGCCTGATGGAATAATGTTTTGATTTTGTTCCCCAATGCATGCTCTGGAGGTGAAGTCCATCCTTCACATTGTGAAACTACATTACATAGACCTCCCACAACCTCACCAGACTTTTCCCTGAAATAGTTTGATACGGTTTAAATAAAAGAAAAAAGATAAATCTTATCCTTCTGGGAACAGAATAAAATGTTTTACAATCACAATCCTGCTGTCCCACAAGGGGCTCAGTCAGGGCAATCCTTAAAAGAGCCCTAAAGATTCTTAAAGTCCAATGTAACATCCTCAAATGTCTTGTTTTGTCTAGCAGTCTAAACCCAAGTCCAAGGTTGGCATTTCTGCTTTAGAAAATCACTGAAGCAATGAATTAATTGTTGTCTAATCGTTGCAGCTCTACATCGCACCAGGAGGCGTACCTTCAGTATGTCTTTATCAAAAGATGTTTATCAAATAATAATTGCAACCCTCAGGACAAGGTTTTTCGCCCAAGGCTTCATCAGGTTTACCTTGAGGCAAGGCGAAACATGTTATTTGGACAGTTATACAGGTTATTTAATACACATTAACTATTTTAGCATGCTGATACAAGCCTCCAGGTGTGAAATTGATTGATTTGTTGTCATTGGCATTTATAGGCACCTGGGAAGTTATTCTACTTGCGACTAAAGACTACATGTTTTTTTTCTGGCTTCGCTACTGGGCTATACTAGCTAATCCAAGCACACCCGTATCACAATATATCTGTTTTCATCGTTAGTCCGCCAATGTTTTTAGGAGTGCAGTGCTGGTGGAGAACTCTTAATTCCCAATGAGGGCCCGCAGTTACTGACTTTTAATATATATCCATTGTTCTTAAAAGATCAATTAAGTTTAAATGTGGAAATTTAGACCAAACATACCAAGCTAAAAATCAACTTTCTTACAGTGTCCTGTTAATAAATGGGATATTTTTCTACTCAGTACTATAGATAACTCCCACTACACACACGCCATTGAGAGACATACGTGAATTAACTTTAAAGACTTCCATCCAAACTCTCCCAAAGAATATTTTGCATGTGAACACATATTAGTCCAATGTTCTTTTTGTGTTTTACAACCAAAAATGCATTCACCATAAACTGATCTCCTCATGACTCAACTTTCTGTGCGCCAATTTATTGTCCAATAGCAGCATCATCTCTTTCATTATCCCATTACAGTGTATGTGACTAGATGTTGCGCATCAATTCATTATGAGAGCTATGAGCTGACATTTCCCCTCCAGAATGGATCATTTATTTGGAGCACCTTGATGGCAGCAGCAGCCGTTAAAACCGGCGAGCCAATTCACAGACGGGGAGCAAGTTATTGTGACAGCCAGCCGCCTAATTGTTCATTTGAGGTAATCACCCGACAAGTCAGAGCAATTTCGAGCACAATGCCAGAGACTAATGGAGGTGGACGTGCTCACTTGATGAGATCAAAATCACGGGGCCGCCTGCCTGCTGAGTGCCAGGGGCCCCTAAGAGGGCATCTTCCTTGATACTTGAAATTATCTGCACTTCTGTGGCATGACTAAGTACTCACTAGGGGGGTATTAGCAGGGAAAGTATAGGATAGTGATAATATTACTCTCATATTTTTTCAAAACAGAAGGGGAAAAAGGACAAAGCCGGCGATGGAGAAGAGAGCAGCATATTGTTCTTTTATCTCTGAGGAAAATCCACTCAAGAGGAGCAGAATAATGTACTTGCCCAATTGAGGCTGAAAATTTATTTTCACACCCCAATCAAGATGCTTTGTGGAGCTGCCAGCATGAGATGCACACCTCCCTCTTAGCATGCAGGAAGACACTCCTGCCACTGTGCTTGCTCTCTGCGATAGTGCGTTTGTATGTGTGTGGTGCATGTGATGGATGACCGTGCAGTGCCGGGGCGTTCTCGGTTTAATTGTGATGTCAGTGCATGTCTGTGGCAACCCCAGTGGTGAGCGGTGACAGACAGCAGCGTGTAGATGTGTAGATGTGTGTCTGTATGTGGGTCTGTGTGTGTGTGTCTCTAGTGTACAGGGGGAGACCACAAAAGAACTCTGACATGATGTTGCTGTGGGATTTTTTGCCCATCCCAGGCCTCAAGCCGACTCTCAGGAGACAAGTTTGAGGAGTCTGTTGAAGCTACCGGCTGACTGGGGACGGGACGAGTCAGACAAGTGTCAAACTTCCTCAATAACTGCCTCCTTGGTGTGTGTTTTTGTGTCTACTAGTCCCTGGAAAAACACGATACTCACTTCATATATCCTAGTATACTTAAGATGGCTAGATTATTATGTTCCAGTGTCAAACCTCACTTAACAGTCAAAAACACCTCCAACATCCCCAAATATTTGAATAATACTGCCTACATCAGTTTGCTTTTTGAGTTCCGGTCTTGCTGATGGACAAGCCAAAGCCTCCGCACTCAACACTTACTATCATTACTAATATTACATCTATCTTCTCCCCCATATAGCTAAAATGACACCTATTCCGGATGCATAATTGGGATTATGAGTCATACACAGAGACCAGAGACCATCTGCAGGTCCTGAGGACGGTCAGAGGGTGGTGCTGTTGGACCTGAGCTTCTTAACCAACCCAACAGTTGCCCAGGCACAAATTGATAATGCATATTGCATTACATTCAGACACGACAGATTTAACTGTGAGTCAAACAGAGGCATGTGGTGAAATCATTATTTACTCTGAGGCTTACTGGGAAGGAAACAATATATTGTATAATTTAAGAAACTATTCTATTTTGGCAGGATGTATTTGACTAATTTAGCCTGGGGCAATCAGATCAAGTAGGTGGGGCTCTAACTACTTGCCAGATTTAATGACTTGTTGTGTTGATGTTAGATTTGTAGGATATGATTTTGAAATCTTCTAATGATGTTTTACAATAGTTACAAGATCCTGGGGTATTTGCAGCTATGTTCATTCCCGAAACAAATCAAATCTGTTGAATAAAATGGTAACTACTGTATACTATCATATTCTATGATGTGTATCTCCTTCCTTCTTACTATTCTGCTCAGGTTTGGAAATCCAGGAGTCATGTTGTTTGTAAGAGAGTGAGAGTCAGTCAGTCTGTCTCAGGAGCCAGAGTTTTCAGTGAACATAGTGTGGAGTTCTTCAGGGGGAATATGTAATAAGGAACAGAGCTGCAGCTTCACTTGCTTTCTGGGGACTAAGTTGTTCTAGACACACAGATAAACAGGCAGACTGACTCGACTGGACAGAAATAGAACTGACCAACTGTGCTCATCCTGTGCCAATTTAAGATTATAAAAATGAAAACAGCAGACGATACCAGATGTGGAGAGGAGAAATATCTTTGATTCTTGCCAGACAGCAAATGGTATCAACAAATCTTGCATGCAAAACGGGTAGAAACTAAACACAAGACTTTATATATATTTCAGTAAATATTACTGTTGAGCAACCCTTGCAATGTTGGTAAAGTGAAACAAAGTGAGATTTTGTGCTGCGAGTTTAAGTCCATTCACAGTGCAGAAAGCTGGAATCTGTTCAAACAGCACCTTGAAATTTCTTCAAGGGCTAAACATTCATCGACCCAGATCAGAAGCTTTTCTCTTATTCAGTCGTCTTTTTTAGAGAGCTATCAAGAGGTCATTCAAAAACACAAAAACTGCAATGACCTTACTACGGATGATGCATCTGCACCTTAGCAGAAGTGTCTGTTTCTATTTCATTCCAATTCAAAGTCTTGAATTGGTGTATTTTTCAGAAGAGACAATAGACTGTAATGTGATTTGTATAAAAAGGCCAAACATAAGAGGCTCAGATGCGGCCAGCAATGAGGTTAGAGCGTTCCGGCAAAGGTTATTCTACTGTGAATTGGTTGCCTCAATCCATTTATCGCCACTACAATCCAGACAGTGTGACAGAGTGAGGTGTTTGAAAATCCCTCGTGAAGGACTGTGTCTTCTATATGGATTTGTTTTGGTGTGTGGCGACAGAGTGTTTACACACAGTTGGTCTAGCTCAAGGTAGTTTCATTTCCCGAATCAATGACTCGTTTTCGTGGATCTTCACCACAAGGCTAAGTGATAATCGTTCACTGGTGGGGTTTCTGCACTCGCAGCAACAGCTCGGGTGACAAACTGAGCTCCTCGGAAGCGAAATAACACAGGAAATGTTGGGGTCGAGTCTGACCAGGCGGAATCGTGGTGTTTTAGACCTCCTTATTGCCAGCCTGATCCCGCTAATGAATTCTGCCTCACAGTGTCTGTGCCCAGAGTGGCAGCATGGCACTGGTCATTGAGTGGGCTCAGGGGACAGTGAGGGTGTTAGATGCCATCTGTTGTGCCACTGTGCTCTCCTTTTCCCTTTGCTCAAACTCAACAGGAGAGAAAAGCAACAATGAAAGATCCTGTCAAGGTGCTAAAGACGGTGGTTAAGACCTCCTCCTCTAGCTTTTTGGAGTTCCACAAGAACCAGAAAGGAGTTAGTACATCTAAAAACTTTTAAGCACAAATTACAGCTGTCACTCCCACCATACCTCTTTTTGCACAGGATCAATATGAGCTGTGGACATCCAGTGATTTGTAATAATTGCAGAGACTGCTGGCGAATTTAATTTTAACTCAGCCTGTCGTGTTGGTTGTTTATAAAGCCTCCAGCACAAATTATCTGTGTGAAGACAAAGGTCTCCGTAAAATATGAATCTCGCGTGTATCAAGCTGTATCTTGATTTCTTTTTTATCCCCTTAATCATTTTCATCTTCCTTCTGTCATGACAAATATAACTCATTGAAAGTTAAGTAAATTTTTGAATTTATTTTTGAAACATGAACCATAACCTTTCTCTTCAAAATCAGAAACTATCTGAAGATGTACAAATATACAAAGTGCTCATGATTTTCCATTAATGCATTTAACAAAGTGAATGGACTAGGATGATTAAGGGTTAGATCTCAATAGGTTGTAGATGTACTTTATGTGCCATGTGTTAGATCTTACAGCTGTTATTCATTTTATTAAATGAAAATCCTGTTTTTGATGTTATTCATGGTTATTCATTTTTTCAGCAGTAGTCAGTTTTTGTTCTTCCATTCTTGCAAGTAGGATTCACAGGAAGCGATGCAGCTCGTAATCCAGTTTACTTTTTAGAGCCCGACCGATAAAGGATTTTTAAGGCCGATACCCATACAAATATTTGATGATTTAAAAAGCCGATATTCCGATATATCGGCCGATATATATATAAAGATATATAGATATATTTAAGAATATATATATATATATAACAATATTTGCTTAACAAAACATAACAGATTTCCCTAACATTAGTTATTTGTAGTTATTTATGAGTCCTCACTAAAATAATAGGATAAGGTTTGCTAATGGGTCGCCCTTCTGTCTGCTTTAGTGTTAAACCGTGCTGTAGCCACGGTAACAGTGGGTGTTGACTGAAATTTTAAGGATTAAAACTTTTAGAATGTCTCTATCTGTATAGGGTAGGAGTCTGAAAAAACAAACAAACTGCCACTTTTTTCTGTTTGGAGAACAGCTGCACTTGAAAAACAGTATTTGCTTCTCATGGTTTGCTCGGCTGCACCCAGCTTGGCTGATAGTACCAATAAAGTCTATTCAAAACAGAGCCAAATCACTTGAAGTGATCTATTTCACACTGTGTTTGTTTTTTCACAAATCAACATTTAGCAGAATTCCAGTATTATCACATTTTGTTAGATGTGGCATTTTCCAAGTTTTTCATCACAATCTCTCTGTATTTACAGGATGACACCTTTATTCTCCAGTTTTATGTCTTGACAGCCATTTTCTTGATCGGGTTAATCTGTGTATCCAGGCAGGTTCTGAAACTTGCCAATTACTGTACAACAGAGAAGAGAGCTTTCAGTATTTCTCAGTAACACTCACTGAATGCAGTGGGCCTGAGGATACATACCAAAAATCTTATCTTTCATTATGAAACTCTAATCACACAATTATTAACTCTACTCCTAGGTTTGCACACAAGCTGCAAGCCTCTATAAAATGAGTAAATCCTCTTTCTCTTGGCTGTAAAGTTAGCTTTAACTAACATGTTTCTGTTTCTGTACATTTCTCATTCACACAAACCATGCATCCCTATCATACAGCTCTTTGTGTAATATCTGATCTTTGCTACTCACTTCTCCACAGCTTTGCAGCGCACGAAACAGACAAGCATTTCCGCCTTCCTCTGTCTCTCTCTTTGGATTTCTGCTGGGGAATTGAAGCTTATTGTGTCCAATGTAGCAATCCAATTATGAAGCAGGGCTCTGTTACAAGGTTGCCATGACAGAATCAATGAAAACAATATAGGAGAGTCCCATTTTACACAGGTGTTACTGGGAAAGGGCCAAAGACCTTATTTTAAAGGAAAATGTCAGCATTCCAGAGCAAGTCGACAACAAATTGTGGGAGAGGGATTCAAAATGAAGCCTAACAAGTAAATTAAGTAATAAAGTAGTGCCAAGAAAGAGTTCATACTGCAGGGAACTTCTCCAATAACTTCAACTTATAATATATCTTTGCAAAATATTGTCTTAATTGAGCAAATTGGCACCATTATGCAAAAGAAATAAGCACTGAAGCATCATTTTCACAGTCATCACCATCGTTCATGTCAAGTAAATGGGAATTCTTTCAAAGAATTTGGCAACATATGCTACAGCAAATACAGTATATACAAGCCTGTGACTGGAGGTTTCCATAAAAAATGAACGCTTAAGTTATATTGCCCACATATTGATCATAACGAAAATTGGCCTGGCATAAATCACATAATGAATTTCACTCATTTCACTGCCTAATTACAAGAGAAATCAAACTTTAGTTCCCTGTTGTGGAGCAGGAAGCAGCCTTTGAGCTACCTAGTAAGTGTTGCACTGGGTGGGTCGCGGCAGCCTCACTGAACTTGGCTGCATTTCAGACTAGTGTGGAGGAGGATAAAGGCTCCCTTCCTCGCCTCTCTCGGCAAGAGAGCAAAGGCCTCACTGAGCCCACATCTGTAGAGGGAGACGAGGGGAGAGGGAAGCGAGGCTGAAGCGAGCCGCCCACACGGCGATTGGAGATAGCAGAGGGGGCACCAGACACGCTACTCCAAAGCATTTGTGGAGGCTATTTGTTCCACAATCAGATACTATTTTCAGAGAGATGGAACAGCATGATTTGCAGAGTTTACACCTGGTTCTTATTTCCTTCCAATGATGATTATACCAAAGTGTGATTGACATTCAACATTATACCTTTTAATGCCCCAAGAGTCCTTCTATTTTTGGAAACCAGTCTTGAAATCCAATTTGTTCAGTAATGTTCAGATATACATAGAAAAATTATTTATTTTTCATCTAAAGAAATATATTTCAACTTGCCTGTAGAAGGTGAGTTGCCATATAAAAAGTCCGGTCCAACAATACAAATCGTATGAAATTAAAGTGCCTCTGCGTCTAAATACCATACTGGGATCACAACATTCCCAGTTAAATTGTGGGCAGGGACCTCTATAGCCTCATCTCTGCTCTAGGCTAACGGATCAAGGTTACATTAGTCGCTACTGGCATAGCACACACCGAATCTCAGATAGAACTATAATGTGGCTAACATACTGACTAATAGACGCTTGATTTTGACAAGAAAGAAGAATGTGTGGAATAAAAAAGACAATATTTCTGGTTCTGCTACAGAAGTATTTTGATGCCATTGTGAGTTTGACAATGTTGTAGGAGTACAACGCTAAATTGGGGGAGTATTCTTTTAATTCAATATACAAAATTAGAGAGGTGGTGAAAGCAAGCTTATGTGATCTTTCATTTCATTCTCCAGTCCGTCAAAGACCAGCACTATCAAAACTGTTGAAAGTTTGCAAATGCTAGTCAGACTGTGAGAGGTGGGCTTATGGACAGAAGGTCACTGCTTCGATTTTGACCTGGAAGTATAAATCTTGTACAAAGATGCCCTTGAGCAAAGCACGTATTCCCCAACTTCTACAGTGGGGCTGCTCAGAGGCGAAACACATGACTATTTTACTGGACAGCTTCTAGTAACTTCCAGGTGGGAACTGTGTGAATGTAGACCAGAAAAAGAGAGCCCTGTTCTCAGTGAAACTACCCAAAAGGTTAAAAAAAGAGAGATCCAAGTCCAGTTTGTGTTCTTTTTTTGTGTACAAAAGAACAACTGTAATTGACTGACCATGAGCTAGCCTGTTTCTACTGCCCCAACCTTCCTCCTCCTTTCTACTCCTTATCTCCGAGGAGTGTTTACTGGCGGTAATTAGGCCATTAATCAAGTTAATGGAACATCCCTGAATGGACTAACTGTACTCTCTCCCACAGAGCTGTCTCACTTCGCCCCAGGACTCCCCCTGAGGGTGAGACTTCCTGGTTCATGGCCGGGAAGGGCTGGCCTGGCCCATCCATCTGTCAAAGCCACTTCCTCAGCCTGAAACTCTGACATCAACATATGTGTACACCATGGGAAGGTTACGTATCAGATGTAACCACTGTCAGCATGGTCTGCTGCACTGCTACAGACTACTGAAGTGATATTAGCTCTGATGGCAGAAAGGCTGTGAGGGTTGTGGCCTTGGCGTGAATCCATGCCATATAACAGACCGAAGGAAAAACTGCAGTCTGATTTTTTTTTATGGTTGACACAATGGATTGATGGGTGATTTTTTTATTGAATGCCACTATTGTGTCTTTGTAAGGCTGTGTACAGCAGACGTATCAGCGCTGCAAAACCTACAGTGTGTTCAGACAGACAGGGGCGCCAAATTGAAAAAAATGGATTGAGGGTGTGTGTCCAGGGCTGTGTGCTTTGATTAGTGATGCATATGATGACTGAGATATTGAAAAGGCCAGTAATTTTGGAGGAAGTGTGTAATATAGAATAATTTGTTTCTTTTGAGGAACAACAAAAACAATTTCTACAAACGTATATGTCATCAGAATAACCAGAATGATGCTAATAGTCACATTAAACTGTGAACATTGTGCCTTTAAATATAATAAGAAATTGGCTAATGCTCCTTTTGACTGCAGTTTGAACATTCTTCAATTTATTTTTTATTACAAACAGGCTTTTCTTTATGGTAAATAAAGCTGTTTCTCCAGATCTAATGCTTGTTTTTGGATGCTATAACAAGACATGCCAATTCTAACCACAAGGCCAATCTGCTTTTCCACAGAAATATGCTAATGACAAGACTAAAAAGGTGGTTGCAGCAGGATATAAAACAAACAAGGTGTCGTGTCGTGGGTTTATTTGCCTGATTTGTGGCAAATCATTTCCTTCCATCACTCCCAACGCACTCAATCAACAACAAAATTGTTTAGAATAAAATAAAACCCAAGTGTTGTGCTCGTGGTTGTCTCACCAGTGTTCTCCCTCTGGCCATTTTCTTCTCCGTCTCTGGAGTATTCAATCTTCTGCTCCGCCAGCAGACCTAGAGCTCATCCCAACCTGCCTCCCAAACAAGCTGCGGTGTAATTGCTTGTCAGAGCTGTCTGCGTGCCTGTTTTTCTTCTCGCCGCCACGCACCTGACAAGAAACACATATTTACACACAAAAATGAAATTACAGGCAATTTGAGAGCAGGAGCTTTGGAGGCAATGCCTGCTATCGAGCTGTCCAAGTCGATGAACTCCTCTAACCCTTGGCTCTATATCAGCTCGAAACGAAAAGGTAGAGATGGAGAAGAAAACAGAGATAGAAGACAAGAACAAAAGAAGGAATGCTTAGGGAATTCTGGCTTGGCCTACTGACCGACTGCCATTCATGTCCATTCTCTCTTCTTTTTCCTATTTCCCTGGAGAATAAGCTCCTTTCTCTTCAACAAACTACACTACCACTACCTCTTTAATTCACTATGTCATGGAAGCACACATCTGCCTATTAAAGTATTATAATGACAGACATTAGCTGCATTGATCATTGATGGAATGAATACATCACAACTGCATGATTTTCTTTTATAATTACCTACCATCACTAATTACAGTGACTCATTTAGTTAAACATTTATTGAAAATACTCATTTAAATTGTGGGAAAAAAGGATGAAATGTAAAAGTTATTCAACAAACAGCATCAGCTTACTCACTAATAGTTTTACCACTAATATTTTATTATGTTTGTTTAATGAATTCAGGAACCAATTGAGCTGATTATACAAGTCTGACACCTTTAATTTCTAAATGAATATCTCTGAACAAACAACAAAAATGTTGGGAGAAAAAAGTCTTACCAGATCTCTGCAGTTTGTTAAGAAAAAGAATCATGTACCTTGTCACTCATATAATATCTAAATACGCTGTGTCTTGCTTAGAAAATAATAGGCTGGAGTATTTCACTACCATGTGGGTCCTCCTTCATGTTCAGTAATCCCAGAGAAAGGAAGGTGTGGCTAAAACCCCACACATACCTGCTTCCAGAGCAGAAAGATATAAACATGAATCAGACATCATAAGAGAGTGCCATGTATGTTGAGTACTTTTGTCACAGTATTGCACTCATTATACTGAGCACTGAGACAACTTCTGTCTTTCTAACTTTACTGCCTCTCACACTGCAACTACACACCCATACTCCGCCTACACAGGTGTTTTTACTTATGTTGACTGATTAGACCTCTTCTCAGGACTGCTTGGACAAATTGTAGTTGAAAATCTCCCTCACTCTTCTATAAGTTTTTATGCATCTGTTGGGACCCTTAACTGGGTGTTCAGTGCCAGTCATTTATTTTCATAGTATTTTATTTTCATTTATTATTTTTAATTCTAAAAGAAAGTTATTGTTATTTTAGTATAGTTTTTAATACTGTACTGCACATAGTAATGTTTTCTAACTGATGTCTTTGCCATTTGTAACTGTATCCTGTTTCTACCTGTCAACCTTTTTGGTCTGTTTTTTGTGCATCTTGTGTTGACCTGTGTTGTGTTGTCTTGTCTTAGCTAATCTTTTTTCTATTCCTTAGTTCATGTTGTATTTGCATACTTATATTATGTTTCCTACTTATGAATTCTGATCGTCTTTGTTGCTGCAAGCACTTAGTCCTCCCTACAGATAACAATAAAAGTTCATCATTTTCCTTTGTCCACAACAACTCACCACCTTGTCACATCAAACCCATATGTCTGAATATGACAGCTGGAAAACATCTGGAAAACAGCAGCACCGCCACCTCGGCTATGGAAAGAAGAGTCGCACTCTGTATGTCAGCCATGTTTGTGTGTGTTTACTCCTGAGTCGAATTGTGTTTGACATTTGTTCCAGACAGATCTGTTTGGGCCTGGTGGTATTTCGGGATGAGAAGTCAACAGAGGCAAGATGCGCAGCAAAGATGTGAGAAGGGTCATGATGGGGAAGCCTATGATTGATATTCCCATTAGCCACCTGACAAGGTGAGGACAAGGCTCTGATAATGAATTGTGACACATTAATGAGCTTGTCTAGCACAGACAATACCTGATCAGCCCTCTTACCATTTAACCTTTGATACCAATGAGGGAAATTGCAGGCAAATAAGGGTTTTGTGTCACTAGCAAAGACAGAACATGACTTTAAAAACAGAGCGCTAAATAGGTGTTTGTAACTGATATGGCTTGAAGTTCATGGGAAACTAATTTAATGATAGTTAAACTCCAGAGAGTTCTCAATTTTAGCACAAAATACAAAACTTTTACTTGTTTGTGTCTTTTTGAGAGGATTAAGGTGACTATATTGCCTTCTTTTTAAAATTACTTTTAATGTTAGATTAGTCTAATGTTTTTATGTTTTAATTGATGTTGTTTGTGCTTTATGCTTTATGTAAAAAGTGTCTTTGAGTATTTAGAAAATCGCTTATAAATAAAATGTATTATTATTATTATATTATTATTGTTCGTCATAATTAAGCACAAATACAAGTCAAAATGTTACACAGATACATTTCTACTCTACAAAGTGACCGTAGTGACTTGTTCTGGGAAAATGGCTATTATTAAAAATATAGCAGTCCCAAAATTCAAATACAAAAATCCATTATCAAAAATACAAACCTAAAAGAAGCAATGATTAAAACTTCAACATTTTTGAACAGCCATTCATTGTGGTGCAAGGACACTGTGTATACTGTAGGAGAAATCTAAGACAGGTTGATAACAAAACCCTTCAGTAGCTACCTATAAAGAGCAAGCAGCACATTAGTATTATTAAAAATCTGCTATTTAAATCCATATTTTCATTTTAACTAGGGGTCACATAGCTAATGGTATGTGACAGTCCAGTTCAGTTCAAAGCACAGTTAAACGCCATTGTGAAAATTGTTTCTCTGCTAACGGTAGAGTCTGTAGTATTGATAATGACTATGAACATAAATTATGAAATTTAATTAATTTGTTTTAGTATTAGGATATCATATCTTTATCTTATCCATTCAGTTTTTCAACAATAAAGCCTAAAGTTTTCATGCAGGGCTCTTATTTTTGTGTGGGTAACCTTTGTATTGTCTAGAAAAACTAACCGTGGATCTGGATGGATGTGCTGAAAAATCTATTTTCTTCAGTCTATTTTACAGTAGGTAGTGGATACAATATTTTCCAACACCTTCCTGCTCAAACAGGTTTGTGTCTAAAGCTGAGGTTAGTCCACTGTTTGTGTGTGTGTTTGTATTGATGCCCCCCCCTTTCCCTCTCCTCCCCGTACCGAACACCCCCCTTGCCTCATTGGGACTCTGGCCGCCTAAGTCTAATCCCGGGGGAGCTCATTAGAATCAGCGGAGAGGAGAGGGCCCCAGACAGGGTCAGGACAAACTGCACTGCTGAGCTGCATAGTGATGCCTTCCGCTCTGTCTTTATGTCTGTTTGGTTTGGCTGCATGTCAGTTGATCTGAACGGATGGCAGATGAGAGATTGGCCCACTCAAGCACTTGACAACCATGTTGAACACCCACACGCTCACACATGCACAGATAAACACACATATAGACACATATGGAGCCACGCGTACACGCACACATCCAGCCACTTTTCAAATACCCACTCCATCGCAGACATATGTGTGTGTGAGTGTGTGTGTGTATATATTGTACTCATATGCCCAAATTTCTGAAATAGACGTGTGATCAGGCACACACACACAAACAGAGTTGTCACCTCCCTGTCAGGCTACAGTCAGCAGCATCCTGTGCGCTGTGTGCCAATAAGAGAGGGGTGTGAGCAAGGTCATGCACGTCGCAACCCATGCGACACTCATTAAATGCTTATAAATCTCAAGTGGAATCCTGCAGAAATGCATGACGTGTGTGTGTGTTTGTGTCACAAATCTTTTTAATGAATGCGTGTTTCTGTGATTCAGTGTGTTTGAGCATGCTTGCATGTGCAACAAATGTGTGATCTATGCATAACCATGTGAAGAACATCAAGTAGAACTTTGTGAACTTTTGATATATATATATAACACAATTATACTGTATTCATCTGCCCCAGCGAAGAAAGAAAAAAGTTTTTCCTGGCAAAAAAAAAGTTGTGGTCAAATACAATATACGCAAGTGCACATTCCCATTGGAACACCTACAAGGTGGCTATGTGCTAATTCTACTCTCAGTGTCGAGCATCTGTAGAGCCTTCATAATGGATTGCATCTTCATCTTTTTTCATCTTTTAACTGGTACCTGTTGAAACCTGATCGCACCCCTTTGCAGTGCCTTATCGCTGGCATGGACGTGGCTCAAAACATTCACAGGAAAGCCCCTTCTGCAGAGATTACAGTAGACTGGCGATGTGATTTCTCCGGTTGATCGGAGTGAACAGTGTCAGACTGAAAGCGCCACAGTAAATGGCTGATAAATCCTGTAAACACTTTCATACCATCGCCTGTCTTCACCTTTTCAACTGCCTTTTTCAGCCGCTTGTCACACGTTTGTTCGGCGGTTCAGGCAGAGTAACAGCTCCCATATTACACATATAACCGCAAAGTGTCTTCTCAAATCTATTTACTGCACACCTATGGTAACTACATTGAAAGTGTATAGGGCTGTGAATGGTATCAGACAGCTTCTGAGTGCATAGCAGTTCTGTAGCTGAATGGAGCAGGTGTGGACAAGTAGCTCTTTTCCACTACGGGAACTTATTGACCCATAACCTGGAACCTCCTAAGCTTGTAGGAACCAGTAAGATTTTGGTAATAGGTTCTACCTTGTACCTGGAAACTTTGATTTAGTACCACTTCCTGCCAAACTTTAGGTGCCAGAAATTTCCCCCAAAGCATGGGGAGAACAGTCGGAACAATAGCTACACCCATAATGGATTGTTGTGTTCCTTTAGAGGACTAAAAGTGTTAAAGAATATGGAGGGTTTGGATAGGGTTAGGATAAGGGTGTGGTTGGGTGGCTTATGCGGATTAAAAGCCCGCTCGCTTGTTCATCAACAATGACCTCCGTGTCGCTCTGAGCGGCAGCAGCTACACTACTCACATTTTGAGTTATACTGAAATGGATGGCGAAGGGTTAGGAAGGCCAGAGATGCTGTTATTGCTCCACAAAAGCCTGTGGCCACATAAAGAGTTTATCATCTGGAAGAGCGGAGAGCAAGCTTGCTAATATCCTGAGGCTATCACAACACTGTCCAATGAAGTCTGATTGACTCCATACATCAAAGTGTGTGCGCGCACGTCTGTATGTCTCTGCATGTGTGTTTCTCAGAGAGCGCGAGAGAGACAGGAAGACTGACATAGCTTGACGTTTCTCCATGCTTTCCGGCGACAGTGAAATCACACACACAGGAGCTTTGGTATAATTGGGAAACTGTGAAAGACGGCAGGTTGAGAGAGAGTTGGGGGAGGCGGTGTGGTCACAGGAACTCAGTCAGAGAGCAGGAAGGCAGTGGGGTGTTGGCTGCTTTTCTACCCACCGGGGGGCGGGCACTTATTATGAATGGACGAAACAGCAGGACGAGAGGAACCGGAACCTGTTTGTTGTTTAAAAAGCGTCTCTCTCTCTCTCTCTCTGTTTATCCCTCTCTCCTTTGCTCTCTCCATCTCCCTGTAATTAGGGTGCTGGCTGGAAGAATGATCAGCTGTCATCCCCAATGGTGGCCTTCCACTGCCTGAATGTCAACACCGTCTGAGACCTCCTGTCTGAGTGAGCAGCACACTCAATTAGAGACACTCAGTCACTGCAGGAGCTGGTAGGACAAACACACTGACACGTTCTTAAAGCCACAAACACGCACACACATACATATGGACGATCAGGCCACTTTTATGCTCTAAAAGTATATCCACACAGAATTAATAAGACATGCACAGACGCGCACACTCATCTTGATTCATCACAGCGGTAACCCCGCCGTAGCCCCCAGTGGTTACATTAAGTAAAACATAGCTTTTCAGGACATAAAAGTAACTATTGCTAACAGTGCCTTTTCTCACATTCCCTCCGCAGGCAAACATCTCTCCTAGATGAAAGCGGATGCAGAGAGGCGGCGGGTAGATGCCCCCTTTGCTCCATTTGGCCGCATCAAAGTGTTCAGAGTCAAAGGGCGAGACACCAAAGAGGACTTTTTCTTTGTGTGTCTGTGTCAGCAACATCTGAGGTGTTTCTTGCACTTCTTAAAAGTGATTCACTGCTTGTTTAATGGCGTCTAAAATGCACTCTGAGGTCTTAGTTAGCCAAATGGAGAAAAAAAAAAGACCTGATATAAGAAAAACAGTGGCCTTATAGAGCCAAAGTCGGTCACAGGTTATGTTTCAGGAGTTACAACTCTTTCTTGCATTCAAATTTTTTTAAATTAAACATCATTTCATTATTTATTTGACATGTCTGATGTTCTGATGATGCAACACTTGATCTCTCTCTCAGGCAGACATCACTAAAAATGTTTGACAAGCTGAGAGGACCAGCGTGTTCATTGTAATGAAGAACTATGCAACATAGATGCAATGTTCGTAGCTATATTTCATACTTTTAAATGGATAGTTCAGGTAAGTGGGGTCTTATGAAGTGTTTAACCATAGTCAGTGCATTACCTACAGTAGAGAGCGGTCAGTGCATTACCTACAGTAGAGAGCGGTCAGCACATCCCCTGACTGAAGAAGCAGACAGGAGTCCTGCCACAGAAGCAGAGCTATAAACTTCAGCCCTGTTTCAGACTGTTTTTTTTTCTCCCACTCTTGCTCGCTCCCAGTGGATTTCTGACCATTACCGCCCGCCCCCGCAACATTCTGACCATCCATACCTGCACAATATAGATTTTGTGTCTTTTCCGGTCCCGCAGGTGAAAAGAATTTATTTTACTCTGTCAGTAACAACTGTGAGATTTTTCCAAATACCGGACTTACCATGCTTTTTACAGTTGTTTTAATCTTTTTCTTCTTTTCAACCTCATTTGTTGACTCAGTCTCCCTCCTTCAGTCGAAATCCTGGGAGCACAGTTTGTTTGTTTTTTTGACCGCATGCTCCCTATATTGTTAATATAGCATACACTTTAACTGATACTGTTGGTCACGCCATCTACAATAGCTAACACACTGATAATGGATATGTTCTCCACTTCAAGATACCCGAACTATCACATTAACGGAATATGTTTTTCATATTTTCCACAGATGTGAGCGTCGTATCAATCTTATCATCTAACTCTGGGCAAGGTGGAGCTGCATGGCACAAGATATATCATGCTTACACACAATGATTGTTATTAAGATAAATTCATTGTTTTTTATGGTAATCTTGCATGAAATAAAAACATGAAATACTGCCACCCACATCTTTTAATAGCACTTCACATCAAGTAAAGAGAAGAAATGCTTTCTGTCTGTATTTGCTTAATTTCTTACACTGTTCAGCATCATTTTCTTTGACAAATTACAGCGCTGTTATAGACCATCTGGACGTCTCCAGGCCTCTTTACATGTTAGGGATTTAGCTGATGCTATTATCCACAGCGACGTATGATTGAGTGAGCAGGTAGGGGTTCGGTGCCTTCACCAGAAAAAACAGCAGGACAGGAAAGCGACTGATGGATGTGCATTAGATGGTGCAAGAATCAAACCTGGGTCTATTTGGTTACAGAATAGTTTTGCCTGCTCATGAATCTGTGCACTTACACACTATCCTTTTCTGCCTCTTGCTATTTTAATCCTTCACTGTTGACACATGCACAAATGGATGGAGCTTCTTAAAAACCTCCAGGCCCTTGTTCAGAGAAGTATTACGTGGTTTACCTAGCATAAATCTCATCTTTCCCCTCCCTGTCTGGGAACTTTGAAATGAAATCAACTGTACAAGTATGACAGAGTCAGAAGGTGTTAGTGTGTTTTGAGGAATTGCATGTGGTAGTGGGGGGTTAAATGTTGCAAGTAAGAGGGAAACTACGGAGAGATGTAACAGATTTCTGTTTCATAAAGTGTATTTAGGGCAAGTATAATAGAGTTTTGAATAAAGAAAAAGTAAATGTATTCCTTGTCTTTCTTGAAAGAGTTTTTGTGCACGCTTCATGAGTGCACGTTTGAAAATGTGTGTGTGCTTGTCTATATGTGGTAATTCTGCAAGTGTGTGTAGTTTTGTGGGAGAGAAAGAGAGGAGATTGAGTTTAGAGGGATGGAGAGACTTTGCGGGCCTGTGGAAATTAGAGCTCTCCATCTCTGTCCTCAGGCCACTCTCTGTGTTTGTGTATGTGAGTGTGTGTGTGTGTGTGTGGTGCTGAGGGTCACTGCAGGAATAAAGAAAGAAAAGTCAGATACCTCTCACTTAAAATCTTCACTAAGCCATGGAAAAAGAACACTTGCAGCTGCATAACTGAGATGGTGTGTTTGTGCAGGGGTGTGTGTGTGTGTGTGTGTGTTATGTGGACAGGTGCATGCTTGCCTGCAAGTGTTATCTGCAGTATGTGAGAGAGGCAGAATCAAGAAAAAGAAATTTGCTGTTCTGTTACCAAATATGGAAGCCCAGGGATGCCGATGTTAAAATGAAATCAGTAAATCAAAATGTGTGAATGTAAAACAAACATTAATATACTATACCTTTCCAGAAACCAGAGCATGTGTAATGGTGTCATCTGATTGGTGCATTGCAACCTGACGCCTTGCTTTTATGATATCTTACCCAGAGGTTTTAATGGTTGAGTTTGACAGATTTTACAAAACAGGGCTGGGAGAATCCTGTCATTCCAGAAAAAACATTTGATTTAATGTTAATTTAAAATGAGCTAATAACTAATAACTAATAACTTTAATAAAATATACAAAAGTTTTGGGTTACATATTTCATATAGGCTATATAACCTTTAACATTATGTAATTAATTACATGTCACCAAACACCAAATAAATACACAGTCAACAGACATATGGGGATTGCTTGCTTTCAAGTCCAGTCACATTGTCTTTACTAAACTGTCATTTTGTCAAATTATACCTGTTTACAATACACTAATACTTTGATTATCAAGTGAGTTGAAGTAGCTTGTCAATTTATTTATTTATAAATTACTTATTTATAAAATGTTAATATTATATATGACTGGACCAATGCCTTTCATAAGCCACTGCATAGTAAGTAAACACATTTATTGCAAACTATTTTAAGTTAGTATAACATGTGAACACATTCATGTATATGACTATTGTAGCTGTGCAGTAGTTTGCTGACTGTATTACAACCATAAGGCACAAAGAACGGCTTTCAATTCTAAAAACCAGAGTACATATTTGTGCATTCATGTCATGTTAGCCTCATGGATCTTCTCAGTAAACAGCTTGTGGCATGACTCAGCATATAGATTACTGCCAGACGCCTGCTTGTATAATCTTGCACAGAATGAAGTGTAGACGCTTATTTTGTTTTACACTGAACCATGTGTTTTTTATGTGTCGAGCTAATTTTTTATAAACTAGAGGATCTAGCAGTGTTGTTGGGAGTTATTTAGCCAATACAAGCTTCCGCTATCATCCATTCTTGGTCTCTCCTGCTCCTTGTTTCTCCCTCTCAGAGGTGATTTTGTGCAGCTGCCCTCAACAGTATGCCTCAGGCTGTTGTGCCCAACCTTTACCTCAATTCGGCCTGTTCTTCTTCTCTCTCTCTTGTTTTCTTTCTCCACTGCCTCCTCAGCCGGTGTCTCTGCCCTGATTACGATGTTCTGTGGAAAAGTTGCCTCACGGGAAGTTGTCTTGTCTCATTTTCTTCCTCCTCCTCGTCCTCTTCTCCATGGTAATCCTCAGCTACAGTCAGGACTGAGTGTCTTCATTGGCTGGCTGCAGATAGGCCTCTTCGGGCCTGTCTTTCCCTCAGACTTTTGAATGAGCCTCAGGCATGGAAATAGTATATTTTACAAGTTTAACTCAGCTCATTGGAAAAAACGCTGATCTGACATTCACACACACACCAGCGTTAAAAGTCTAATCTTATAACAAATAGACAACTAGTTTACTGTTGAAATGTTTGATTTCAAAATTAAATTCAAGTTGCAACTGAGTCAATAATACGGTTCGTTTTTTTCGGCGTAGTAAAATAGCACAGACAACCATTGACTGCATCTGCAAGGCTTTGATAGGATTGTTGATGAATACTAATGACTCAGTGATTATTAGCTAGGCTTTATATTTAAAGGGATAAAAACTCCTTTGAAATAATCATGGCTCTGACCAGTCTGGGGTCAAATAGAGGAGGAGGAGATTAAAATCCAAAACCACCATGAGCTGTCAATATTTTTACAACCCGGAGGAGACTTTCTATGATCTTGGAAATTAGTCATCATGGCTATATTGTAGTTAGAATCTGTTGCCATACTTTTCTCATGGTTTTAGATGGAAAACTTGCTTCTTGCTTCAACTCTGGATCGCATAATAAACATAATTGCGTGTTATCCCAATAATGTGCAGTCATGACACAACAGGGGAGATATAACCTCATGGTGGGAGACAAGTGTGATTTATTTAAACACATTATGTAAGCAACATAATGGACACATTCCGAACTTAATTGCACATTAAGCGACACCAGGGGCATTGTCCATGTTATTAGAATGTAAATTTGCCATCTGATGTTAAAAGGAGTAAAAGGAGGACATTAAATATAATGTGTTAGAGTAATGATGTCAAATTAGCATTGGCATGATGAAGAGAATAAAGCAGCGCATTAATAAAGGAACAGATAAACGATTTCTAAGACATTAAACTGCCAGCCTTGCTGTTGCTGCTTGAATCCTATACAGTGTTCAAAAGTATGCAACTGATAGGTGACATGATGCTTAAATAACAAAAAGGTGAATAAAAAAACATCTAACCGACTTACTAATTAAAAAAGTGATAATAAATACTAGCTAATTCATCTTTCACTACACCCTACCCCGTCATAGCTTAGCAACCGTAACTAGGCACAGTAGGTCTATCAAGCTTTGGATGGGGCTGTTAGAGTACTCTGTAAATAAAGAGTTTGGATAATGGTTTCTCTTTGTTTTACCTTCCACAAAACCAAATATACAAGAGCTAAATTGTAAGGAATGGATTACATTGTGTTTTTCTGGGGTAGCTGCAATTGCTGACCGATGTCCAGCTAACTGGCTTACTACTTTTTAAAGTTATAACCCAGTGTTACTTCCAAGGCCCAGGGCATTTCTACCAGCCAACATTATTATGTGGGATGACTGAAAAGCCCTGTTCACAATGAGCACATCCACTGTGTAGTAGTTCCCCACTGTGAGGGAGCTGGTCCTGGATCCTCCTCTTAATATTAGTGGCTCTGCCCTCTGGGAACCCAAGCTAAAGTCTTTATCCAAGATGTTTAGTCCTCATCCTAAAAGCATAAAAACATTTGAAAATACAAACCATGAATAAAATATTTTTTGTCTTGCTTGTTTCCTCATATAAAAACTAGGACTACAAAGGTTGCCATCCGTCTCATACAATGCAGGACACGATTTGTCCTGTATTTCGCTTTGAATGACACTAGAAATATTAAAACCAAAAGTATTAAATCACAATTTGTGGAAGAGAACGACATCTAGAACGACAGCTGTCACTCAACGTCATCGTTGCCCTGGTTACGGAGACTCAGATGCAAGTTTTTTTTAAATGTTGGCAAATTCCTCCCATAAAAAGAAAAAGGCTGTCTGAATACAGATCTGAATTGCAGATGGATCACCAGTGGGAGTACAAAAATGTTCTGTCACCCATGGTGGATAGTCCGAGCTGAGGGAGCATTCAGCAGGGGACACAAACTGGTGCATAAAAATTCTTCAGAATGGAAGAAATTAAGTCTCATGGGAAGCTTTACAGGAGCAGCAACAGTATGATGGGACGAACTGTCAAATGTCAGAATCATAATCTGCTTTTCCAACAATAGATCTATAAATTATCTGCAGCCTATAGGGTATACAGTGAACAAATGGATGGTTAAATTGTCAGGCCTTGTATTCTTGGACTGTATTCTGGATACTCACATTTTGCAACCAGAACAGGCTCAGGCAGATATATTAGCTCACTTCTCACTATTTAAGTGGAGTAATTTTTCATTTTAAGGTAGTTTCCCCTGTCATGAAATAAGTACACCCTTGAATGTCATTTTATGTGGATAGTTATTGGTCCCATGGTCTAACTTCTATTTTCAGGGCTTTTGAATCCTGATGGGAATACTTGTAAGCAAAATAACTGCAGCTCAAGAAACACAGGCCATGATATGAAAGAATCATCAGGCTTGTGGAACCATTTCAAACAGTCGCCTTGTTTCTCTTTGGCGCAAGGCTGTGTGGGTAAAACATCCGTCAAGGTGACACGCTGCAATTAAACAGCACCGGTCTGTCGGCGACGAGCTGTCATCACCGAGCTATGTCACAGGTGTACAGGGCAGCTGTAAGTATAATTGCTACAGGCCTGCGGGATGGAGCTGAACCCCATCTCCTGGCAGCGATGGCAAGCTTCACTGGAAGATCAGCTATAAAGGAGACTTGTAACACACTGACAAATGGTTATACAGCAGTTGCCAAATTAACAATGACCTCCCCCTTTGCTGTCTGGTGAGGGTGATAATGTGCAAAGTCCTGTCGGGAAGTGTGCTTAATGTTCAAGATAATCTGTCTATTATGTGAGTCCAACATTAGGAAGGGAGTGAGTGAGTATCAATTAAATTTTCTTTTCCGTAGCAAATGGGAAGCATAATTTTTTTGACAGTGATTCAAGCGGGCAGACCTAATATAGATTTGGAATATACGTGAATATAACTGGAAATAGTTCAAATACTGTTACTCTGCAGCAGAAGCCCCCTCTCTAAATTACACTTGTGGAACTAGATGTGCTTACTAATTGAGTCTCAGTGCTCCACGGAAACTAATAGACAGAGGAGAGAGGGGGAAAGAAGAAAGAGAAAGGAGGGGGGTTCTGTTCATAAACAGTGTTTACTTAAAGCACCCCATCGCCTTATTAGTATTAATAGCAGTGACTTCAGAAAGCTCATATTCTGCCATTGGACAGTTTTGTATTATTTATGATTGAAATGAAAGCCTGGGAATGCAGCAGCAATGGAGGAGCGCTGCATAGCAAACGATGTTGCCTATGCCAGTTTACATAACCAACACTTGGGTAAACAGCAGATTAAGCGCAGCACGGGGCGAGAGAAAAACGAGAGCAAAATGTTATATCCACACATTAGCCTATTGGAGGAGAGCTTTTGGAGGAGGCCAGGAGAACACTGCGGACCTTTTGATGCAGCTGGTCTTCATCTGCAAGTCCTTTTGAGCATGAAAGTGTGGTGCGGTGCAGAATTTCGCCCCCGGTGCAACTTCAGTAATGTTGATCTTAAGAAGTCGGGTCAAAATAAGCACGCCGTAGCTTGAGAGCATCCTCATCTTAATTAAAGACACCATCTGTTAAATTTTATTATGAAAGCTGTCGGAGTGAACGTTGGAGCAACCGATTGGGGCTTTCATTTTCTGCTCTACTTACGGGCAGCAGGGTGGCCCGTCGAGCAAGGGGATCTGGGTTTAGGACTCCAGAGTTTCCCTGCTGAGGTGTCTTTGAGCAAGACACAGAATCCCTGATATAGCTGATTTTCTAGTTACCCCACTTAAAGGGTGACAGTCAATTTGAGAATAACTTCCTCTGTAAGATTAGTTTACTCTTCTTAGCAAGCATGTCAAAGATCCACAACTTTCCTCTTGCAAAAGTTTTTGCATCTACTCCAACTACTAGTGTTACATGTTGTTTTTTCAGCTGTAAGACACACAACAGATACACAAAATCACCTCCAAACCACTGCAACATATACTGAATCAATCTTTATTTATATTAAATTAAAAATATACTTTTGACAGATTCATGTAACAAACATGAGGAACGGTATTTCTATGATATAAAGCTTTGGGTGTGGTTTCAAATAACTTGGACAATGAGGGAAGTATGGAAAGCTAACGTAGGCGAGGAGGGGATACTGAAAACGCCTTTTCTCTACTATGTCTCCTCTAAAAGCATGCAAAACAAATCTGAAATGAGCTGAAAAACGGGTTGTACCGTGAAGGCTGTGCTCTGCCTTTCAGGGTGGAGGAGGTCAGACTTGGCTCAGTAATTTTTCCAGTAGAAAGTAACGGAGAATGTTATCTGGGGTGGCTGGCAGCACTGGTTTCAGTTTTATGGGAATTAGAAAGAGGAAGAGATAAAGAGGGAAAATAAGGTATTACTCGCTTGTTCTGGGGTGTTCTCAATACTGAGTGAATGAAACATGGCAGGCATGGGGAAGCCAAACAGAGATACAAGGTGGATTGAACAGCCCGCCCCTTCCCACCGCTATACCCACCATCACCACTTTTACATTAACTGAAACATTACATGAGGACAGCCACAAAGCTCTGGAAAAAGGGCCACCAAACAAGAGTTTTCACATGAGAAAGGCTCAACAAGCACTTTGAAAATCAAACTCCCATTAGTCAAAAGGTACACTTACATAAAGCAAATATGTACGGCTCTTTTTTGTACAAGTTGTTATAAGCAGGAGAAAACAGCAGTAGGAGACAAGACCATATAAATTCAAAGCGTCGCCTTCTTATTTACAAATTCACCACATCGGCCATTTCAGTGCTTTATAAAAATACTATTCACATTTGTTGTTGAAGTGTGTTAGATAAGTTTTGGAGGAAACCCCAAAGATTCTGTACATTTATACTGAACTGATAATTTGAACACAGAGAATGAATGACCTCCACTCATAGGCGATGATTTGTGCAATTAAGAACAACAAAAAATTTGCAGCTACAATGACAAACATGTTAAATATTGTACAGTAATCGACACAAAAATAGTGGAAAAAAAACATATAGATTCAAGTCTTTTTCCTTGAGGAAAAACATCCTTGATAATATGGAAAAAATAAAACTCAATATTAAAAGACTATATAGGGTACTATACACGAAAAATACCATGAAAGATTTCAGAAATAAGGTCTGCCAGTTTGTGCTACTGAATTCAGTAAAAAAATCAGGTTATTTCCTCCACGCTGTCTCACTCCCTGGACAGACATTTGAATATAATATTGTCATCAATGAAGAGATACAAAGGTGGAGGGCAGTAAAACACTCACTTTTGGTACCATGCAAGGTGATATTGTACTATACATTAGACTCTATCGCAGCCTATAAAGTGGGTGTCTGCTGAGAATGAAATATTTAAGGATTCACTTCAGTACAACATGGCTACATGCCTCTGCACCTTGGCTTGGAGAGGAAACAGTAAAGAGTAAAAAATAAGAAAAAGTGATCAGTCATGTTGCCATGGTGCGTTCTGAGCCACAAGAGTGTTTAGGGTTGAGACAAGTAGCAGCATGACACACAGGTCAATGCCAAGGCAAAATATGTTTGAAACAAGAATATTAATAGAGAGGGAGAAAATGGTCGCTTCTTTAGAAGGAAAACAAATTGTGGTACTTTAGAAAGATAACCAAGGTCTTTAGATGACAAAAACAATACTTGACAAATGTGTGTCTTGACGCTCAGGAATGTTTTTCTACCTTTTGTGGCAATAAACTCTTGAGAAGATTCTATTAAAAGTGGAGGGTTGCTGAGTGTCTCTGGGATACTCCGAAGTGCTCTCGAGAACATGCGAGGCCAGTCGTCTCATCAGTGTTTCAGTCTAATCTATTCTTGATTCAAACACATATTTTGCCTGGGTCTGCAGTATAATTTAGGCCAAACAAGAGAGAAATCAATGCATGTGTATTTCTTTTCACCACCATTGCGCATTTCTTTTTTTTTTCTTCTTCTTCTTGAAACCCAGATTTGGCAGACTCTTCCATCGCTCTCTATAAACAAGCTCAAATGCGCTATAAATATTTCACATTGATATTAAATGCTGTCTCTATTTCATTGAATTAGAGCTCCAAAAGGGACTACAAAATACTCCTTCATCAAATAGTCATGATATCATCAAAGCAGCATTATACATACTGTTTGAAGCAAACATAAAACTTGGAAACAAGGACATTCTTGAAGCTGGACAGCACCTCCTAAAATGTGTTTTCTTCGTGAACTCCTGGCCGCAGTACCTTCCTTTACTAAAGCTTTTTCTTTCTGAAGTGGTAAACGACCAGATAAACAAGTTGAATATTTCAGTAACGAAGGGTGGAAATCCTTTCTTTCTACCCACGGGTTTGATCAAAGTGCTCCATGGGGAGGACAAACATATACAAGCTCACTCAGACGAACACTTTCACACAAACACACACACAGACATTAAAATACACCAAATAAACACCCTACACAAGAAAACAGCCGCAGAATGATCAAAAGCTGTTAAAAACAATGACAAAGCAATAATGTTCATGTTCCACAGATAATGGCTGGGAAAACTTGCCAAAGGTTCAGGAACTACAAGATTTCGTTCATATTGATTGGACTAAGATGTGATTCTAGTGAGATATTGCAAGAGGGCCTCTGAGGCGAACCATCATTACAAAATGTTCGCCTTGATCTTCTAAGTTTGGCAAGCTTTGTGGTGTTTTCCCACCCAAAGGTGTTCCATATGGCTTGGTGAAAGAAATAATGGCTGTAACACCAGCGCTTTTAGCAGCATTGACTGGCAGTATGCCTGCAGAGGCATCAGTAGTGAGGGTCAGAGCGATTCTCTAGAGTAAAGGGGCAATCAGTGCTCTATTGGTGTTCTCAGGAGTAAAACTAGGTCGGGATACTTCAGATAAAATTAAGAAGTTAGAGACCAGAGTTTGTATCTTCAATAGGGTTATGTTTATGCAACAGAAAGGTTAGTAAAAGAAGTTGGTTATGGTTAAATATTAATAGGGCTGTGTACCTTCATTTAAAAATAATAAAGTTTTAAATCACTGTACATAGTTGCTATGAGTAGATATTGGATATTTTGCTGGAAAAAATATGTTGTTGGTGAGCATTTTACTCATTTCTTCATTATGTTGATAAAAAACTACTTGGAAGCTATTAGTTGTATATGAATGTAATTTATAGAAGACAAGGTCAATAGGTTAGTAGTTTATAGAGCTATGACTGCGGGTAGCACTACTGCTACTAACTTTAGATTACAAGTCACCCTAATGAGAACACATATGCAGTCTTGATCTTTGTTGAATAATGTAATGGTTTAAAATGGTTTGGGTCTTCTTTGCTACCTCGGAACCAAGCCAAATAAATCATTATGGTCAGGCTTTGCAACAGGCTGTTGATTTACAATGTGCCACTGATTAATCAACAACAGATTACATAAAGATTGGCTGCAGGAACACAGTGCCCATGTCCTGTTGGGCCACTCAATAAGCTTTGTATTCAAACTGGTGACATTAAAAATATAGTGATTTCTACTTGACTACAGTTGCATGGTGGAAGCCTTGTTTGAGGTCACACCAGTACAGTGCAGTATTGGTTAGCAGTGGTACTGAAGGTTGACAGCATGTCATCACCGACTTCTTTTTACCACAGATATTCCTGTGAGGCCAAACTGGCTCGCTTGTATGTGAACACGAACATTCACACTGACATAAACACAGACACAGACACAGACACACACACACACACACACACACAGAGTAGTCTGTTTTTACTGTGCTTTGCTGGTGCTGTCTTGTTCATTCCTTGAGGTCTTCATTAGTCAGCTTGCATGAACTTTCCCTCCCCTCTCTGTTTTTCCTTCTTTTGCTCTCTCCCTCATTCTCTGTCTCTATGATCACCATTTTGAGTTCAGCTGCTTTATGATTGGTCTCATCACACTATTCCACATATACAGCAATTTCCCCAAATGTCCTCCCACTCTTATGGCAAGACGCTCTTAACTCATTTAAGTTAGCTTCATGATATGAAAGGGAAAACCAGTGTATAAAAATCCATCTTCTCAGCACTGCAACCAGTGTTTATAAAAATGTTTAAAGTGTATTTTTTCCCTTTAACTTGGAAAAAGCTGGTTTTGATCAGCTTTTCCAAGTAGACAGCAGTAAAGCAAAATCAACAAAACAGCATCTGGCCTGTGTGTTTTCAGGCAAGTTCAACAGTTCATGGTTGAACTACAAATGTGAAAGGAGGGATCACTGTAGTTTTTGCCATCACAGTATCACAGTTACAGTAGAAAGATAAGATGAGTTTGACATTTTTGATGAAAAATTTGAAAATGTCCAGTATAATCCCATAGGCAAAACGATTTGAATATGATTGATTAGCCTTCAGTGCTCCGTCTTTTATGTTAGTGGAAGCCACTCTCCTGACTAAACCTTAAACATTCCTCCATATTTTTCTGTTTCGTTTCATTCTACAAGGTCATTCACATAACAAGACATCTTGACATCAAACGACATTTGCGCCTTCTGTTTGCCTATTTCAGAAACCCTCAGAAGGGTTTTGTTCCTTGGATCCGCAGACCTTTTTTACCGGAAAACAAAATATACTAAAACATCTCGTTCCTCTCATGAATCTGACACCGCAGTGGCTGGCAGTGAGTTCAGGTCCCCTAAGTCAAATCCATCTTGTCTGACGTCGTTCTGGTCTACCTCACTGGGACAACATGGTACTTCCACTGCTGTGCAACAATCATGTGTCCGTTGTTGGCCGAAAACTACCATAACGTTCACATTCTCAGTGACATGGAGCGCAGTCTCTATCTACAGAACAGAAATGGACTGGATTGGATTGAAGGTGCGTGAGTCTGAGTTGGGTCTGCTTGGTTCTGTTCGGTCCACCTCCTTCTGATGTTGCTACAGTCTACAGCAGATGGCACATTATTTGGAAAGAGTTAGGGGGCGGTTCTGGTTGTGGCTGCACCCCTCTGTGTGGAACAGTGGAACCGGAGAGGATGTCTGGGTTGCTGGAGGCTAGAGTCTGATTGAGGAACGTTTGTCAAGTGGAACAATCTAGACCACAGTGTTCCGCTGCCGGTAGGGTGGAGGTGGCAAGACGGTGCCAGATTTCAGGGAAAACTCAGACATGTATTCAGGGTTTTCAGCTACAACCGGCCGTATGTGTCCGTTCTGCTTATAGAAGAGCTTGGCGTTGGTGGAACCTCCCTGGGCGCCGTCAGGGGCTGCCTGGTTAGATGATTTTGGAGGCAAGCTGTGCTGCCAGTATTCTGGATTGTCAAAGGTCACCTTCAGCTTCTTCCCACTGACTTTCCCTGATGTCAGCCCACCATGCTTCAGCAAGCTGGCGGGGTGCGTGGTGGCGTGGCTCTGGTAGGCTGGCAGGCTGCCGTGCCCAATGGTGGCCGAAGTGGACAGGGCACCTGACTGACACACCTGGGCTTGGGCAGTAGTTCCTGTTTGGCTCTGGCTGGCGGAGTTGCCACCTGGATTGCCAGGTTGTCCTGCAGGTTTGATGGTGTGGTGGGTGTGGAGGATGTGGGTTGGTGGGCCATGGTGGCAAGGCATGCCAGATGGAGAAGGCTGGGCCAAGGGGAGGGGGTAGTGGGGCAGGCTGGTCTGGATGGTAAGCGGGAGGTGGGAGCCTGAAGTTGTGGCTGAGATCGAAGAAGGAGGATGGGTGGGTAGGGGTAGACCATTTCTCCTCAGGGCTTCCAGGCCCAGCTCAGCAGGGCTGTGGAAGGTGTTGAGGTAGAGCGGCTCGTTGATGTATTCATCCTCTCCTTTGGGCTGGCTGTTGGGTGTGCTGTGGTAGCCTGGGTTATCCAAGGCGTGGATCTCACCATTTTTACGTCGTGAGACAAACGGGTTTTCCTCAATGGGATTTAGGTATTCTGTAACACAGATCAGAAAAGGGAGGGAGGGTAGGAAAGAGGAGAACAAGAGAAAAAGCAGTTTATGAGAGAATGACAAACAAAAGATACACGGAAATTAAATAAAGAGAAAAGAAAACTAGAGAAATGGAAACTCAAATAGAGTAAGAGAAAGATATTGCTCGCTAACGAGGAGAGAAGATGGAGATGGAGATGATAATGGCGATAATGGCAGCCACTCAGGACCAGACGGGCAAGTTGCCAGCAGTTCTTTGGCACTGGAAACTCCATCTGCCGGGGGTGAAAATGCCAGCAAATGACCCCTCTTCACTGCTTCCAAGCACTATAATAGTGGGGTGTGAAACCTATTGATTTTGCCCTCTCTTTTGCTCCTTGACATTGCTTCAGATACATTTTGCTGCAGGCTTTGTTATATTTTGAGCTGCTCAAAAATCAAAGATGGTAGTGCAAGAGTAGGGCTGATGGACTGAATTATGATCAAAGGCAAAACATGACTGTAGTAGCTGACATACACCGTTGATGGAAACATTGTAGGAATTTTAATCAATGGAATGAAATGAAATGAACAGGCAAAATGGCAGGCAGAATATACTAGAAAAGATTGCATTTACTCTGTGAATCAGCAAAGAGAGCAGCACTAGGCTGGAATTTGTAGTAAATACAAGATGTTTTACATTTAAATTATGTTTTTGGAACAGCATGTAAGATTGTGGTGTAGTCACTTCCATGGTGTTGCTTGTATTTAATAGATTGGTGAGGAATTACTATAATGAGGTTAGGTTATTTTAAAGTTTGGCATTACATGCACCATAGTTTGGAATACAACTCCTAAAATGCAGTCATGCATCATCACCAAAATTCCGTACAATTCTCTGGACTTATTTTTAGCCTCTGTGAGGCAAGTCCCAACAAATCTTTGTTTGTGTCTACGGAAAATGAACCTGACTCCTGATTCCAGAGGCTACATTTATTTCACTTTACTGTGTTTTGGGTTTCACTTGGAGTACCTGAGGAGGTCTTGTCCTTCATGGGTGTCATGTATCCATCCTCATCAGTGTCCCCTCTGGACGCCCTCTCCCCCAGGAAGATGGTGGGGTCAGCGCTGTACCTCTGGCCAACACTGTCCTCTGCCCCAGCCTGGCTCAAGCTTTTCTTATGCAGGCTCCCATTACAGCGTTGGTCCTCCAGGGCCGGAACTGGTCCACCGCCTGTGGCTTCCTGGTTCATACAGGCTTGGGAACTTGCCACAGAGCCCTCTGCAGGGTTTGGACCACCATCTCGATAGCCAAACTGGTTCTGGGGCAAAGAGAGGGTTGTGGATAGAGACAGATAAAAATGCTTTCTGAAATTACTGTGCAAACTGTAGGTTTGATTTTCTTTGATTTACACCATTTAGGAAACTTTGGTGCATGTTTTATATGACACTGTATTGCAGCTATTTGATGATAGAAGAGCTAGGACAACATTGTTTAACAAACCAGTAGTAGTAAAGATGAATTTAGCTCAATTATACCACAACAAACACACATGTAAATGCAAAAAATAATAATGTTTGAGTTCAAGCCAGTTATATGCCACATTGCGGCAAAAAAAGCCAGACTTTTAACCCATTCAGCTGCCTGTTGAAGGTAGAATTCTCCAACAAAGTTCTGCCGATGTATCAGCCTTGAAGGACAGCGAGGGGCAGTCAGGCAAAGCTACGATTCAAACACATGAACCTCAAAAAAGAACAAAAAACCCCACAAGAAAATACAAAACATGACATGTGAAGCAAAGGGCTTCTTGTGGTGCTGTGTTGGCTTGCCGTGGGCTATTTAACCCAGACCCACTCCTCTGCGCTCCTGCCAACTGCTAGCGCTACAGCAGCAATTACAGGAAACAGAGTTTCAAAACACAACAGAAAGAAAGAGGAGACGTCCACCTACTCCCACCACCTTTCCTCAATTGCAATCAACCTCCCCTTCTTCAAAACTTCTCTGTTTGTCCCTTCTTCAAAATCATTATCCTCTCTTCGTTTCAAGTATGAGTGCGAGAACAAATCAGCGCAGATTAGATAACCGTCTGTATTGGACTGCGTCTGCCATGATTAACTAACTTCCCGTGGCAAAGTCAGCCAGCCGATGGATTTTACCAAAGAATTGCTTTCCCTGTCTGGGCATGTAGGGGCTTTTGACTGCATAATCAAAGGAGTTTCAATTCATGATAGGGGTGTTGACCTTGAACAGACAGGACCCTGGACGGATTACTGAGTGTGTGTTTTTGGAGTACGTGTGTGTTTGTCGGCGAGCAAAGAGCCGCCGGCAAACGGGTAGGTCACGGGGGTAAAGGTGCATAAGATGCAGAGTCCAGGGCCAGCGGCACGTGGTGAATGCTGCAGAGCAAACAGCCGAGCCTGCAGTCATTGTCTATTAGTAAACGGCTCCGGCATTTTAAGAGAGCGTCTGTTATTTGCTTATGGAGCTCTGAGTAATGAAACCTGGGGCCTGGGGAGCGAGTGCATAAAGAGTCCAGGTTTAAGCCACACACGCTGGGATGGAAATGATGGAGGTGAGCCATTAGCAGAGGAAAATCATCAGTGTATTGGAAGTTCTTAACCACCTTGAGCACTTATAGAGGACAGTGAGTTGGGGGTTTTTTGACCATAGAAGATAAAGAATTAAGTTTTGAGGTTAAAGTCAAATCAGTTGACTTGGAAGGGTTTTTCTAAGGAGATATCATGTGTGATCATATAAAAATATTGAATTCTAAGTGAAGGTTTATGCTTTAACATTTAGAAATGTCATTTGAAAGCGTATCTCAAGACTACAGCTTACAAAAATAGTAGTTATTCTTATGTTCTTGTGTGCCTAACCATGGTCCTTACTCTGTTGGAGTCCACCCGGGGCCTGGTTGTGTATGACAGAGGAGCTGCGTTAAAACCTCGAGGCACCAGATACTCCTCAGCATCCATCAAGTCATCCAGGTCCTCTTCGTCCAGAAGGCTCTGGAAGAACTTGCTATCATTGGGGCTCGGAAGCTTCATGCGGTCGTCTCCCTAAACAGTACATATGTGACATTGTTAAAGTTTCATTTAATCTGATTTATTTTATTTAACGCATGCTATCATTGCCATTTAGTACATTCCTGTGCCATAAAAAGTCATCAACAGCAAGTGGATGGTTGCAAAGAAAAGCTTCATTATCGAATGCTTTGATGGGGAGCTTCTTTAGGCGAACACACCTGGATGACCAGGTACCGCTGGGGGTCACGGGCCATTCTGCAGAACTCAGCAGCCAGCTCCTTGAACTTTGGCCTGCTGTCCGCGTCAATCATCCAGCCTGGGGAAGAGAAAGATGGAGCAAGAAGAAGAAGAGGTTAGAGAGATTAATAGATGACTTAAGGGTAAAATCAAAGATTTGTATATAGGAATGCATGTGTGTGATTTCCACAGCACTCAAAGAGAAAGTAGAAATTGTCTACACCTGTCTAATCCTGTAGTTTCTTAACCTTTAGCTCAATCTTTACCAAGTTTCTTTGCTGGTTTATTGTTATTTTCTTTAAAAAAAAATACTATTTTTGACCTTCTATTGCTTTTGCCGTTTTACTCAGGCCCATCACTGCCATCCTTCAGTGTCTACTTACAAAAAATACCTCTACAATATTTATCTGTAAAGAAAAATAGGAAGATGTTTGTTGAAGCATCATCCCCATGAAAGTTCTGTATAAAATGCACTTTTTAACCTTTTAACATTTATCCAGAGAACACTGAATGAACAAGCATGATGTTCACTTTTAAATCCCACACATTCTAAGGTCTAAGTGCCTTGCTCAAGGGCAACACAGGTAGTTATTAAGGTAGGGGATTTGATCTCAAGCCTCCTTTTCTCTTCCATAGGCCACGGCTGCAGTAAACACAGCAAACCCCTGCAGGTAAAGTGAGAAGCCAGGTGGTCTCAGCTCAGATTAGACAGTAAGAAAACTGGGCTGCCGAATTCAGTGTCTGCATCCCTATTACATATTCTGCAACAGTGAGGGCTAGTGGTGGGGTCTGGGTGCCTCTGGCAGTCCTGGAGGGGGGGGCGGGGGTCAGTGGTTCGGGAGCAAAATGTAATTGCTTCATTTCACTTTATTTCAAATTTAGCAGTTACCACAGTGCCAAAGACATAATTGTTCATCCTCACTACATTAATGCAGTTGAATATGTGTTTACTCTCCATAAAAGCTACTGACTGTTTTCAACCATAACCATCAACACCATAGTCTATCTAAAACCCTGACCCTTTCTGTTGTCTTTTTGCCTGTCTGTCTTCGTTCAGTTCATCTGATTTCAGTGCAGTGCAGGCACATTACATTAATGAGGTGCAATTACTCCAGCAATCAAACTCTATTTCATCTTTATTGGGGTGGCGCCAAGGCAGCGGGCTGCGCAGCGCGACGGCACACCAAATCACAAACAACAGCTCTCAGTCAACATGTAATTAGAATTAATGCAACCAATTGCTGGGCATCCTTCTGGCTTTTGATGGGGCAGCGTGACCCTCCTGCTGGTTTGACCTCTTTTGGCTATTTCTGATCACCGCTGTGAAGCTCAGCTGACGTCACTGGATTTTTGTGCATGTACGGTGTGTGAGCAAATATGTGTGGTGTGTCTTTTTCAGGGCTGTGGCAATGCACCAGCAAAATTAATACAATTTTAAACTTTTCTTGTTCAGTGTTTCAGTGGATAAAACATACAGTTACAAGGAAATGTAACATATGGTATGCATCAAATATTTGTCCTAAAGATTAATAATAAATAAGGAATATGTGGGAACCCACAAGCATTTAAACTGCTTGTTAAGGGAATCCCTTTGACCTCAGGATTTATAATATTATTGTCCAGACTTATTTACATAGCACATAAAATTTATTGTCCTTCTCCTCTGGGGAAAAGACAGAAATCAGTTGGCATTGTTATTAGGCTAAATGGCTGCAGGGCTTTCACGGTTTGCTTCTGTGCTGTCAAAAGCCATTGGCAGTAGTTTTTCATTTGGAGAAAAAACAATTAGATATTATGACATTTCCGGTGGATTAACATTTTGTCATGGGAACATGTTCTGATATCAAGCTCCAAGCTGAATCACATCATTCTCTTTCTACACATTTGGCATTTTAAGCACTCTGCTGTTGTCCTCATCCAGAGTGACTCACAATAAGTGCAACAGTAGAATAAGTTTAAATTCACAGAGCTACAAGCAGCCAATAATAAGAAGTATATTCATAGTGTGCATACAATATTCGTGCAACACAAAAGACTAGATAATTAAAAAAGAAAAAGAACCAAGAACTGCAATGGCAGGGGAAAAAAGTCAGTAGGGAGAAGCTGATGTGAGGTAGTTTTTATGAGATTTTCAGTCTCCACCAGAAGACAGAAAAGTCAGTCCACCATTTTTGGGTTCAGGCAGGTTAGAGCAGTGACCAGACTGGTGCGAGGAAAAGGATAGCCAAGCAGCCGATAGCTGGCAGATCTCATATCATGGATTGGCATATATGTCTGGACCCTTTCCTGGAAATATGGGAGGGTGGATCCCTCACCAGCACCAGGGTTCTGAATCCAGCCAGGGGAAGGAGTGCAAGATGGGACAGACATGGGAGAATTTGGGGAGGATGAAGAGAAGGCAGGTTTTTCTGGATGAGCTGTACGAGCTGGCGGGAGAGTTGGGGTAGGTCGGCTGGGAGGGAGGTGTGGTAGTCCAGATGGAAGATGACAAGAACAAGAATGTGGGCAGGCTCCCTGGTGAGGACGGGGCCTGCATGTTGCAGACCATAAACCAGCATCTCATCAGCTTCCTGACAACACCTCTTTTTCTCTGATTTGTTTTTTCATCTCTCTCTTCTAGCCTTGAATCAAAGCCCCCAAGCTCAAATAACACCTTACCAGATGAATATTAAAAATATGAACCCTTTTATTAAACTGCAACTCATCTGTGGCACCTCAAGCTGAGTTACAGCAGTGTATAAACAGGATTTTAAAATAAAATGATTATGTGCTCCACAACACTGAATGTGTCGGAGAGCTGCTCTGTGACACTGCCTTTAATGTTGCCACCTGTGGCTGAGGCAAAATGTGCAATATGTAGCAAGAGAGAAGCTTTTTTTATTTCACTGATGTCTGACTTGTATATATTAATGATTTAATGGTGCATACTTTGAATGTACAATTTGGTGATATACACCCTGAGAAGATATTTTGCTATTATGTTTATACTAAGGTAACCATCTCTGGAAGTAAATCACTGAGCAGGACAGAGTTATTGATATTTGATATTGTATTCAAAGGTTGTTTGTATCAATGTCATTGGAAGTATTTAGATTTGTCAGGTATGTAATTCACTGTATTAGCTAAAAGTGAACATTCACATCTGGTTATTTCATCTAAAAATAGTTTCTCAGTTCAAAGAATAGTTTTGAGAAGTACATTTATTTGCTTTCTTGCCGAGAGTCATATAAGAAGATACGGCTTTCATGTCAGTCCGTTAAAGATGAAGCTACAGCCATCAGCAGGTTAGCTTAGCTTAGCATAAAGCAGGGGAAGTATGGCAAAACAGCTTGCCCCACTCTGTCTGAAGTCATAAAAACTCTCTTTACAGCACATATAATGCTTATAACAAAAACAAACAAAGTGTAAAAATGACAGGTTGTGGTTTTACAGGGGGGTTGTGTGTTTGACTATTTCTTGGCCGGGGGCAGTTGTATTTATTGCACAAGCTGGTCGGTGGATTTTTGTTATCTTCTGACAGAGCCAGGCT
>NW_023340206.1:8752223-8752496 GCF_004916995.1 Morone saxatilis
TTTATGCTAAACTAAGCTAACTGTGCACTGGCATCAGTTATTTAGCAAACAGCAGCATTGACTTTCCCATCTAATTCTAAGCAAGAAAGAGAAAATGTTGAAAAAGAAAAACATTCACATCTGTTCATTTTCTCTATGAATTATTTACTACATTGCTATATTAATCAATAATGGTTTTATCCATATCACCTAGCCCTAGGGTTGCCAGACTCAGTGTGGAAAAAGTAAGGGACACCTTGCCAGCAGCCGCATGCTGGGGGACACAAATCAAGC
>NW_023340206.1:8752575-8797981 GCF_004916995.1 Morone saxatilis
AAAGAGTCAATAAGAGTAAAGCACAATCATTGTTAAGGACAGCAGTATTTGGACAGCCTCTTTCTAGACTAGAGCTGGATGTATTTGCCGACATAAAAAAAGAAAAACAATGGTATGTTTAAGTGTGTTTTCTCACATTTGACCATGACCATGTAGACATCGATGGTGCAAATGGGAGGCTGGGGCAGACGCTCCCCTTTCTCCAGAATGTCTGGGATTTCTCGCGTGGGGATGCCGTCGTACGGTTTGCCTCCGAATGTCATCAGCTCCCAGATGGTCACTCCTGGGGGGGGGGGCAGCATTGAAGGAAGGCAAACAGAAAGAGAGAACACGACAGGGAGAGATAGGAAGATGAGACAGGAGCCACAAGAGAACAACAGAGAACAACAACAAGATAAGGGGGCGAAAATGCAAATAAAGGACACAGGATTTCAGGTCATTGACTGCTTTCCTCCCACAGGTATGAGCATAAGAAACAGTGACGTCAATTAACAAAACATTTGTCACCCACCATAACTCCACACGTCACTCTGATGGGTGAACTTCCTGTAGTGGATGCATTCCAGAGCCATCCATTTAACGGGCATCTGAGGAGAGAGGGATGAATACATAAAAATCGGGATTTTATGATGAAAGGAGCAAAGAAAAAAACTAAAATCTGAATTATAATCTTAAGATTTTATTTATATACACTTGAATTGCAGGCATTTTTCCTCTATGCTATGTTGCTCAACAGCTGCCCTATCTTTTAATCCAGCATTTGTGAGTTATTGGGAAATCGACAACGCTTTCAACCATAGTTTTGCTTTGCTCAATATTACTCAAGTACTGTGATTGATCAGCTTCAGTCTAACTCAGGGATCATCAATAGTGAGCATGCTTTTTAAGATACTAAACGAGATTGTATTGGCCATTTGTCGCACATTATCTCAATAGCTCGTAGGTTTAGAGCAGGCAGTGTGTGAAATAGTAATAACAACAGGCCCTTTGACATTCCCGACAAGGACAACGGCACACATCGCCATATCCTGACTGTTGTATAATTTCCATATTGACTGAAGAGGGGAGTTTTCAGCTGTAGAGCCCACTGAACAAGGCAATTATCTAGCCTTTTGCATGTGAACGCACATATGCACACACGTGTACACGTGCCGGTCATTTGAAATACAGCCCCTGCCTGACACGCATGCTTGCTCACCGGGGGAAATGAACAGGAAGAGTGAAAATGAAATGCTTCAGGTTGGAAATGCGGTGCGGCGCCTCCACTTTCATCCCTGTTGATTTATCTCTCATGGTGCGTCCATTTTTATGGCACACATGCAGATCTGCTGACAACAGCTCTCATTTATCATAGAATCAGTGAATACCGACACGGAGCCACTCACTCAGATGGTCGCGTCAAACACACCTGGTCTGCTTTTTTTTTTAATCGCCTGCAGATAACATTTCAAACGCCAACTCAAGATGCAGTGGTTACCTTCAGGCCTCCAGCTGAATAGATGCAGCAATGAACAAGCCAATTTAATAAAGGGAGTTGATCGGGACAATTTGCATAGCAAGTCTCAAGCGAGGGAAAGAGAAGGGGCTCCTGATTAATGTAGTCTGGGTCCCCAAACAAAACAAAGTGATTGGAACTGTGGCTGCATTATTTGTTTGGATGAAGTGCTTCTAAATTGTGTTTTTACTGAAACTCAGTTCACCAGACATTTCCCAACCATAAGAGCTTGGAAATTGGACACATAAAACACTTTCCTCTGTGTTTTTGTCTACGTGTTCTATCTGGCTACATTTGAAAATGTCATTCACGTTTGAAAATGTGTTTTTCTGGTCATTTTGTAAAGATCATCATCCATGTTGAAATGCCTGATATGAAATAGTAAAAAAGGCTAAATATTTTATTCTCTTTCCTCACTTTTTTGTTGGTAAACAAGAAAATTAATCATCACAGCCAACATTTGGTAAGGTGGAGCCAGCGCAGCCTGGCTATTTTGTTTCCTTTGTTCTGCCCTCTTGTGCTCTCCATCATCCCCTCTACTGTGTTTGAATGCAGCCGTACTTATGATTTAGTTGTTCTCATTTACATATTTTTATGTTTCTCTTGGCAGACCACTGAGCGAGCAGAAAACACTGATTTGATCTGAGCTTATAAATACAACCTGTTACCCAAGGTGAAAAGTAAATCACTATTTCATGTTTGCAGAGCCGCCTGACAAAATTTGACAAAACTAAACGGAAAGATATACTTCATTATTTAATTTCTACTTCAAGGTTTAAGAGTGAAAGGTTTTATTAGTGACATTGTAGTGACATGTTTACAGAAACTCAAACACCAGTAAAATGTTATACTTTAGGTTCTTTTGCTTGCTGACTAGACAAAATAAGCACTTTTAGGATATTGAGTCAGGCTCTGGGCGAATGACACTTAACGGATTATTGAAAAATATAATTTGAAAGTGAAAATAATCATTAGTTGAAGCCTACATAGATGCACGCTCACATTCTGATGTGCACACTACTAATACTTTTGTCTCTGCAGCCTCACTAACTTCCCTTGTCACCAGTCGTGACCTTTGGTTTTTATTACTTTTTGGTTGCAGCATTTACACTTTATGTAAGCTGTCCTGTGTCTTAAACTGTTCTTAGACAAGTAGTTCACACACAAAAACATGCTCACGCCTCCACTTACACCAACCTTGCCCCCGTCTGCGTTGTACTCCTTCTCATCAGCGTCCAGCAGCCGTGCCAGGCCGAAGTCGGTGATCTTGATATGATTGGGCGACTTCACCAGCACGTTCCGGGCCGCCAGGTCCCTGTGGACCAGCCTCCTCTCCTCCAGGTACATCATCCCCTGAGAGAAAGAAAGAGAGTGAGAAAATGTGAGAGATGACTATGAATCCTCTCATGGAGCCGTTTATCATTTTATATTCCATGATCGGAGCAGTCTGAGCCCGTCGATGCGGTAAATGTCAGCACTAACATAAAATTATTGTCATAACTGTCATCATCATTAACCGCACACCCACACAGACATTCAGATTCAATCTTTCATCATTATCATACCTCATATATATGACTCTAGGAGACAGACAATCTCAGGTAGCTTTTATAGCATTCCTGACATGTCAGAAAGTCAGAACTTCAGACTTTTGACAAATGAAAAATACAGCAGAGCAGCCTCTCGAATCACAATTCCGGGTACAAAACATTCTTCAACTCCAAGGTTTCTGAAATGAAACTATCTGACTTCATGTCGACATGCATTCAGATACCCAGTGTGGACACAACAGATAATTCTTCATTACAAATAATAAATGTTTTGCAATGCATGGCCTTTCAATGCCTCTTAATTCTTGCATGGCAATTAATTAAATATATATTTGAAATTACAGCCTACATATATAAGGCGAATGGATTTCTCTCCACTGCTTTTCAAAAGCTGGACAAAGCAACTGGTGGAAGATAAAACTGGTGAGTTGGCTGTGTGTCTTTAAGTGTGCAACATCAATATCTACTTCTAATAACATGTCCAACTCAGGTGTAATCATGTTCAGTCATAACTGAGATTGCGTCTCTGTCATGTCGCCTCCGTGTCCCTGGTAATTGGGGCCATTTTCAAGATGGCCAGACTGGGAGAACAATGGATGTCCTTCCAATTTGTTAACGTTGATTATGAACACCCAATGAGCAAAGCGAGTAACGGGGAAAAAACAACAACAAATCCTTGAGCGCAGAGAATGGCAGCTTTGCTTTGCAGCCTTAATTTGTTGCTCAATGGGCTGGACGAAGGAGGGACTCCTGACAGTCGCACAAAAACCTATTTGCAGCCATGCGAGTTTGTGCACACACACACACACACACACACACACACACAGATTTAACACACTCACTAGGCATACATGACAGACATACATGTGACCTTTTCTTCATGAATACACAGAAGCACACACAGGTTTAATCATGCCCTCATGAGCACAAACACACTCGTCTCACACACATACACACTTCCTCTCCGTCTTCTGGGCTCATAGATGAACAAAACAACAAGTCGAGGAGGCAAGGCTGCGCCAATTGAAGTGTATTAGACTGGATGTTAAACAAGTGGATGCCACTTTACAGGTGGATCAATAAAAACACCTTGGCAAAGAAGGAGGCCATTGTACTCAACAGACAATACAAAATTTAATCCAAGCTCCACGCCTCCACTGGCGCGAGAGAATCATTGCCCATTTGAAATACTTATGGTGAAAATACTTTATATATGTCTGTGTGTGTGTGTGTGTGTATCACATACTGAGGCGCATTGTGTTGAAAATGCTCTCCGTGGCGAGCCGCCCTGCACCGCCTACCCCCAGACAAATGTGAGGATAAATCGATAGCGTCGACGTCTGGCTCGCCGCTGGCTGAGCCCTCATCCATCATTCGACGGCCTCGCGCAGACAGACGCATAGACACACACTTACACACATACCCATGCTGACAGAGACCACCCAGAGACCACCAATACACGAAAGCAAGATATATCTCACTGAGCATACTTGGTGGCTCTGGCAATATTTCTATCTGTCAGTCTGTTTGGATGTCTCTCAGTCTCTTTATCCTTTGCCTACCAGTTTGGGACACTTCCTACTTCCTTATCCCGTGTCCCTCTTTTTGCTAAAGTAGCTGTGCCTCTTTCCTTGCCAATATGAAGGCAATGTGCTGGGACAAGGCCCAAAATGCCCCCCTTTTACTGAAAGTGTATTTAAAATAGATTACTTCTTGGGGGTTCAGGCAGGCGATCAATAACAATGCTGATTACAATAAGCCAGAAGACAGCCGTGCCACGCAATATTTATCCCCAATGTCGACGTAGAGAGGAATTAGGAATCAATGGCCCACACAGTCCATTAATACACTTCGACTTAAAGTGACAGGGCAATGAGGGGAGGCCATCGCACTGACAGGGGGAATGTACGGCAGCTCAAGGAGCCAATTAATTTTCAGCCACTCCGGGCGGTAAACACCGGCGTCCCAGTGGAAGATGTGGGGGCAGCCTCAGTTTCAGGTCGAGAGGGTCCCGCTGATTGTGCCGCTTTAACACTGCTTAAGCGTTAAAATCCCCAGAGGCCTGAGGTCCTTTAAAATAGATGTGGAATTGGATAATTTGTGATTACATAACCTGTACACTGTAGATCATACAACTTGCAGAGAAGGTAATTAAACCAGCCATGTTTGGTGAACAGCATTACTGTTCTGTTCTGTTGGAGCTCACTGACTGAGCACTGTTCAAAATCACCTTCCTCTTTGTGCTCTGTAGCCTTCAGCTGGGCACAACAATACACTATATTGCCTGTGCATGACTGACAGTTAGATATAGTCCCTGTCACCTTGTAAAGAGCCTCCTTAATTGGTTCTAGGGTTCAGTTTATTACTGCATGTTGGCCACCGAATGAACTATAGATGATTCTTTGTTTAAGGAAATTCTGCAAAACAAAATTAAGTTCCTAATCGCAAGTTGCAGCAATTACAGCTTAAATGAACAGTGAGTACCTGCCTGTGTACCCGAAAGGCAAAATCACTTTGTGCTCTCTCTCAGCTATTATTTTTCTGTGGAGAAAGCAAAGAAGTCTGCCTCAAAGGAAGAGCTACATGTGGAGCTGTGCACCACTCTAAATTTTCAACTGGCTGCTGCATTCAAAGTTCAAAGTATATGTTTAGGACTGACCTTTAAAGAAAAGATGATGTATGTGTTTATGTACAAAGACAAAAAGGGAAAATGTATCTTGTCTGAGTCTTAATTTCCTAACCAGTGTAATAAATAACTGAAAACTCGTAACTCTTATAACCAAAGCGATTACATCCAATTTCTTTGAGAAAGTCTGCAGGTTTGCAGATACAAAAATCCACACAGAGGCTCCTATAAAGTTCATATTGGAGCCCTTAAGCACCTGCTGAATCTGCAACGAGACAGACCTAAGCCCTTGTGGACTTAACAGAAGTGCATCTTGTCTGTGACACCGTGAGACCCAACAGTAACAGACAGCCTCATGGAAGGTGACTTGGAAAAGACATCCTCACTTCCTTTTAACTTCCCTTTTATTTCTTTTTTACTTAATTACATCCTTCTTCACTTTTTTCACCTCTTTACCTCCTTTTTACTTCTTTCTTTTCTTCTTGTCTTTTTTAATTACTTTTTACTTCTGTACTTTCATTTTCCTTCCTTATTTCATTCTGTACTTATTTTTCTTCCTGACTTCTCTTTTTACTTTCTTTCTTTCTATACTTTCTTTACTTCCCTTTTTACATCTTGTTTAAGCCCTAACTTCATTCTTTACTTCCTTTTTACTTCCTTGCTTATATCTTTACGCCTATATACCTCCTTTTTTACATCCTTTTTATTTCAATGGCATCTGATTACATTCACACAGACCAAGGACCTATAAATGTTCCAAGATACTGAAGCCTTGAAACCTTCGGTTTTCTGTATGAAAACCACATAATAAAAAAGGCACATATGCTTTAGAATAATCAACATATCTGAATGAATGCTTTAAGTTTAGACCTACGTCATTTAACTCAGAAGGCAGGTTAGCCTCCTCATTGTGGAACAAAATTTCAATGGTAAAGTTGAGATTAGGTCGAAACCATGATGAACGGTCAATGTCAACAACAGCAGCAGCTTTAAATAAATTTGTTCAGTTCAGGGAAGGCCTCCAGTCCCAGAAACGTGTACTTGAACCCTACACAAAAGGTCCCATGAAGCATTTCCCTAGCAGCTTTTCCCAGCTCTCACCACACACAAAAAGGCTTTGCGAGCCACATGCTACATTGGAGCATTAAGGTTAAGGACCCAATAGCACTGCTGCACATTGCAAATAATACTAGTTAATGTTTTAAGCCCTCGGAAAATGAAGTGCTACTATGGTACTTTTTATTTAAACTTTTTTTTTCAGCCAAAAGTATTTGAAATTGTTGTTTAGCCCAGTCCTTTGCAAGAGTCTGAGTGTGCTTTAGGACAAGTCAGATGTACTGTCTCATTAGCCATTTACTGTTAGTCTGTGAATGTGCGGTAGAGATTTCATGCTGACAGAAGATCTGGATTTTCAATTGATTAAACTATTAATACAGCCAGATATTCCAAAACCACTACTTGATTGTGATTGTACAAAATGAAAAAAAAATCCTGCAGGCTCATTCTACAAGCTGATAATAGGTGTAGGTAAGTGAGGTAAGTGTAAAGTCTAGACTAACTGCTGCAATTTAACTATCAGTTTCAAATGGAAAAGAACAGGTCCTGGATAACAACTGAGCTATTGTACTAAATAAATGTTCAAAGTGAGTGGACATAACTTTAAAAATGGGAAAAAAATATTAATAATTGGGACACATCTTTTTTTGGCTTGAAGTAAGTGGTGCTGTCGAAGCACAATAATAAATTATGGCAGAGCCTGACAGCCAATTTTAGTTTATTTTAGTTTTAGTTTGGTTTATCATTGTCTGTGTATATTTCGGCTGAAAAGCAACAATAAATTGCAGTACAGAAATGCCTAATTTAAGGTATCTTTATCAAAAAATATTAGAATATAAGAAAGGCACACCCGTATGAGATATAATGTTAAACTCACACACCAGTATCGGTATAGGTCTCAAAAGTTCAGGATCAGTTATGCTACTTCAGCCATAGCCAGCTTTATATCAGCTTATATGTTTACTTTACTCATATTTTACACCTCCCTGCTCTGTTGTTCTGTGCTACCGAGACAAAAGGTTGATTATGATGCTGAAAGTAATATGGAGGATATAAGGCTTTCCCAGTGTTTAGTCAAATGACTTGTAAGGGCATGTGGTTTGTTGAGAATAATTACTCTTTATAGTGTATCCTCCTCTGACCCAACACTGGCTACCAGGCAGGATAAAATAAAATTTTTAAACAACACTAAAGGTTTTTTTTCATCTCCACAGAGTCCAGAATTGTTTACAGAGGTTAAAATTTTTCCAAAGCACGCAACAGAGAGGGTCATTGCTGGTCTGTGACCCATTAGCACTTTCTGTCTAAGCAGGAAGAAAAGAGGACAAAAGATCTGAGTCTTTAGTTAGTGAAGAAAACAAAGATGAAAGGAGACACGAAAAAAGAGTGGAGTAGTGTGGAACTGCAGGGAGCAGTGCACCTCCACAGGAGAGATAGATGCTGTGGAATAAAAGATGCTGGGTGTAAAGGAGACCCGTTGGAAGGTAAGTAAAAGAATAGGAGGATGGACACAATGGAGTGCAGCAGAATACATTCAACTCAGGTCTTTACTACACTAGTATTTGTCTGAGATATTAACATTTACACACCTCATTTGGTATGACTTTACTGTATTTGTTGCCAGGCAACATGCTTTTTTAAAGAAAGCAGTGGGAACCGCCAGCGGTTAAATAGTTTTAATGATACAACTCTTGGGTGCAACCTGCTTGGCAGGATTGCTTACTTTCTTACAGGAACCAGAGGGTGAGGTGCCTGTTTCCAGAGGGAGCGATAAGAGCGCTGTATGTGGTGTGCTCCCCCCCCCCACTGCTTGCAAACCTCACCCCCCCAACGAATGGGTGAAGAAGCAGCAACAATGTGAGCAATATGGGACTGTCCGCAGGCCGAGAACTGGGACCAGTGTGATAAGCAGCGCGCACAATGGGTCTGCTCAGGTGGCGCAGGTGGTCGTCTGTCATGCGCTGTGTGCTGCACAGGAGATAGAATGGAAAGGCATTCCCACAGAGCTGGCAGTCTCCAAAGCATGTGTGTGAAAACCCCTGTGTGTTTATGTGTAAGAGACAGAGAAAAATAGAAGGAGTGAGAACGAGCCAGTCAATAGTCTCTTTAATCATGTATTTATTCAAGTGGGCGTGCATTCTAATAATATTCTTATACATCGTTATGAAATTCAAGTGAAATTTCTTTTTTTTGCAGCATGAAGCTAGAATATCACGTTAAAGTGGTGTACTGCACTGAATCACCACGGTAACCAATAAGCTTACCTGCGTCACTGGATGGTTCGGATGGTTAATGAATGTTCCGGGTGAATGTGACATAATTTGACATATATAACGGCAGATCGGTGGTGGCGCAGCAGTTGGGGGTGCAGGCCCATTTACTCCGCATTCAGCCATTGTGGAACAACAGTGCAGGAAAAAATGCACCTATCTATCAACCTGAGCTGAGCCGAGTGTGTTTATGAATGTGTGTGCATCCCTCTGCACCTGTGAGTGTGAGGGTTGAACACAGTGCGGGGGTTGAAGGCGAGATAAAGCACGCGGAAGCAGGAGAGGGTGCGATTCCCTGGGTGGGAGTGGATTCTAAGAACAATGTCAGAACTTATCTGTGCCTAATGTCTTCCTGCTTTCGTTTTTAATTATATCCACCTCAAGAGAGGGAAACAAATGTAAAATTATCTGAGCTCTGTCACCATGATCTCAACTCCCATGTGGGATGGAAAGATCCTTTCAAAATGTCACTGTGCAGGCAATAAAAGACCGCTGCTGGCAAATTTACATGAGCAAATGTCAATAATTTTGTGGCTGCAGTAGTGGAATTAGAAAGGGGAAAACAGCAACTTTTTGATCAGTGAGAGCAAAAACGGTGATATTAAGTTGCAAGTCCTTAAAGTTACTCTCTCAAAATAAAACACTCTGGCTATCAGATCAATAATTAGCTGCAACAAAAGGTGACATTTGCAGCTAAATGTTAACCGAGCGTCAATTAACGGTGAGATCCTTTAAAGGTTTGAGATGGCCTATGGGCAGCCTCGAGGACCCTAATGATAGGTTTCTTCGACTGCTCAGCGGCCTCTGAGCTGGACAGGTGGACCAAACAGAGAGGAGGAAGAAAGACATCCAGAGGAAGGGAGCAGGAGGGGCAGAGTGAGAACATGTGATCCTTACTTGAATCAGCCTTCACAGTAATGCCTATAATTTGTCTGCGACTTGCTGTGACACTGAGAAATTATAATATTTAATCACAGTGGTCAATTATCGCGGTGAAGCTGTCAGGCGTCTCTTGGTTCAACCTGCCCACTGGCTACTTCTGAAATGGAAAAGGGGCAAATCTCTATTGACATTAAAACATACAAGTGAAAACCATAGATGTGTGCATGTATATATTTATAATAAAAAAAATCTATATTTAAACAGGTGGCATATGCTTGGGTACATAAACAAATAATTGTTCTCTTTTTTTCTTCCCTCTCTTACTGCTTCCTGTTTGTGTATAACACAGCTGCTATTATCAAGAAAATGAAAACTTGATTGTACCAAATTGATTTGTATCGGATCCTGGAGTTATTATTTCTTGCTTGTTTTATTAAAGTGACATTTGTAGGACTTGATAATGAAAAAAAAAAAAAGAAAGTCTGTCACAGTGAGCAGATTTCAGACGGAGGAGTTGCAGGAGAATCCCCGTGAATTTCTGCCGCCTGCTCATCTGCACGTGTGCATACGCTTGTGTCTAATGAGCCTTGGCTTGAGGCATCATGAGTAATGGGTGTGTGTGTGTGTGTAAAGAGGTGACCTATCCAATCAGGTCTTCCTACCCAGTGGATCTAGCAGTCAAATCCCTCCCCTTATGCATCCTTGAGCACTGCTGATCCTTACAGATAATTAGAAAGACCCGGGAGGCTTATCTCTACACCGCCCGCTCTCCTCATCACCTCTTCCTCCTCAGTTCCCCTCCACCCTGTTTCCTCATTTTGTTGCATCAGCAGGGACATGTACGTACTCCTGGCGACTGGTCCATGTGTATGTGGAAGAATTTGTGAATGTGTTGGAGGATGGGGGAAAGCTGTTCAGGGTGCACAGTAGTTGGTTTTGTTTTTTATGATGTAGGATAGTATTATGGGTTTGGTAATGACAGTGTGATGTGCTTTTCAAACAAGCTCTGAGATGCAAAGAATTGTGGGACTGCATTATTAATGAAGCCTCTGGGAAAATGAAATGCAGAACATCGACACTACCTATAGTCGCTGACAGTATTAAATTCACTATAACGTAATAAATATTATAATGTGTTTTAGTAGGAAATATAGACTGGAATAAAATAATCTGAATGAATGGGGTGGCACTGAATACATTAATGTTCACTATAAATCATTGTTGTTTGCCATTTAGAGTAAAGTCTTTTTCAGAAATGCACAAGTGAATTTTCAACTTTGTCGATGAAGAAAAGACGTTTGAGGTGTGAGAATTTATGTTTTTTGACGAAACACAATTCCAACCATTACCAGAAATTTTCAAGCACTTAGTCCGTTTGTCCGTGTTGATGAAAGTTAAGCCATTAGTCGAAAGCTAAACAGTTAAAACTAAACAAAACACAGTAGACCTTGAGTTGGATTGTCAAGCCATGAACCTTGGTGCTTTAGATCTCTTCTATCTTTATTGAGGATCTTCGGTATCATTTATATTTAATTCCTTGATTTTTTGTGATTCTTATACATGAATGCACCAAGGCAAATTCCTCGTATGTGTAAACTTACTTGGCAATAAACTTAATTCTGATTCTGATTCTGATTCTGCTAAACTTTAAACCAACACTATTACTACTATTTCCACGGTTAAGAATGAACATTGATGCCATAGCACTGTATTTATTTTTGTATATAGCTCTCATCAGTTTTTAAGTCACAAAAACTATAAATATAACTTATAATATAACAGTGTGTAGGATTTAGTGGAATCTAGCAGTGTAGTTGATCGCAATGAACTCGCTTCATCCTCCCCTTCCAAGTGCTCCCCTTCCATTTAGTTTAAAACTGCCTTTCAGTGCATATCTTTTATTTATATCTGCAATATGGCAACACACACTGATATATATTTTATTCAAAATGTATCCACAGAAATCTTTCACATATTAACACAATCATTACTGGTCTTCTTAGAAGCAGAATGCATGTTTCTGAGGTTCATTCTTTAGGAGCCTGCTGTCAGTTGGCTATCATGTTTTCAATAAGGGATAAAGAGAGCTTCTCAATGTATGAGAGCAATCTATACAAGACAGACACGGAACAATGTGTGTAAGTCCTCAAGGAGCATGGAGAGAGGAAATAAAAATGGTAGACACATAGAAACGTGAACTTGAGATCTAATGCCATGTTGCAAAGACATATGCACTATGTAAAAACAATAAACACTGTAAAACAAGTATACCCACACTTCTTCTGCCTACTGAAATCATAATAATTAGTTTGGTAAAGTATTCAGGGTGTCATTTTCATCTAAGCCAGTATTTACATTACAATAAGTGAAAGTTATATGATTCACATACTGTAGACATGCTGACAGTTTTATTAGTTTTATTCTATGCTAGTTAGTGACATACCCATGTGGTTGACATGGTTGCCATTCAGACTGAAAAACGTTCAACAAATTAAGTCAAAAACAAAAAACAACCTTTTATGGGGAGAAACTGGAAGAAACAGAGATCCCTGCAATCCGGACGACAAAACACGTCGTTGGGTTCCAAAATGAGCTTGGATGAATTAAAAATGATTTATCTTTTTCATCTGCCATTTCTGTAGTTAAGGTTTGGATGGGTTCAGGCAACAAAAACTTCTTGGATAAGGTTAGGGATAAACTGTAATGATGGAGAAAAAGAGGAGAGGAGAGAGGAGATAGTATGTCAGTAGTGTCAAAGTAACACAATTTATCCACCAGGTTTCATAGTCTTCCGACCACTCAAAGCACTAAATGCCACAGTTACTCACATTCATACAGTGACGGCAAAGGTTCATCACAAACAGAAACTAACTCATTCATACACCATAGTAGGGAGCCATACCCGCTCTACCTCCTGAGCCACAGCCGCCACCATTTTCTAGGGAGAACTGTTCCAGAACTACATGTCCATACAGCTGAATTGGTTGACATCCTGATTGAAAAAAAAATCATCAAGATTTTTCTGTATTTCGCTAGCAAACATTAGGTCTATCAGGGAAATATCAGCAACTGTGTAAATGTCTTAACACACAGGCCCAGGCCTGCATGTTACGTGCTAGAGTCCATTGAGACATTCTTCTCACCGAGATGCAATGACATGATAGACACAAAAGCACAGGAGGGAAGGTGATTTGATTCCAAGCTAATACTGGAATCCATCCTCCAGTGAGGGAGGGAAGATGAAGGATATGTGCTGGGGGAGGGATGGAGGAAACAAGATAGAGTGGGAGGAAGAAGAAGTGTTAAGGCTCGGCTAATGAGTACAGCCGAGATGTGTTTGCTCAGCATAGAGCAGCATTTGCAGGGATGTGAATGACACAGAGGGCTCCACACTAAGCTTGACCAGATTGGATCTCCTGCCATCGGGTGGCATCTCCGGGAGCCACCGCAGGATGCAAATCCAAACACACACACACTCTGGTGGGGAAGCGTACACAGCTGTGCCTCCACACAAGAATATTAATACCCATGAACGCACACATATGGGGCCAAAGATCAGGAGCCAAATTGAAAAGTCCCCAGATTTTACTTCTCCTTTCCCTGACTAAGCAGTGGGGGGACATGTCTGCTGATTTGGCCATAAAAAGAAGACCTTGTACGTGTGTGTGTTTGTGTGAGTGTGTAAAGGTGCTGGAGTCTTTACAACACACAGCGCTGAAAGCATGTACCGCCTGCGCACACATGCTTCCATGCATATTTTACCACAACGTAGTACAGTATCAAGCTCGCCTTGGAGAAATTATTTAAGGTCAGATGTTCAGCTGCATCATTAGCACTGTCAATCTGTAAAACCATGACAGCACAGCGCTACTCTAACTGGAGGAGTTTTCCTGCAGGGCATGTTGTCCTAATGTCAGTCCACAAGTTGGCCGATGGGTATGTTTATACGAATCGCTCTACTTCCTCACTGCTTACCACAAATGTGGCCTAGATACCAGCGCCCGTCCAACCTCTACCCCCTCCAAAATCCAATCGAGACCAGCGTCCAGCCGAAGCCTCGCCGCCAAAGCCAATCATTTCACCGGCAGGACAGCAGCCCGCAGAATCTATTCTACTTTCATTATACTGAGCCTGAGGAGAGAGACTGTGAAAGGAAGACAGAGAGAGGGAAAGTGAGAGGGGAGCCAAATTAAAAGAGTCCTGTAGCCCCGCATACACTCCGTTCCGAACCCATATTTAATTCAGTGATTGATTTCTTCATTAAAATACATCCCAAACCTAATTATTCCATTAATAATCCAAAACCTAATGAAAAAAAATACTCTGTATATGTGTGTGTGTGAAAGGGAGAGAAGGAGAGATTCAGTTAGTGAGTGATAAAGAGAAGATGGAGACAAGAGGGAGATGCAGAAAGAGACAGAAAGGCATTAAAGAGGTCATTTCTTGCACTGAGAAATTCCTAGTTTTCTACAACTACGCAAAGCGTTGCACACAACTCTCTCTCTCACAAACACACACACACACACACACAAACACACACAACTAGGACAAACATTAACCTATGTTAACCCGAGCACATGGCCACCATGGAAACTGAGAAATGGGAAGATTTGTAAAAGGAAAAGAGACGTAGCTGTTTACATGTGAATGCAGGAAAGGAAAGGGAAGGATAAGGCAGGGGGTGAAGAACAGAAAAGAAAAGAAAGGTGAGTATAGAGAAAAGGATAGACAAGGACAGAATGAGCAAAAGAAAAAAGTTGGGAAGGAATTAAAGGAAAGAACATAAACAGAAAGATAGAAAAAGGAGAGGAAAGGGAAGGATGACAGGAATGGCAGAACAGATGAGAGAAATGGAAAGGATAAAAATGAAAGGAAAAGGAGGTAAAGGAAATTAAACAAAGGGACATGAAAGATGAGGAAATAAAAGGAAACAAAGGAAATGACATGAAAGACAGAGAGGAAAAGAAAGGAAAGAAAAGTGAAAAGGGACATGAAAGGTAATAAAGATGGGGAATAATGGAAAGTAGAGAAAGAAAAGAAAAGGAGAGCACAGTAAAGATGAGGTAAGGAAAGGAAAGGACAGGACAGGACACAAACATGAGGAAAGGAAAACAAATTGCAAAGGGTACATACAGAAAGCTAGGAAAGGAGACAAGAAGAAAGGAAAGGAGGGCAAAAAAGGAAAGGAAAGACCGGGGCCATTTACACAGATCTATAGAGACCTCTGTGTGTGTCCTGTATAATGTGTGAAAGTGCGTGTGTCGTAATGTGAGCGTCAGTCATTGTGTGCGTGTGTGTGTGGCAGTGGCAGCGGGGCAGCCCTGAGTGTGGCTGTAGATTAATGGGGGCCATTATCTCAATGCCCAAAACACTCAGTGATGAAGAGTCACTGCCTGGCGGCAGGCCTCGGCCAATCAATTTGCGCCGCAGCGGTCACCTGCCCGGGTCAGAGCCCACATACGGCTGGTGTTTGTGCTGTTGTTGTAGCAGGGGTGTGGTGTGGTGTGTGTTGGGCGGGTGGGGGGGTTGGCAAATTGCCACGACATTATGGTGAAATAGGATATAGTAGAATAGTTTCTCTCCGACAGGTTCATGTGATTCGGCAGCTATCATAGCATAGCTATGCTATCTTACCTGCATTTCACAGGTAAGGATAGTGTCAAACATTATCAGGCCACTGCTGTGCTTTATTGTTTCCCAAAGTAATTGTGTTGACATTCTTTTATTCACCTTGTGATACTGCGTGATGATTGGAGGATTTCCCTTGTCTGGCGACTGAAAGGAAGGTGATGGAGTGTAATTATCAACGGCAAAGTAATGCTGTCTCCACAGTATCTCTGCAGCTGAGGAGGTGCACATCAGCTCTGATGATAACCTCAGAAGTATAAATACAGCTTTAATCTACAACATTTATTTGACAGCTACTAGCTACTATACTTTGCAGATTAAGATTTACCAATATATGATCATTTTATCATATATGATGCATTAAACTAACCAGATTTAGCTCCAACTTGACTAAAATTAAATAACTAATACAGTTAAATAAAATACATACTCTGACATTCTAAAAGACACCAGTTTGCACAATGAATACTTATACTGTTGATATACACGTTATATTTTACTGTTTACTGTAACTGATTTCAAATGTCACATTGCTGCTTCTTCTTAAAGGAATAGTTTGACAATTTGGAAAAAAGCCTTTTTGCTGAGAGTTTGATTGACACCACTCTGTGAAGCTTATAAGTAAAGTACTGGTACTCATAACAAATAATAATAATAATAAATGTATCCACCTTACAGTACACAGCAAGTCCTTTGTATTGGTTCATATGTCCTGTGCCCTGTTTTTTGGACTTTGTCTCTCTGTTCTTTAATACCTTCTCTCTTCTGTCCTCTATCTTAACAACATCCTTTTCAAAGCTAACTGAACACCAAGGGAAAATTATTTTCCCCTTTGCTGGAAAATTGTGTGTCTTCCGAAGGATGCTGTTTCTCCTGGAGGACAGGTTCCCCATCATTACCTTGAGAGCGCAAAGATCACTCAGAGAAGGGCTCTGAGTTATTTATCCAGCTCACATGCCCAAACACACACGGTTAGGTGTTCAGATATAGACAAAAGAAACACACACATAAATGGTAACACACACTAATGCTCACAAACATACCGCAGAGAGTGTCTTGAAAAATGCCTTCAGGCTATAAGACGGAACACGGAGGATCCAAGAGGCTATTATAAGAGAGAAGAACCAAGCTGCCTTTAATGCTGTGAGCATTTTAGGGTTATGAGGTCTGAAAAAACACATGCTGTTAAATAGACTGCATGCTGTAACTGGGGACACACGCCTAATCAGCAGGGAGTGGAATTAAATTAGATCAAATTGATTCATGAGCAGTTCAGTAATTATCAAGTTCGGTTTAGTCTAGTTAAGTTTTTAGCCATGCTAGCGACATGGCTCCAGGGATGGTCGGTCTGTCCATTCAGCACTTTCGTCCGAATATTGGTGAACACAGTGGAGCAGCTAAAGAGTCAGAGATTTCCCTCAGGAGTTGGTAGAGACCAAAATTACAGTTAAAAGAGAGTGAATATTGGCCAGCTGGCGAGAAACATGACTTTAAATGAATGATGTTGCTCTGTAAATTAATAAAAAATTAAAAAGCTTATTGCCATATAGACATCATTTTTTTGATCTGGGCTAAATACTGGTTTAAATACTTGAGTAATAGACACTCTTTTCTGAAAAAAATGAAGCCCTTAAAATAACACATTTAGTTTCTGGTGTCACACAATAAGTGATAATAAGATAATAAGTGATGTTTACAAGCCATGACCATCATTATGACACAGGTGGTAAGGATCTAAAAAACACTAAAGATACTTGAGTGTTTATTGTTGTCAGATATGGAGAGGACAGGTCATTCAAAGGCTAACAGGAACATAAGAAACCCTAATGATCCCACCAAATTGATCCGCTAATTCGCTCAATAAAAACAAATGATCAGTCTTTGATTTCCAATCAGTCAGTCTGGGACCTTCAGCCACAAAATGAATTGGAGTTATAGCAATCAATCACAATCAACATATATGCTGAATTGAATTTCACAGGGTCGAGGACAGTTGTGAATAATTTTCTCTCTTGCTCTTCCTCACTTACAGAACCACGAAGAAAAACGGACACTTCCCTTCTGCCGCTACAGGTGAAATCGAATCCAATTACAGCAATAAGTACCTGCTTAAGTAACCTGTTCATGAAGCTCTTGAGAATCATCCATCATGGGTGACTAAAGGGTTAAGACCTCCCACACTAACCCCCCAGCCCATGAAACCAAACTGCTCATCATTGGCTCAGATAGAAGAAACAAGAGAATATACTGCCTTTAACGATGACCAACAATCAATTCCAATAGACTGACTGATAATGGTGTGCTTTAGAAAGAGAAAATCATCTGAAGAATGGTCTGTGACACAGCTTTTACGCACAGTAGGTCCTTTATAAACATGAAATGTATGGGTCTTTTCATGGTAGGACGGTAGATTGTAAGTATGCTAATCCATTCTGGGCTACTGTAGAAACATGGAAAATTAATAAATGTAATTTACCTGTAATTTATTACTTTAGTTGGCTAAGCAAGATAGCTAACAACTATCTGTGAAGAAACACAAACACAGCGCTTTCAAAAGGTCTCTTTCACAGGCTGCTTCCTCACCCAGATCAGATCACTGCTCCCCCACCGACACAGATTAATCGGTTTATCCGATCAGGATCAGATGAAAACTACAACTGCATGAGCACATGTTTTAAAATCCCTGGAGCTGCTTTTTCCAGTCATTTTGTATGTGACAGGGATAACTATGGCTAATTTCTGTGTATTTTCAGTGTCACTTCAGCTGCCATTATCACAGCGGAGAGACTCTTAACTGTATTTACACTTAGAATTCTGTGATATTGGAGAGCTATCCAATTTGCTCAAGATGCATGAAGTGTTTGTATATACATAAGTGAAACTGCATAATCTCGGTATTAACAGTGGCAATGACCATGACTGGTCAATATAAATCTATGGTAATGTGATATCCATTAATGTGAAATTGTAGCCTACAGTAAAGCAAGACAAGGCTTAGCAGGACTGGAAGAAGAAAAAGTCTCTTTGCTTGATTTAAACCTCAATGGGTAGAACCACACATCTTCAGAATACACATTAGCAAACTGGCAAACTTGGAAAATCAACAAAATATTAACAGTTGCTGTCTTGTCTAAAACCCTATCAGGCTGTTCACTGCCAGCAGCAGATCAGCCTTTTGTCAGATCATTTTTTTGCTGCTACTTCTTCCAGAGCTGATAGGAGAATGGCTCTGTATCACAGCCGATGTCTGCCTGCACAGCATGTAATAGCAGCCTAGAACCCTACTGCCATCCTGGAGTTATAACTTAGAGAAGTTAAATCTTACCCAGCAGTTACACGATCAAGCTGTCTGCCTGCATTGACTTAATTCGCAAAGAAAACACAAATGTTCTTTGGGTAAGCAAATGCACGCACAGTATTTCAAGCTTTACTGTTTTTTCAACGGTTTTGAGCGCAGATTTTGTTTGGGTAGCAGAGAATGGGTCTTTAATTCCCTAATTTCTTGCGCCGTCACTCATTTCCTGGAGGAATAATGTGTGTTGATGTGCTTCTAAGACCGAGTTCAAGGCAAACTAGACTTGTCGGCTGCTTAACGACGTCAGAGGCCTGCCATGTCATTGTGAGAATGATCAGCGTGTCAAGCATTGAGAATAATTAGGATCAAAGGAGCAAATTGGAAGAGACATCAATAGACTCAAACGCTGTATTTGCTCTTAAAGGTCCAGTGTGTAACATTAAAGAGGATTTATTTGCATAAATATCATTTAATATTCATGTTTTTATTAGTGTATAATCATCTGAAGATAATAATTGTTATGTTTTAGTTAACTTAGTCGCCATGGCAGGCAGGATAAAATCTCATTTTTAAACAACACTAAAGGTTTTTTTTCATCTCAGAGTCCAGAATTGTTTACAGGGGTTACAAGTTTGCAAAGCATGCAACAGAGAGGGTCATTGCTGGTCTGTGACCCATTAGCACTTTCTGTCTAAGCAGGAAGAAAAGAGGACAAAAGATCTGAGTCTTTAAAAAATGTGAGCTTGTTTTGGGTGACACTGGACTTGGCAAGCCTCTGGATGTCACCATCCGTCAAATGCTGTCTGGAGACTCTAACACAAAGATCTATTACAACCCACACACATTGCCATCATATCCAATACAGCAATACATGACAGAAAAGCTGAAGCACCATCCTCTTTTGATCTGCTTGTAGTCGCTTACCTTGGCGATTTGGACACACCAGTTGAGCAGCAGCTGCGATCCGATGTTGTCCTTGTGCTCGTGCACATAGTCAAGGAGGCAGCCGTGGGGCATGAGCTGGGTGACCAGCTGAATGGTGGGGCTCAGGCAGACGCCCAGCAGACGCACCAGGTGGGGGTGCTCCATGCTGGCCATGATCAGGGCCTCCTGGGTGAGAGGGGGGGAGGGAGGACAAAGAGGGACTAAGAAGACTGTTGCATTCCATGGATGGAAATACAGAAATAAGTGACACAGTTCTGCTGTATGAAATATTTGATTTTCTGTATGCATGTTGTTATCAGGAATTCCAATTTACAGGCTATTCCCTGAACAGATCTACCAGATTAATAGGTACTCTATTAAGAGTGGCAAATATAGGAGTGAAATGTTATTAAAATCAGAAGGGACTTGACACGAAGCAGACTCCACCATTGCTGAATGCTGTTAAGATACAGGTCCTGCAATAGAGTTGCTAAGTGGGAAGGTCCTCAGGTTCCTTGAGTGTTTTTTCTCCATTCCATCTACCCATTTAATTTTTTTCCTCAGTGTGACTTAACATAGAAAAGCTGAGAAAGGGTGGTAGCATGTGTGGCTGGTTTGTGACCCCTAAAGGAAAATAATGTCTTCTTCTGACCCCTTATCATAAGTTGTTAATAGAGGCTTGAAGAGGTGAGTGTGTGAATAAAGAAAGTGATATATTAGTGATAAATCTGAAAAAATAAAAAATTTGTAACAGAAGCATTTGGTGATCCGTTTAGGGTCCTGACCCCAAGGTTAGGAAGCATCAGTGTAGACATTCTATTGATTAAGAAATGTAAATTTAATATGTCTACCCATGCATGTATCATCAATGGATAATACTGCACTGTATCCCAAAGACTTCCTACTTGAGGTGGAGTTAGATGCATAAATTACGACTTGTGGGATAACAACTACATCTGCATGCACAGCATCTGTCTACAGAGTATTCTCAGTGTGCAAGAAAATGCTGCAGAAACCTTCTTCAAAGCTGCACAAGCGCAGCCTTTTTCATCTATATTTTACCCAATATAAAACAGAGGTTCTTACTGTAAATGTTGCACCAACACAATTAAAACACGACAGTACGGATGGTACATATTTAATAATATCTGGTGCTGTCTTATACAGAGTTATTATGTGTTTGATTTCTTAAACTTTATTTCTCTCGTTTTTTATGGCCTGTAAGTGAATTTTCTGTCTTCCCTCTCATCTCTTTCTGCGGCAGATGGACGTAGAGGTTTGAACAGTTGGGACTCAACGTTGGGTAATTGTTATTGTGGAGCTGCAAGCAGAAGGATGTGTGGTGGTGATAGAGTGTGCATTATGGCTGAGCAGAAGCTGCACTCAGAGTCATTGCTTAAAAACACTCACTCCAGTCCTTCTCCGCATCTACTTTTGCGTATCTCTCTCGCTCTCTCTCTCTCTCTCTCTCTCTCTCATTCACACAATCTCCAATGCACACTCTCTTGGCAGCTCTCTAAAGCACTCACACTCACATACTCAAGGACACACTCTCTCGCTGTCTCTGCATACAGCAAATGGTCGAGGAGGTGTATATCCAGGCTTGGCCCCGGGGGCAGCTGATAGATAGATGAGGTGCCTTTTTAAATTTAGATGCTAAAGAATGAGCTTAGAGGGAGAGTGGTGGTGGTGTGGGTGTGAGTAAATTAATTCTAAACAGGAGGGGGGCCATAGGCCATAGAGAGCCTTTTGGCACCATCAGTGCCCTGATTTAAACAGAGCCTCCTGGCCCAAAGTAGTGCCACTACATCTCCACTTCATAAAACCACCTGCTTCCCCCCTCTAACTGCCCGACATTATACAACTCCAGCCAACTCTACACCAGGCGTACCTCACACCTCGGGATCAAGAGTGGAAGAAAAGGGAGGGAGGAAGGGGGGGAGCGAAGGAGGATGTCTCTGTGTGTAACAGAAAGAAGGAGAGTGTGCTTCTATTCTCACTCTGTGATCCCAAAAGACCCAAAAGGGAGTCGTAAACTATCTCGGGCTTAAACTCTTGCTTTCTACTTCTCAGTGCAAACCGTTATGAGGACCCGTGTGTATGTGTATTCGTGCACTAGTGTGTGTGTGTGTGTTTTGGTTTCTCTCTCATCTCCCTGAGCGCTGACCTCCATTACTGCTGGCTGACCCTCCTTTCCCATCTAGCTCACTTGCTCACTTTCCCTCACACACACACTTGCACACACACTGGGTGATAGACTGGCAGAGCCCTCTGAAACTGGCGCATGTTCCGAGAAGTGTGTGTATGCATCAAAACACACTAAATTAGCGTACTATTAGGCCTTTGCATTTCACATATCAAATAATCAACTCGCTCACATATTTGCTAACACAAGCAAAACACCCTGCAGCTCTCGCATGCAAGGCCACCGCCACCTGGAGAGCCTTTTTGTTTTAAAGTGTGCGCTGTTTGGTTATGTGTGTGTGTGTGTTTATACGTGTGGATTTTCGGAGTGTGTTTGGAGCTGGCACTCCAGCGGCTAGTCTCCCAGTGGCGAGGCGTGAGCCTGCCTTTAGATTGCTGTTTAACAAGCCGGCAGACAGAGCATATTGGCTCTGGATGGACAGAGACCCCCGCAGGGAGAAGCAGGGGAAGAGGAAGGGAGGGAAAGGAGGGAGGTGGTGGGAAGATGCAGGGACAGAGGAGGAGAGGAAAAAAATTGGGCAGAAGGGGAAATAGAAGGAAGTTTCCACTGGGATGATGCTACATACATTTTGCATTTTTGACAATAACAAATATTAAATAAATACCTTCAAAAAAGATGGTCATAGTTACAAATTGTCAGCAAGGATACCTTTCTGTATCGTATCCAGCTAATACTAAGAATTGAGTTATAATTGAAACTAACTCAGCCCTTTCTGCATGGCTTTTAGAATAAACAAATGTATTATGACAGACTCTAGATGACCTGGCCATTGTAAACCCACACACAACCTGTTCAAGATGCTATTATATGCATATAACCTTTAACCCTGTTGCTAACAAAAAGGCGCGATAATGGTTGAAAGTTTTAAATTGTTGAAAGGGACAGTTTTACACCCCTGACAAATAGATCTGCAACAATTTTTATTCTTGATTGATCTGATGATAATTTTTCAGTTGATTAACTGTCTATAAAATACAGAAAAGTATTTATTTATAGAGGCATGCACAGGAAAAGTGCAAAACCTGGCGATAAGTAAAAAAAACAAAAACTGTACTCTAAGTGTGCGAAATGAAAGATGTATAAAAGAGAAAGGAAGAGGTTGGGAAGAAATGGAAACTCCCCAGCTTCCTCCCTTCCTCCTTTTCTTCTCTCCTCTCTCATGCCTGGATTCCAATAAAGCCGTATCTCATAAACAAGTGCTGTTTTTTTAATAGAGTCTCGTTCAATACATGCCTGGCTGTACAGCCTAGCGGAGTTCACTTTATTACTGCCTCTGACTGAGATTGTACTCTCATAAGAATTTACCGCCAAATGCACAATCCCACAAAGTGACAGGCTCGGCCATGTCTTTGACAAGGCTAAGACGTTATGGCTCAGGCGCACAAACGTGAATACACACAGGCGAAAGTAGACACAAATTGTTGCAATATAAATACTCACGTCCATGAACTCCACGTTGGCTTTAGGGCCGGTGGTCTCGTTGAGGATTTTTATGGCCACAGGGATCTTCACTGTCTCGCCCTCTGGGACCCAGATGCCCTGAAATATACAAGCAATCACAATAAATGCACTGCTCTCTCAATAAACATGCTCACAGTGAGGGCCCTGATGATTTTGATGGCCGCTGCCTGTGTTTAATGGCGTCTACTGTCCTACTAACATTCCTCAGGTCGAATAAATCAGCGCCTGCACATGATGCAATGCTACACCAACACGTTTGGTTGATTATAGATAAGTTGCAATCCTGCAAAAAGCGTCATGAGAAACATCTACTCACAGTATGGTGCCTGAATGGGCTTACCTGCTTTCTGCTATAAGCAAAGAGCTCTGAAAAATAATAAGGGCATAAATTGATGTGGGACTATGTGTGCAGATTCATTGTAGTAAAATATGACTATAAAATTAAATAGGCCCATCAATATTGTAAGTGAGAGGAATTTAGAGCTGGTGGTAGAAAACTCAGTGTTTATTCAATGAGTTTGCTGAGTTTTGGGGTGGTATGAATAATTTTACCAAGGGCAGTGAAGTTGGCAAGCAAACAGCAGTTTCCGTTCCAGGTCCTTGAGCTGCCCTAGGCTCATGTCTGTCAGGAAACACTGTTACAAAGGGAAATGTTTATGCTTTTTGTTTAGGTTGTCAAGTTCTACCAATGAGAGGGCAGTGCCTATTGAAAGAAACTTCTTTGCCATTTAGCTGACTCACTGGTGTATAATGTAGCACCACATTTGAATGAGGACTGTGTGAATTAAACACACACACACAGATACACACACTGACCTTGTAGACTGTTCCAAAAGCCCCCGATCCCAGAATCTTGACCCTCTTCAGCTCTGTTTCTTTCAGGATCCGCAGCTGAGCCTGGTTAGGGGCCGTTCCGCTGGGGGTCAGTGGCTCCACCAGCTGACAAAACACACAAGACAGGCTATTTGTCCCACTCAGCACCTCTTTTTGTGGGTGCCAAAAATATAAAAAGCATTCCTCTCGACCCCTGCTTTTATTGTGAAACTACAGACAACCTGAGGCGTGCCTCTCTTTTGCTTCAAGACAAAATATTTTAACCTCTCTTGGTACTGTGAATGCAGTGGGGTGAGGCTGAGTCTTGGAAAGAGAGGCGCAAGGTGAACATGAAGGTTTATTTGCTGCAAATAAATAAGCAGCCAAAAACAGCCACTGCTCTGTCCTGATAGTCATGATTTTACAATACACACACACGTTTATGAAATACAAATAATTCAAGGGGTGTGAATGTGAAGTTCTGTCAGAACTGGCAGTTACCAATGTGGACCGCAGTGTGCCCAACCACTGAACAAATCACAGTCTGGTGTCAGCTGCTATCACAAGCGACAAAGAGTAGCAGCCTACCAGCTGTGCACATACAAAACAATTCCAATTCAAGGTTTTGACAACCCTCCTCCGTGTGCTTGGCTGCCAGGAACAGCTGACACTGAACAGCATCCCAGCAGCTGGCCAGGCCACCCGCCTCACCACTAGCCGCTCGACAAAGCCTCGGCTACTAAATATAAAGAGCAGGAGCTGGCACCTGCAGCCGAGCTGTGAAAAGATCTGAGCCACACACATATATACACACAGATATACACACATTCAACCAGACAGCATGTAGACACATCTCAGAGCGCATCGCAGATACTTGCATGTACAGTACACAGATTCACAAATATTGACAACACATGCAAATTCACACTATAAACATTAAACACACTCGAAGCACATATCAGACCACAAAACACACACACACACACACACACACACACACACACACACACACTCAAGAAGTCAATGCCTCTGATCAATACATGTCTTAATGAGCCTATCAGCCTATCGGGTGCCTCATTCGCTGTGGTTTATCAGCGGCATAATCACCCAGCTCAACCACAGCCATCAAACAAAATAATGAGACCATATATCAGTCGGTCAGCCATACAAGCGCTCACTTAATGTGATATAAAACCATCAGCACAATAGGGCCGGCGATTGCGAAAGCCACGCTGGTCCGCAGAATGGATGACATTGCCCGCAGCTCTGCAATGACATGTCGTTTAATGGGTATTGTTATGGCTGGGCCTGAAGGCGCCAGAGCAAAGCCTGCTGAGATGTCACTGCAGGAAGTGAGTTAGCAGACGGAGCAGGGGAAGGAGGATGAGGGATAAATATTGAGGGAAGTGAAGGAGATGGAAGGAGGAAAGAGGCAGCAGTGAGGGGATGGCTGAGTGATGGTGTAATAGTGAGACATCATTGAAAGCCGCCATCATTTGGTCCACTGTGTCCACTGAGACCTTTTTTTTCTTGAAACAATTACTAGATATGGTGTAAAAAATGAAAGCAGAGGAATCAAAAGCTGCAGAATAGCTCCTAAATGGACCTTGAGGTGAAATTGTTTTGTCAAATACTATTTCCATGGTCAAGAATGAACCATATCTCAACCAATAAACAAAGACGCCACTGCACTGGGAATACGTGGCAGTATCTCTCTTGCAAATGCTTTATTTTTCCTGGAGTGAAAAGCAGGGTTTATGCATATTTAACCATTTAACAAGTTACACAAGTGGGAATTTTAAACAATACTCAACATATTTAATTATATATAATATTTTAGCCATAAATAGCAAGGGTTCTCTCTACCACTTTCTAAAACATCCTACTTGCCCCACCGAAAATGTATCTTCAAATCCTAAGTTATTTAACGTTCAATATTAATACCTAAATAAGTAGTAATAAAAAAAGAGTTTAACACTCCAATATGCATCAGGACTGTGGGCGTGGTTTGATTGACAGTGACCGAACAACCATTGCATTTTATTTCAGGTAAGTACATTAACAGTGTCCTAATCAGTAATAAGCTAACCGTTTAGCTGTTGAGCTAACAATTTACATTGATGATTACAATGCCAACAATGATAAATGTGCACTGTCCTCTGTAAAGGAACAACTAAATAACAAACAATAACTTCTGGGTTGTCAGGTTGTGGAAAATCCATTAGTTATATCCTCCAGCATGACTTGGTTTGTCTTTTTAGTTACTGTAGCCTTTCCAGTCCATCTGCAAGATCCCTCTAATGCACATTTTCTCCAATGGCATGTGCACATGCAACCCCAGTTGGGTGACAGGAAAAGAAGAGGTTGTTTGCCTGCTGAAATTTGTTTGCATGAGTTAAAACGTTGCATCAAGTTTTTGGGAGCTTACACATTTCAGTGTGTGGACAGCCTTCATATCCTTAAGACCAACCTGTCAATCTAAAACTCTCCACTGAGATATATAAGTTATATTCAGTTAGGTGGGTGTAGCAGCTCTAAGTGACATATTAAGCGGTAGGGTTTTTGTGTAAGGCCTTCAATTGAAGTATTAAATTACATGGAACCACTGACTGCCGACTTTATTTACCTCAACAGAAAGGACTTTGCTCACATCCTTCACATCAGCCTGGTATTTGGGCAAAGAGCAGCATTTGCATCATTTGTTTCACATTCACAGCATGAATAGCAAGAAAAGAAGTGACGCTGTAGGAAGAGAAAAATGGAGAGTAGAGTAGAGTAGAGAGTAGTGAGAGCAGATGGTGACGGGCTGTAGCTGTTATTGTTTCATTAGGTCGAGGCTGGACTGGACTGATGAGGGGAGGACAGGAGAGGTCTATTAAATAAGATGCACACCCATGGCCTGCAAAATTCTCCTTCTGACTCACACACACTCACCACGCCACTTTATTTGCCAGCTAATAATGCGCCTTGCCTTTGCCAAATGAGCTTTGCTGGTGCCGCGGTGGAGAGGATTCAGATGCTTCAGTGGACAAATAAGCAGCATGTTCAAGCCTCGAGCTAGAATACATTCACAGAATTATCCTGTATTGAATAAGTAAACAGCATCCCCAAACACAAACTTGCACTGCAAGCTCACACAAATTACACTACCCGTATTAAGTAACATTATGGTGTTTTCTAATGAAATCAGGTGAAGCAAAATTGCTGTGTCACAAACCTTGAGCTTAACTGTGGAACTATGCATGTTAATTTTTCAATGAAACTTTGTTACCTTCAAAATTTTGAATACTGCTCTGGTTCATTCTACAAATACAGAACTTATAAAAGTACCAAAAAGGAATTGCTCTCTGTATAGTATGGCCTAATAATGGTTAAATAGGCTCATGAGATTTGCATTTTCTATATAAGAAAGGTACAATGCATGACTGGAGTGGCATTGATGCAAGAGAGTAAGCTTCTAAAATAATAACCCTCAGATCAGGAATTTAATCATGCAATGGTAACGTTTGGGCTGGACAAACTTGCTGCAGGCTTGTAAGGTTACAAAACAGACCATTTGCGCCCTCACATTTTACACATTTTATTCTTATTTTGCTCTTGAATTTTGGGTATCTGGAGTATGTAAAATATTCTTATGCTATGCTCAGGGACCCACAATGACACAGAGTCATTGAGAGCACATTAACACAATTTGTGCACGATAGCAAGAGAGCAGGCTTATCAGTATGCAAGGACATTCATTCTCGGTATTAGTGAGCCCATCCCAGCAGCACTTCTTCTCCAATATCTGCATCTAAAGAGCAGAGCCTTTTACTGTACTACTAAGTTACTAATGAACTCCTTTGGAAATCTTCCCCTTCAAATTTTAGGAGTGTAATTATAGGTAACATTCAGGCCAATTAACTTAGGCACAGTTAATGTTTTGTCATCCTCAAGGATCCATATTCTTCATATATTTTTCCAATCTTTAATTTTGTCATCCTGATTGTCCATTCTGTGATTTTATTTTGGTTTATTCTGTACACGTGCCATCTATCTATTGCATGTCTGTACATCCTTTGAGAGAGATTCCTCCTCTTTTGCTCAATCTGAAGTTTCTTCCACTTTTTCCTCCATTTAAGGAGTTTTTCCTAAGGGTCTAAGGATAAAGGGTGTTGAATGCTGCACAGATTGTAAAGGCCCCCTGAGGCAAATTTGTGATACTGGGCAGTATAAATAAAACTCACTTGACTTGACAGTATTTAGGACAGAGAGCTGTATCTGTATATCAATATTTCAATGACATAATTTGGTATCAATCACTGGAATTTTTGCTTAAATTTAACCTAAGCTAAGTATATTTGAACAATGCTTGGCTGTACTACATGCATTTGTAATGACATCCCGCGCCTCAGCTCAGTCAACCTGCCCTCGGGTGAACAACGGGAGCTGTCCAGCTCCCCCAAACGCTGAAATCCTTCTTGTAAGAGAGCATGTAAGCAGCGTGGGAGCTGTCCACCGCCTGTGGTGCTGAAACACTCACATGGCCTATGTCTGTGCAAAGCAGCTGAAAGAGGACCTTGGAGGGTGGGTGGAGAGGGGGCGATTCTAAGTGCATTAGTCCTGCTTCGTTGGACTGGGGTCAAAGTCCAAGGCCTGGGGTCATGCCGCTCCAGTGAGGGGACTCAGGCGCCGTTTGTGCCGTTTCCCCCCGCGAAAAGCAATTTCTTTCCGTGGGCTTCTTCAAGAGCCGCCACAGTGTGGGACTTTTCTTATAGTTTCTATTTTTCTTTCAAGGTGAGAGAGAGAGAAGGAAAAGAAAAGAAAAAACAAAAACAGAAAGACAGAGTTAAAAAGATAGAAGAATAAAGTGTCTGTGTGCAACGAAGACAGACAGATGAATGGAGATAAAGAGATCAAACTGGAGAACCAAAAAAGAAGAGGGAGAAGGTGAAGATGCAGGAAAAGACAGAGAATAGTAAAACAAAGAAAACAACAAAGAAGTGTGTTTTGCAAGTCAACATAGTGTCCTTGATATGGAAATGCAGGCCGAGTGCTCAGATCACGTTTTGACAGCGAGTACTGGAGGCATCTTCTTCCTGTCTGACACAAGAGGTGAGCTCTCTGTTTAACAAGCTATTGCAGATGGGGAGAGAGAGGGGGAGTCCCAGAGCCTTCTCGCTGTCCCCAAATCCCTCATCCTGACAAGCTTGATCTCCATTCACAGACACAGACTCAGCTCTATTATTTGTTTGAATAGAGAATCCACATTCGCCAGCCATCCAAAGCCTATCGTGTGCTTTCATCAGCCAAAAAGAGCCCCTGGAAAGTGTGATGCAGACTGCGAGGAGTGCAGTTTTTTGGTTTTCTTTAGTATGCTGGGTAGCTGAGAGTGGGGAGCAGCATCCAAATGGATAGTGAATAGGGGAAAGAGGAGTATCTGTGTGTATGCATGCAGTGTGAATGCACATATTCATATATTCAAGGAAAGAATTTAAACTCCAGAGTGGTGTGGGGAAGCTGATGCCTTATGAAATGAGTGCTGGCAACAAAATCAAGCACGTTATGCTTACTGGAGGCCTATGACCACTGCTTACAAAATAGTTTGGATTTTTGTATAGCTGGATTTTCACTAAATGGATTGAAACCCTTCATTTTGTTGGCTCAATTACATATTCACCATGGAAGAAACATTCAGATCCTTTACCTAAACCTACTACAAAGAGTTTTTAACTATTATGAAATAAGTTAATACTGATGCCTCTATATGACCTGCATAAGGACTCTGAGATGTGGTGGACTGTTGATCCACAGCTCCGTTCTTCACCATTCAGCTAAATGCTCTTAAACAGAATGACCTCCAAACACTGAGCAGGTCCAGTGTCTCTTTCAGGACACCACAACAAGGCTGCTAATGTGCGTGCACAAGGGCCGTGGTGGAGACTGACCCCATGACCTACCTTTAATGAGTGGTCTGTCTAACCTGTATGCCAACCTGCAAAGATTCCATTACATCTAATTACTATTACACCCAATTAGGTCTCCTTTGAGGATGGGAAAATTGACTCGGACGGTTATATTTCACGTTTTCCTGGCGGAGTATTGAGTCAACCTTTGCAGAAGCACAAATCAGTCACAGGACCACTTTAAACAGGGAGATGAAAAAGGGGTCAAGAAGATCCCCCCTCTGACTTGATCCTCCCGTGCCCCTCCTTCTCTGTGACAGTACATTAGCAAATCTGCTTGGACTGAAGACTTCCCTCCCGGTCAAGAGGCTGTCGGAACAGGGCCCGGTTGATTAAGATGGATGTGTGTGGCTGGGATGAGGCAGAAACTGCCCGTGGCCGGCCTCCTCCAATTCCCGTCTCTAGCCTGACAGCTGTCTATAACACTGCTGCCTCTACCTGTAAATTATACTAATGCAGAATGACAAGCAGCCTGCCCCACTCCTATAGGCAAGGCCACTCAGCGGACCTGCAGTGATGACATAACTGCTGGGCTACGCACAGGAAACAGGGGGGAGCGTGTCTTGTAGCAGCAGAAAGGTGATCAACCTGAACATGAACGCACACATAAACCCTGCACTCACCTACACCTCCAACTTTGACTTTCTCCTTTGAATATAAAGTCTGCTCCGCTCTCTAATGCTTCCCAGAAATGAACCCTCTTCAAGGCCGGATCGATGGGTGACGGCAGCCATGCATAATTTTCAAGTTTGGCTAAGTACCATAGCCAAGGTTTGATGTTTCAAGGTTTGCTTATGAGTCTAGTTTGGTTGGCATCCGTCTAGAAAAAAAAGTGCCACAACTTTGAGGTACAGGACCTCTAACAAACTCAAAGGAAGTGGGAAGGCAAAAACTGAGGAAATGAGCAAAAGTGTCTGGTCGAGCTTGTTCGTTCAGTTTAATTAACCAAACTCCAAAACAAAACTTTGCCTTGTTCATTTCTTGTCGAAATAACAGTAAGCGTTTCCTCTCTTGGATCAATGAAATGAATTATACTGTGGTTATTCGTTTGATGATAATACAGGACAAAGCTATTCATTTATGGAGCAGTTAATTCTCTGATCTACCACTCTGTGAATGAGCTCAAGGGGAACAGTGACTGAACAAGCCTTTCCTGTAAAAGAAACTGATCGACTCATGTTGTTCTGATGACCTCTACCCTCTCACCTCCGTCTCCAGGAAGCGTCGCAAGGCCCTCTTCTTCTTGATGCTTTTGCGCCGAACATAAACGGCCACGCTGAGTGCCAGGATGACGATGATGAATAGGCCGCCGATAATGCCAGCTGCTATTAGCGGTGTCCTGTAGAGACAGTGGAAGAGAAGAAACGTTAGGAAACTAAAAGGCACTTTGAAAGAAAGTGCTAACCTCAGCCAACAAATTCTCCAACCGGCTGTTATACCCAAAAAAATTAATCCTTAGCACTTCAGATTTAACCCTGTACTTTTATCATCTTCAGCTTGATTGGCTTTTCCATCATTTAAGAGATCCATGGATACCAATGAAACCAATCGAAAACAACAACCATGAAAAGATTTATTTTCCGCATGTCCAACTACTGTACCACTGAGAAAAAAATATATGTTTAATAAATTACTTTTTAAAGTTACTCATTGAGCTACATGTTATTGATTCCTCCTTTCCATAAATACAACACACTGGTCCTTACAATTAGCTTTTCGAACATGTAAATATCTCTTTAGATTCCTTTAAGATATTAGTTGATTTTTAACTTCAGATTTGAGCTGTTTTATTTGTAAGCTGTAATACCTTTTACATTGTTTTATTTTTTCCCATACTTCCTGACGTAGGTAACAGTCAGTATTTCATTTTAAACAGTATTGCAAATTAATTTGAAAGTTTGGCTTTGATGTAATTTCCATGTGGTCTCCAGCATAATTTATTATCTATTATCACTCCAAATAAATGAGAAATTAAAAGTGCCCATCTTTCACAAATTGCTTCTGAATCTTCTGGGGAACAATCTGCTTCAGGCAAGCCTAAAGGTTGGAAGTTAAAAGCTCTTTCTCGTCACTAATGATGGCACTAATGCATTTGCCATTTACAGACCTCTTGCACTCGTGTCTACTCAATTTTATCCTTCTATTATTGTCTCTTCCTTTATCCTTCCTCTCTTTCCATTTTTCGCTTCTCACTGGTGTCAGAATATTCTCTGCCCTGTGTTTCTTTTTAAAAAACACATCACATAGCATAAAATAGCGCCTGCTTCTACCTGATACTGGAAGTTTAAAACTCTATTAGCTGTAGAGGCCATTAACAGCTAATGGAAGACTCATGTACTATGGAGCTATGGTAGAGCAAGGTCCCGCAGCGTTTGCTATATTGATTGTGAAAAACCAAAGGGGGGGGGGGGGGGGGGGGCTCTGTGTGTTGCGATATAATGAGATATACAGTCATGTGGTGAATAGTAATCCAGCAGATTGGAGTGATTAGGTCAAGAGGGGGAAGAGAGGCAAGGAGAAACAACAACAATGGAAATAACCATATAGAACATGGAGGAAAAAGAGCAAAAACAAAACAGCTTTAAAAGGAACAAAGGAAGGAGAATTTACATATAGCTCAGGTGATGAGAAAGAAGGGATGGAAGGGAGAGACAGCAGATGGAAAAAGAAATAGAGAAACTGCTGGTGAGACAGGTAATAGTGTGAGACAGCTCTATAGGTGAGAGACGATTGAAAGGACTTCTCTAATTAGGAGGAAAGGGTTTACAGCAGAACAAGCGACATGGGGTCACCAGATGAGACATGGGAATAATGCCATTGTAAGAGCAAAAGAACAACTCTGGGACTAGAGCAGCAGTAGTCTACCAGAGGGAGTAAAAAAGGTCTCGTCTCTGTTTCCTCTGTCTAAAGGGAGCCCAGAGACCCCCTTTTATGGGTTTACTGGTTTGGTTAAATTCTAATGAGTTCGTCACTCTATTGAATGTGCTCTAATTGTATAGATCACCTGTTTTTAATGGGTATTTTAATAGAGTTGTTGTGCCTTCAGGCTATTTAGGTTGTGCGGCTCTTCACAGACTCTACCACACTTTTTCTTTAACCTACTACATTATTTTCCTGTTTGTTTATACTATTGTAATAGTAATATAAGTAGCTTTAGTAGTAGAGGGAGTGCAGTAATGTAATAACATGCATTATATTTTTTGGGGCTAGCCCATGTCACAAGTCAATTCAGGTCTCTAAATGGTGACCATTAAAAGGCAAATGTATACTACTAATAATAAATAGAAAAAAAAATAGACATAAAAATAAATAAATAAGTATAACAGATAACGTTTCAACCATGTTTTTTTTTTAACCATGTATTGCCTTTTAGTACCCTTTAAAGCACTATGTAAATAATCAATAAATAATACACTGATGTGATTCACAGAGGTTCCATTGGCGCATATAAATCGTGGCACAAATTAGACAACAAAATTCATTTAAAGTTTAGACCATGACAAAAGATTCCTAAGTCATCCATCAATTATAAAATACAGAACTCCCTGCACTCTTGTTAATGAGTATCGTGAGTAATTTTAATGAGTAGTGGCAGGATCTGATGGTGGTCTCCCAGTCCAACATTACAGATGTATCCTGAGATCCCTTACCTGTCCATCATCCCAACACAATCTTGGAGTCTTGGCCCGACGCACCTGCAGGGTAGACAAACCAGAGAGATCATCCATTAAACCAGGGACAGGTTATGAGTAAACCTCATGTAGTCTTTCTTCCACGTCAATCAACTGTCACTGAGTAAGGACCTGTGGAAAATTGAATCCAGAGCACGGCTGACCACTTGTCAAAATGACAGGAAGAAGCGCTTGGGTGAGAAGCAATGTTCTTGTTTGTTTCATGTGATATTTAAATGGTGTTTTGGACTGAGAAAATATTTTTGCATCATCTGGTGCCTCTGAGCATTTTCTAAACAAAGTGGTGTTAAATCTTTGGGGAAATTAACACAGTCTGAATCTCAATCAAATACAACTAAGGCTACCTTTCAATATCTATTTAAAATGAACATCCTCTATAGAAGTAGTGAGAATATCTTTAAAGGATATTTGTTTCTCCATTGAGTATTTGTCTGTTTATAGATAGGTATAGACATTTTGGGCTTGCTGTTCAGGACGAGATGCAGATGTTAGGTCAGTGTAGGTGGCATGTAGATGATTATATTCTAGGATATAATATATTGAGCCTTTTACGGCTGTTTTAATACCAAATAAATACCAATACAATACATCTAAGGCAGGATTTTGCACAGGCCTTAAAATACAGCAGCAGGAGAAATACTTCTACTAGATTCTACATTCTATAGCATAGCAATATTGTTTTCTACTCTAATCCCTACTTTTTTTTGTTTGTACGGTCAAAAGTTAAACCCTTAAAGCTGCTCAAACAGTCATCATGCTATGATTGTTTTTTGGGGTTTTCCAACCCTGTTTTGGGGGGTTTTCCAACTTTACTTGTTCACTCTCACAGAGGACAGTTAGCAGATAGCTGGTGAACAAAGTGGAGCATTTAGCAGCTAATGAGCCTGAAATTTACATCAGGTGTTGGGGGAGACCAAACACAGAGCTAAAAGGAGGTGACTGAATATTGGACTTACATACAGTCAGGTAGTCAAAAGCACGACTGTTTGCTCACACGTTTGCAGAATCAACTTGTTTTAATTTTATTTCAATTCAACTCTGATTCAAGGACTTCTCTCTTTAGTTAGCATCTTTAACAAAATCACTTTTACTTTCGTACCAAATACTTGCATCTCTTGTTGTTACTACCTCAACAATCAAAGCCACTGGAACATAGTGCTGACAACATGTCCGTCAGTGAGAAGTGGAGTTTTTAACATTACGTAAGCAGGAAGTGATTAGAGCAGACTCTTAGCTGCTCATTAATTCTAGCTCCTTGAGCAGAGGACTTTGAACAGCAGGATAGACACAGGAGAACAGTTTTTGAATGCTTCTCTGTTGGTGTTTTTGTGTGTGTGTGTGTGCAAGCTGCACGAGCACGCAAGACACAACAAATTACATAGCAAATTAGGAGCGCAGGCTAACTTTGGAATTAAATCGGTGACAACTGTGGCCTCTCCAAAGTCGCTTCGTTGTCAATTAAATGCCGCACCAAATAGCTAATTAGAGAGCAATCAGTGTCTGTATCCAATGTGGTGTGTGCGTGGAGTGTGTGTGCAAATGAGCCCCATAGTTCCCTTCCGAGAGAACAAAGGAGTGGTTTGACAAACATTATGAGGCAGGCACAGCACATAGTATTCGCATTTAGACAGTAGTGCCTTTCAGAAAAAGTTGCATTTGTTACTTTTTTGGCAGTAAGGTAGGGCAGTAGTAGCGCCACAGTCAATTTTGAACTAACTTTTGGTTTTCAAACCGGCATTCAGCAGTCAATTTTGCCTCACAGTGTCTTTGCCTCACACCTCTCCCTCTGCATCTCCCCTTCAACTCTCCCACACCGCGCTGGGGAGGTGCGACTCACAGTTTGAAAACCTCTGAGGCAGAGTAATGAGGCCTCTGGTTTGACCATCCGCCACCTCTTTACCAGCTATAAGGGTGCTATTCTGTTCCTGACACTGACCCTTGACCTCTGTAATGTCTCCCTTTGGCCTCAAACACCTATTGTCATATTGACATATGTGTGTCCGTAACAATGAAAGCTGTCATGGGGAGAATTATAACCTCACATGCATCTTCTCCTCTGCTTTCTACCTTTTCTCCCTCCAACATCTCCCATCCATTGTGCTTCCCTTTTGTTTACTCCCCCTCCTTTTTTAGAAGCTCCTCCACTCTGCCTCTTTGAAGCCGCACTGATGTTATCCACGCTTACAGGGTAGCCGCAGAAAAATGCAGAAGAATAAGAAAATGTAAAGTTTCAAACAGGTTGGAAAACCTCATTGTTTTTGACAGCAAGTACAACAAGCTCTCTCTATAGTGCTGTAAGCCGAATACTTAAATGTCTTTATTTTGTTTGGGATGCCACACAGAGAGGAATCTGTCCTGTAGTTAAAATAATACACCATAATGAGGTAACTCTGGACCTTTTGTATTTCCAGGGCGTAAATCGAGAAATTTGTGCAGCTTTCCTGGTGACCTTTTGCTCCAGTAAAGTAGTTTAATTTGTGACTTCATGTGATCAAAGAAGATTAGGGTCGCTCTTTATTCCAGACAGCCATGTGTTTTTCTAGAACCACTTCTTAAGGCATGTATTCTACCTACTCCTTCCCTTGCTCTTACATTTTCCCACTGCAGTCTTGGCCCGTCCCACTGTACACCCCCCTCCTCCGTGTCTCCCCTCTAGACACTGTCTGTCTGCACCTATCCCTTTATTCATAGTTCATCTACACTCTACTCCACATGCCCTAAAGGGTCAATGCATTCTGCCCCTGACCGACTGGACCCCAGAGACCAGCTACAGGTCGGCGGATCTAGTGGCTGCAAGATAAAGTCATCTTCTCTCCCTCTCTCTTTTTCTTTCTTTCTCTCCTTGGGTGGGAGGTGCCGCATGTCCAATGCAGTATGTCTTCATAGTGCTTTTAAGAGCATAAAGGCACCTTAGCCAGAAGAACGCTCAGGGAATTACTTAGGAAACACTTAAAAGAAATGCATTCATTTTTATACACAGACACGCGTCTCTATGTGTCATTCCTCTCTTACCCCTGGGTGCAGTTGGCATGGCAAGGATGGCACTCGTTGTTGGCCTTGGCGTACTTGAAGATGAAACTGTTGGCCCCTTGCAAACCATCAGGGCACTTCTCCACACAGTTGGGTCCATCTTTGAAGTGGAGGCATTTTACACATTGGTCCGGGCCCTAAGAGCAGACCAGAACAAGGAGGAGGGAGATGAGAGGATGGGTTAGAAGGAGGCAATGGACAAGGGATGAATAAAGAAAAAGAGGTGGAGGGTGCAGTGAAGTGATTAGTAAGATGTAAAGGCGAGGAATGAACAGACATATAGGAATGTAAGACAAAATTATGGGCAAAGAGGTGAACGGAACCAGCAGCAAAAAATAAAGTTAGGGAAAACGTAATGGGATTAGAGAGAGAGAGAAAAGAATGGAGATATAGAAAAATGTATGAGAAGAAAGAATAGAATTGAACAGAATCAAATTCAAACCTGGAAAATCATGTCAATTTGCTGACTTCCTACCACGGCTAATGTAGGCAGGAGACACATGAATTCCATTGAGTGATTTATAATGTGTTGAGCAAAATTGCCATGAGTGTATTCAGCTGCACCCCCTGTTAAAATTGGCAAAATGCATAAGGAATCAGGGCATGTCAAAGTGTGGCGCATCAAATATGACGGAGGAGATGACAAGTGGTAACTGAGCACAAGCTAAGCTGCAACAGGATGAATAAGTAAGATGGAGAGCGGTGTGTGTGCGTACGTGGGTGTGAAAGTAGTAAGAGAATAATTGACTGTTAAACCTGTTGTGTGTGTGTGTTCATGCTTGTGCAAGAGCTGAAGGGGTGTGTGAACTGTTGTATTCTTGCGCTCCGTTGCTAATGACGACCGCAGTGACCTGATGGACAGCCTCTCGGAGTCTGACACATTGAGACACACGCCATCAATAAACATCATTCTCACTTTGCATGTTTGCATGTGTGTGCGTGCGAGTGCGGACGCATACAGATGTCTGAAAGCATTCAAGTATGTCTGCGTGTGCCGTTCGCATGTGTATTTGTGTGTGAGAGCGCCTGTGGATGATTGACTCTGGTGTTATTTACTACTCAACTGTGACCAGAATCTCAAAGTCAGCAGCCTCTGTGCATCCTTGAGGAGTCTCTCTCTGTCTCTCTCTTCATCTCTTATTCTCTCTCTGCCTGTCTTCCTCTGTCTTGAGGGGCATTCATAAAAGGTTACTCACACAGCTAACAAATTGCACAAAATAAGTCATGCATAGATACAACTTTCTGTGATTTAACACTACAAATGTAAAATGTATGGTAGTTCAACAGCCGTTTCAAAGCTTTTTGGCTCACAACCCTTAAAGGATAAAGTTAAAGTAATCAAACCAACAATGTGCTAGTCCGCCTCTCAGTACTTTCACTGTCTGTAGCATACAACCCCAAGCCCATTCATTCCTACTGAAGACATAAATCTTTAAAAACAAGTCTGTGTTATATGTATACACATATGTATTTTTTCTGGGTTTCTATCCCCTTAATCGTCCTATGGCCCCTGAGATTTTGTTGCAACCTTTTTTGGGTGACCCCAAGTTTGGGAACTACTGGTGTATAGTATTATAATGCACATGATGAAATGACTGCATGTAGTTTTTTGAAATACTGTATATGAATGCATTTTGTGTGCAGGCACATGCATCTCTAGTGACATTTTAAAGGGAAATTCTAACATTAGTGTGATCATATCCGAGATTCTAAAAGTGACTTTAAGGGAAGGTTAGAAACTAATCTCATTTTCCCGTTTTGACTGTGTGCGTGTGTGCTTGCCAAAACCATGACTCCTAAAGTAGCCACAGTAGTTTATCATTCCTCCCATTAACCTACCATTCACCTTTGCAAACACACCACTTATATCTTCTAAAATTCTGTGTGCAAGACCAAAATACTCTCACAAAATAAGTGGAAACCCACTTTAGCATGCACAAGATATGAGAATATCTAGAACAGAAAAATGAGAGGAGTGGTTTTAATCTAAAGTGAAAAGTCTACCTCTACCAAGTATTGTTGTCTGAAGGGGATTCTTACCTGGCCAAGACATGTCATGGTGTTTCCATCCATCTTCTCACACTGGCTATCACACTCCAGGCACACAGATCCATTGGCAAATTCACGCACTTCCCTGTTAGAGATAGGGAAATCGAGATAGAGATGCATGTATTATAGATTTGAGAGCGTACCCAGATTGAAATATTGATTAAGATCTTGCAGTGGGAGGAATTTCAAGTATGCTGTGTGCATACTAGCGCAAGCTGTACATAGCAACCTTTTCATTTTAAACCAATATGTGATACAGCATCAAGAAAGCAAGGTTATACCCTTCATTTACTGTTGCCCATCTCCACAATATCTACTTGCACTGACTACTTGAGTGCCCTCTAGCAGAGGGGCATGCAGGGCAGCAAGCTGTCTAAGACAATTTGATCAAGTTAAAGGCTTAGTATGGTCAATATGTTAACAGAGAAGGCCCATGAATAATGAACAGCTTTTTAAATCATAGGCAAACACGAGATGCGTGGAGGGAGGAGGAAGTAAGGGGGGAGCTGGTGCTGGAATGGGAAGGGAATGGCAGAAGAGGGCAGGGACAGAAGTTTGAAGAAGGAGTGTACAAGAAAGAAAAAAAAGCATAGAAGAAAGGTGAGTCAAAGAAATTCATACTCTTATCAAATTCAAGAATCATTGCAGTTAATGCAACTGGTAAGAGCTCTATACCAGACTCTTTATTTAGCCAGTTAGAGTAATAAATGCAGTTCATGATGATTTTGTTTTCCCACTTTGACTTCTGAAGGAGTAGAGGTAAACAAAAGAGCTCAATATTGGGTTTATACACTGCAATTACAGCGGCAGGAGCTGCACACTGCCTTAGGCCACACTGTTGAATCCTTATATGTGTATATGGGTGTGTTTGTGTGTGTGCATGTACCCGATCTATAAATTTCTCCCTTTGTTTGTGTCAGAATCAGCACATTATCTTAGTTTTTTGAAGTGCGGCGTGTCTGGCGAGCAGAGGGTGGCTGCTGTCAATAACAACCGCTGCCGATCAAAAACACTTTTCACATCAGAGGGATCGATCAGCCGATTCAGAGGACAGACGTCCTCAGAGGAGGATTCGCCCAGTTACAAACAAGCCCACTTTTTACAGCGGTGAGACAATGAGTGTGTTTTGTTTGTATTTGCATGCAATGCTACTAGGCTGGAATAAAGATTCAACAGATTCCTTCCTCGTGAGCTGTTTTTTATGTGATCTTGCACTAAGAACTTTGGATCTCCTGCGGGTATGTGTGTTTTATGCATTTTCATGTGGTGAATATTCAACGAAAATCTTTTAGACTTGGTGGTTCTAAAAGCTGCAAAAAAGAAAAAAAGACATTCTGACACTCCTGCGTCCAACTGTATCACATTAAAGGGCAATAAAAGTGAAGATAAAATCCTAGATTTCCCTATTGCCAAGCCTTAATGTCAGGGCTTTTTTTTTAATGGTCCTAATGGTCTGTCGTGTTCACAGCAGTTCGTCTCAAATATCCAAATATACAGTATCACAGTGTCCTTTTATTAATAATGTTTTCGCTGGACTCAAAGGAAACTCCCATTGCTCTCTTTACATTTCTCCCTCGTTTTTCTTTCCCTTGTTCCAAAATAAATTAGATTTCTCTCCTGGAAGCTCTGTCCAGGGGAATCCTTTAGAAAAGGACCCAGGCAGTGGAGAGATATCTCTTTTGTTGGTTGAGGCAAAAAAAAAAAAAAAATACATGGAGGAGAATAGGTGAGAGACAAAGACCTCAGCAGTGGTGCTCTCTAGGGTCATTTCCATTCTGTCAAAGCCGTTCCTCCTGATTGGCCCCCTTCACGGCTGGAAGTGTGCACCAAAGCCCCACTGGGGGATGGCCTGATGGGGGATTAGCCCTGTTTGAGCAGGAATTTAAGCAGGACTGTGGCCACCATTCAGACCTCCAAACCTCCAGCAAACCAGAGCATGGCCAACCCACTAGAGCAACTTTTTTAATTAAACACTTTCAACGCCTCCCTAATCCTCTCCTTCCCTACTCTTCCAACCCCAGTGGACATCATCTCAGACGTTTTCTTTTCCCCTCTCGCGCTCCCTTGCTCCTCCTTTGTTTTATTCAACAGACGTATAAACTAAAGGGAATTAGTGCCTTTCCTCATTAAGAATGGAGACATATAACAAGGGCGAGCTGAGGAATCTTAAGGTTTAAAACCACCAACCTGAGAACATATTTAACGAGCTACCACTAAATCCTGTAGAGATATACAGACCATACAATAGATTCAGAGCAGAAAATATATTATTATATATAAGTAAATCTATGTTGCACACAGTAGAACCCCACAGTAACTTAACCCAAGATTGTTGAACAAGTCATTCATTAGACTGCAAGAAACACGGAGCAATATGCAAACTGTACACATTGGTTGTAGATGTCTAGCTGTGTGTTTATGTACTACTAATGTATTCTCTGTATATATTGTAGAACAGCACAAAACAGTATGGATTGTACCCATTATTTATGTCAGGTATTTAGAAATCACATTAATGATATTGTACTCTCCTTATATTTGTAAAATGTATCTCTAGGCAGATGATGATCAAGTATACTATAGCAAGCAGCTTGCTTGTTAGATTTGTGTACATAAGTATCCTGCCATTTTCTCCAAAAATGTACATAATTTAATTTTTTGTTTGTATCTATAGTATAATCTTGGAGGTCATATAATAAAGAAATCATAGTAACAGCAATAAGGAATTCTTTAAGAATAGCTAAACTCCAAAACCACTTTTTTTTCTGTTGATAACAGCATATGGGTATTTAGTAATGTTGTTGGTTGATTTAGGTCCAAATCTTGAAATGTTGGTGCAAATTTTCAATTCTATATTCTGCTATAAATACGCATAGCAACTACCCTCTACTGGTTGAACCTTGACTATTGCAATTTAGATTACAATTACAATTAGAGGTGACAGTTATTGCACCAACCATAGCATCTTATGGAAAAGAACCGACTTGCCCTCTCTTTTTGCTAGCCATAATAAGCAATGGTACTGTACATTGTAATTTACAAGAAAATAATATAATAATAATAAATTACCATTCTATATTATATCAGTATTAGAACTTATGATGGTACTAAGTCTTTCCGCTGGCTCAAGTAATTCAGTAATTCTTTATGTCAATGACAAATCAATTAGTGGCGGGATATCAGTTTTCTTCTATATTTAAAAAGACTAGTTAGAGGCAATTTGGACAAAAATATTAATAGATTTTATTCTTATTTTTGGAATTAACTGATTTAAAGGGTAAAACTTTGATCCCAGCGGCCATTTTAACAATTTAAAGGTCCAGTGTGTAGGTAGGTGAGTGTAGTGTAAGTGCAGAACTCCCTCTCTTCACCCTCCCACAGGTGTATTACTGCTACAATGAGCTGTAGTTGTGTAGTTTAATGCTGATGTTACCTCTTGCATCACACACTCTGTAGCTACAAGGCCAAGTCCTCTAAATGGTTCTTTCTGCTGCATTTTTAAGGTTTGCTGGGAGGGAGTGAGCTAGCAGAATAGAAGGGTTTAGTTTAACTAAATTATTATCACTCAAATAGTTTTTTTGCGCTACAAATCAAGTTTTGTATTAACTTGAGTGAGATGGAAAGCATAAAGTAGTATTTACCAGGGGGGAAATACAGGTTATCTAAAGTTTCCATCTCAAATTCTACCCTTTATCTGTCAAAGTAAGATTTTACTTGGTGCTTGGCAGGTGGTGATTTCTTACACTAGGCAAACCTTTAGGTTATGGACATTATGATTCCGGAGTTCAGTCCAGTGACACAAAGCAAGAGGGGGGCCTGACGAACGTTACTTGCGATGCATCACAGAGATTGACTGTATTTACAGTATAGGAAACAAGTGTGCTTCAGCAGCTCCCTGCCATGCGCCTCTTCCTCACCAGTCTTCTTCAAAGCCTTTCCTGTGAGCTGTTTTTCCTGGCAACTTCAAAGCTTCCCTCCCACAAACGGCACCGGGAAAGGACCAGCAACAAGTCAACATGACCGAGGGTTGCTTCTCGCTCTCACACACCCTCATGTGCACACATACGTGCACTCTCTCCTCTTCCCCAGGGAAAACACAAGCTTGACATCACTGCTTGCAAGAAAGTCATATTTATCTTGTGGCAGACACAGCCGATAAAGTCTTATTTTAGATGGACACTTTAAAGTGTGTGATTTACAACATCTCCTCGTTCATTCAAGAGTAGCACAAAAGGCTAGAAATTACATCTACAAAGAAGTGTTTCTCCCCAGGTGAGTTGGCAGTGATCTTTTTGATGTGCGTCTTGGCAGAATAAAGGAATGACCTGAATGCAATTATTCACACTGAAACCAGAACATCAGTAAATTGTGAGGACACTGTATGGGCCTTTGTCACAAATGTCAGTCATTTCCTAGATCAGAGCAATAAACTGTCTGTCAGCCAAAATGGGCAATTTGTAATAAAATATAATACTTACAATAAATTAAAATTGATTTTGGACAATGGATGTAATACACAGCCAAATGCTCCTTTAATTGTTCATGTTACTGTTCCCTTTGTGAAATTCTGTATTGGTTCAATTAGACTCTCCTCCTCCAGAGCCCCTGAGATTGTTTTGACTTCATTCTCATGCATCAAAGCTATTTAAATTGATTGAATTTCATCTGGTTGTCATGTATGGTGGTTTGCAAGGGAATTAATGCAGTCTCCTGAAACCATAATGATCTGATATTCAGGAAAATGCTCATTCTAAAGATTTGTGTTGGATCAGCTGAAATACACTACTGGACACTTGTAAAACATTTGCCCAGAATGCATCAAAGGAAGAAAAAAGAGAAAAACAGTGTTTGTGAATGGATTGCTTACCCATCAAAGAGGTTGCAAGACTCAACACAGATGCGGCCTCGTCTGAAATATCGGCAGGAAAGACACTGGTCGGCCCCCGGGCCCCAGCACCCGTCATCCGAACACATCTGATCACACACCATTCGCTGCTGAGCTGTAGAGAGACAGGAGGTAAATAAACAAGTATAAAAACAAGCAAATATACGTGGTTTAAGGCATGAGACCCACTACTACACTACTGTAGCCTACAGATACACACCCACACATGGTATGCAATTCAAGCATACTGGAAACATGATACAGTATATATATTTCTCTGGATTGACCAATAATATACAGGGACAAAGTGAAACGTATCTAATAATGTGTTTGCACATGCATGCATGTTTGTGTTGGTGTAGCCAAGAGCTTCACAGCTGTGTGAGTAGACATTGGTATTTCCCACATCTCCTCCATTAAAGTCCACCCCAACCAGAACCCTAAGCTCCTATTTCCAATCAAACCACAACAATCAATGCTGTTCATTGGACTCTGCGTGTCCTCCATCCGGTAAGTGACATCCACGTCCCAGGAGTGTCGCCCGTTTGGGGGGGCTAAGCCCTTTGTCAACATCCGAACAGTCAGTGGTAGACAGGGGCTTGAGCCTAATGAAGAGGCCTGTGTAAGCCCCTATCAATCGATCACACACCACACACATTAACTGGCTAATGATGAGGCTAACCACAGCCTGCATAGGCTAAGAAAAAACTACAGTGGTCCATGTCTTTGTTCTCTAGTTATCTCTCTGGCAGTTAAGGCATTTCCCTGCATGATTTGCAGGTGCATCAACATGGCGGACTCCCGCTCCCTCTGTAGATAAAAACGGCTCATTCTAAGGTAATGAAAACACAAAGATTCTTATTTGCAGGTGAATATACACCTGTAAATAAGAATCCATAACATACCAATGAAAATTATAGTACATTTTTGCCAATAGACACTGTACCTTTAATATGGCTGGTAGCACAAAATCCAAAAAGGTTTTTGATACCAAAAGGATGTTGCAAAATTATTTAAACTTCAATTCTTCCCTCAGAATGTTTAGATTTTGGCAAATGGAATCAAACTCCCCCACGACCACTTACTGCATTCCTTCGGATCTCGGTTGTTGCGGACCAGGACTTTCTGGCTCGGCGTCCTGAAGAGAGACGTCCAGTTTACAGTGTTGTAGAAGCACAGGTGGCTGTTGTTGAAGATGTATACGTTTCCGGCGCTGATCTCGTCCAATGACTGAAACTGAAGCGAGGAAATCCAACGCTGCTTCAAGATCAATAGAGAAATGCCGCTTCCACTACAGGAGAAGAAAAAAGGAAAGATAAATAATTAAAGAGATTATGAGAAAGATAAAGAGGAGGAATAGACCAGAGAGACAAGAGAATGAAGGGAGGAAGAGAATGTCAGAAATGGACGAATGGAGAAAGTGAAGAAATATAGTACAAAGAGAGAGGTGAGAAAGATGCAGAAGCTGGTTGCTTCTGCAATTCTTATTTTTGTCAATGGAGTCTGGTGGTTGGTTACAGAGAAAAAAATCGTACTATATTATATATATTTCTATATCTAAAAATATAATCTCTGTCTTTTTATGACTCTGTGGTGGCT
>NW_023340206.1:8798081-8811642 GCF_004916995.1 Morone saxatilis
CCTGCCACTGTCAGACTCTACAACACCTGATCAATGTTGTAGTTTCTGTTTTCAAATTACCACCATAGCTTTTACCACTCACCATAGTTTTAATATCTATATTTATTTTTTTTTTTCACTCAAATGCTGCTGTGACAAGTCAATTTTCTCATAGTGGGATTAATAAAGTAATCTAACTAACTAATGTGCTATGTGTTTGAAAGTTCCCTTTTTTAGTTCACCAGAAAAGTTAGGCGAAAGCCTTGGATTGTGTCAAATTTGTGTCTGAAATGTGATAAGGTAACATTAAGACATACCTGTAAAGAGATCTACCTCCAATAGTTGCCAGGTTCGAAAAAACACTCAGATCTGTCATGTTTTCAGGCCAAGACTGGATGTTGAGATAACCTAAAGAAATATCAGACAGAAGTACATGTGCTAATTAATGAACAGATTTGAAGTTATCCACTGTTCTTTTTTGTGGTAATTACCACAAATTGTAAGTTGTTTTTTTCGTAAAAAATTGTGAAAAGGAGTTTAATGAAAAGGAATCTAGGGTGTATTTGATGAAGGAACATAAGAATCATGAGCAAGGGAATAAAAAGAATCTCTTTGTTGCTTTCATTAAAGAAAAAAAAAAAGCACTGCAACTTTTGGTCATGCACTTGCACTGCATTTGTGAAGTTCAAGCAAGAACACATTCTTTGCAGGAAATGTGCTCAGAGAAGACAATATACGCTAATTAAAAGAATGGATTTAATATTCTGCACAATCTGTCCAGTTGCACTTGCCTTTAATGACAGATTATATCAAATCAGGATCTGTGGAAATGACATTAAAAGGGATAGAGCAGGAAATGGCTGGGATAGAATGGCCATTGCTCTTTCTTATTGCCTGGGTTTTCATTATGAAAATGCAGTTTCACTCCATTAGCTGTTTGGCTCAACTGCAAGTCGCAGTTTAATATGACAAAAGGGTTTGTATGCGAGGTATTGCTCATCCCTTAAGGCCTCTAATAGTTAATGAATAAATACACTCACAAGCATGCGCACACACACACACACAATGGCACATACTGTAAGCACGTATAACTATCACACACAAACACACACATCAAAATAATATTTTAGAGTTCACCAACAAAAATCTGCTTTCTACTTTCTTCTTAAAGCTTTCTTTTACTACCTCAGTGGCCACATATTCCACACACACATACCACACAATAATAATGTTTTGTTCAGTCAGGTTATCAAAGGTGACTCCAGCGAAACAGTCTCACCTGTGATCTCTTTCACAGTGCGGAACACATTAAGACGCTCTGGGTCCATAGGTCCAATACCATGATACATGTCCCTGAAGAGAAAACACAAAGTAGACACACACAGAAAAGTGAACACTATCATCAAAAGTAACATACAAATATTGTTAGTATAGTATAACCTTATTTATAAAACAGTTCTTAAAGTACAAACACTGTGAACCTGAAGGCACCATGAAGAAAATATGTTCTTCATGTCAAAGTCAGAACAGTCGTTTCCTCTAATGTGCTGTGTAACATTCATAGTTAAATATCATTCTTTTCGCAGAGCTTCGGGGCACTTTGACAGCGGTTTTTGATTGAATAGAGTACATTTCTCATTGACCTTCCCAAACCAGAACTCTCTGACCCAATAGTATAGGAATGGAGAACCGTTTGTTAACAGGCCTACCTCTTTAGGTTTCATGCTCCTCTATTTCAAGCAATTAAAATTCCAGTCCAGTGCAATATTGACACTCGTATCCGACTGCTGTTGCTTTGCGTGGACAGTGTGCATGTTGTATTTCAATAACGGTGTTTCAAGGTGCAATGCTACACATTGCAATGTAGTCATTTAAAGCTGTTCCAATTCATTTTTTTATATGAACATTGAAATAAATAACTATATGAAGTGTTAAAGGGATTGCCTATAAACATTCAACAAACCTCCAAAAAGACAATAGGGGCCTGTATGCAGGATTTGGGTTCAGCAAGGTAATGTCAGGATCTGCTCTGTCAATGCCGCTGCTGCCCTGCATCAATAATGCCCACCACCCCAGCATCCACCTGCAGGCTCCAGCTAGGGGGCTCATCACTCCCCAATATCTAAAACATATCTATAAACATATCTGCGTGGAGTAATGAGGTCAGAGTCTAGATGCCAAAATCTAACTATACTGCTGTAATAAACATTTCAAACATGAGTTGTCTGACTGAAATTCAGTTAATGTTGAAAAGCGGACACACAGCCAATGCAGCTGAAAGGCTAAAATTATCATACACACCGGAAGAATACATCCAAGCAACACATTATTTTAATAAAATACACAACTGTAATTATAGTCAGATCTACTCTAATGATAGGAAAGTCATATTATAAGCCTAATAATTTATGCATTCACACAGTTTGTGATTTTATTGCCAGCTATTTTTTCCCCAGCTTTCGACAGCTGCAACTGTTGCTTTAGCCTGCATTATATGTAAAACTTCTTCGTGTTTGTCTAAATATACTTTGCTCTTCACTTGTCCATGTTTGTGATCTGCAAACACCACCCCGTTTATGTGAATGCACTCATAGCTTGATCAGGAAACCCTGGGTTGACTTACCGCTAGATCTGGGATGTTAGGGTTAGCGAAGCCAGATAACTAAAAGATATCCCGGGTATTTTGAACTTGCTTCGTGTGTCCATGAGTTTGTCTGACATAGGGTTATGTAGAGAAAAACACCATCTGAAGGCATTGTGTGTGTGAGGTTTCAAGCTGCCACTTACCCTTTAATACCAGTAATGAGGAACACGAGGTTGCCATTGATTTTGGTGCAGTTGACAAATTTTTCAATGTTGCTGGCATCCACTGTTTGAGCTGTTTGCAGGCTGCCCGTCCCAATGCCATCACACACTGGTAAAACAAATGCAAACACACATATCATCATAATTAAAAATAATGAACGTTTATGTTGCTTTAGGTATGCATTACCCACTGTAGTATATATCCAAAGTGACTTTGTATAGCAGAGACCTCGTTTTGAGAAACTACTATTAGCTATTTGTCACTTTAATTCTTTCTACTCTTTTATGAAAATATACCCTTTCATTTGGTGCATAGGCAAGGCCACGGCCCCTCTGCATGCATTGGAATTCTTTTGATGAAAGCATGGGCCAATCCACAGCCAATTCCTCCCTATAATGAATTCATTACATCTGCATTAATTACACTTGCGGTCTAGTGTGAGCCAAGTATTTCTGACAGAGGCGGAGGGGATGATGAATAAGGCTTGCATTAAGTGGTGTAACCAGTTTTTGATAGTGATTTATACCAGCCAATTCCATATCTGAAATGTTAATTTGTTATCATTTCCCACAGTTCCTTGGGCTATCCCTCATTAACCCCTCCCTGCTGCGTGACGATATAATCAAGAGATTAGCCAATCAATGGATGCCAAAGCCCATACATAGAGCCTGAAGGAAAACACTATTGTCTTCCCTCGGAAGAGAAAGGGCAGATCAGTTACCTTTGTGAGAACAATATGATGAAGGGGCTAATCCTCTGTATTGAACTGAGGTAATGCTGTTTAATTTCACATCAGACATTGCAGGCATTTAACCAACACTCTTGCACAAAGTAAGTTGTAATTACAGGTACGAGCAGTTTCTCGTTATGGGACCATTTCATGTTAATTAACACGTCGACTGTTGTGGGGATCAAACATGTGACCTTCCGTTTGTGCCATATTTGTCATATTTATCCTCCAATACATAATGAGTATATAGTGGAAAATCACAGCAGTAATATGAAAATGGGGCACAATAAGTAGCAGCAAGTTCAACCCTTTGAATAAATGTATAAATACATGAATAACATGCAAAAAGAAGATTTTGTTTTTAAATAGAATTCTTAGTGATGGTGTAACTAATGTTTTTACTGTGAAAAAATATGGCCCTACTTTCCACTTGAAAAAACACAGGGTACAGAGGGTATTTCAACCTTAATAATCAGCATAAATTGAACTAATTTACCTTTCATTAATGAACCTTAAAAAGAGTTAGCTAGGAAGTGGAGCTTAAACTGACCTGTTCACTACTTTGGGGAGTAAAAAAATAAAAATATCAGCTGTAAGTATATTTAGTGTAATATAAAAGCTAAGCTGGCTCCCGTAAAACTACATTTCATAAGATTTCCTATAAAGCTTTTAAAGTAATTCTTGTGGGCTATTGTTAATCCAGTATCATCACTGTTAGCATAGAGCTATTCGATTATCTGCATAAGCCCTTGTGCATACAGTAAATGCAGTGCAGTGGGCCAGGAAGTGGGGGAAGCAGGGGAAATGGGTATCATTATAAAACCTGATTTTCCATTTTCCGTATAGCTTCCATATTACATATTGAATTGTTCTACTGGCCTCAGCATCACTTGCACTTTGTTCTCCATGCATCGTTCCTAGTTGAATGGAAATTGGAAAAAATTGAGCCAGTCATGGCAGTTAAGAGTCACTCAAAGTGTCAAATTATGAAACTTATAGTGCAGCCATCAAACCAAACAATATGATATATGAACACCAAAACATTGATGTGTCACTTTTCACATATGCAAGTAAAAAACATGCTTTTAAATATTTCATAGAATTATACATTTTTTTAATCCAATCAAGTTATCCCGTGGTTCAAATAGGCCTGCTGTTGTGACTACCAACAGCTGTTTCCACTGGTTTAAAAATAGCCGACCAATCGGAGCTTCGTAGGCAGGATTATGAAGATGGAAGTCATCCTTGTACATATCTAGCTATCCAGCCACATCCATGAAAAAGAGCAACAGAAAAATGCCCATAATAGTCTATAAGCATTGCTGAGGTTGACACAAGCAGGAATTTTTCACAGGGGTGGCCAGATGCCCCATCACTGAATATCATGGGGTGGCAGGAGTGTGACGCAGTGACGGACAGTCAAAAGTGGGTGGGTGGCTATACATTCGTTATTTTCTTTCACATTACCTATTATGAAAAATAGAAAAAGGAGTAGTATTTCTTGATGACATCCCATGGTTTACCTTTAGGACAGATGTCGGTACAGGGGATGCACATTTTGATGCGGTTCTCCTCCACTTCCATCTTGTTGCTGGGACACGCTCTGACACAGGAGCTGTGGTCCACCACGAAATTATCTGACAGTAACACAGAAAGGTTAGTGCTAGTTGGCTTTTGAGTCAGTTGTTTCATAGTAGAGAGGCTGTGATGATAAGTGGTACCACACACCTTTTCTTTAATGATTTTACCACATAAATCATCAAAATCGAAGTGTAGCATTAACTCATAGAACAATTTCCTAGAAGGACCCTTCTAATGGCGAGAAATTGATTGTATTTTAATCACGTTTGTATAATGATCAAAACTAATGGTCTAGGGCTATATTGCTCAGCAAAAGTAATGAATCAAATTAGTACTTGGTTGCGGCAGTGGAGAAGTGCGACTGGTGTGTGCTCATTTGATGATCAGTGGAACTTGAATATGCAATCTGTTGATGTAGCTTGACTTTTAATGTATGCTCCCTAAATGACTGCTGCACTCAGACTCCATATCCATGAAAGTAAGAGCAAAGATTTGCTTCCTTTTCAGCTGCCAGAAGCCAAAACAGATGGTGTAGAAACTAGTTGATTGAGATACACAATATATTTATGTTTGAGTAATTTATCTTGACTTGAAATAATTGTCTGGAGTCTTATTTCATGATAGATATAGAGGATAAATGCTTCTTCAATTGACACCAGTTCACAGACTATAAAACTTAATTATGAGCATCATAATGAGAATCTATGTTCTGGCAATAATGTTACAGTAACAATATCTACTTGCAGGATGTGCGTGCAGCAAAGCATTTTGTTTGTTTACGACAATTTAAAGCACACTTACGTGGACATTTCTTGACACAAAAGGCTCCGTAGGTGTACTTGGCTCTGGGGTTGTGCTCTAACTGAAAAGACGTGGGGTTGTACACGAACGGCTGTGGGCACTGGGTCACACATGCTCCGCTGTCGTTGAAATTGGTGCAAGCCTGCAGAAAGCACATAACCACAGTCAGCTGAAGGCAGAGGATACAAGCCAGACTTCCCATGGGGTTGCATGGAGTGAAACATCAGGCGAGGGGAGGCGTTGGGATTTTCTCACATAAGTCATTGTGAGTTAAAGTGTATTACAGCAGCATTTCATTTTTACGTGGGATAACATGTGGATCGCAACTGCCCCTTGTCTCTTTGAACGCCAAATGGGAGAGAAATTGGAGCCATTGATCAACAGCCATGATGTAAATGGTGAAATGTTTTCCCATAAACCTCTTAAGTGTTTTGTCGTCTGTGGCCACAGGCTGAAACGGCAGTAATTGAATTGGATGAGCCTTTCTGTGAATTACAACTACAATATCATCCCCTGTCATTGTGCGCACGTGCGTCGTGCACCAGTTTACGAAATAGGAAGAACTTGAGGTGATAAAAGGGATACTAATTGGAACACTGAATCACCAATTTGTTCTTTGAAGAGCGTCGCTGCATCAGACTTTTACAGCCCCGTAAAATGACAAACAATTTATCAGCTGGTAAACAAAGTGTATCATTTTTGGACGGGGAGGATGACAAACAGATGTTGCACAAAAGACACGTGTAATGGAGGATGATGAGGGTCTTTGGGTGTTGTGTGTGTGTGTGTGTGTGTGTCCTGGAAATGAGAGAGAAAGGAAGCAAAAGAACTAAAACTTAAACTAAAAGAAAGTTAAGAAGGAGGAAGGAGATATAAAGACGTCGACAGCTTGTGTGTTTGTGTGCACTCTGACGTACAAAGCAGTCTGTGTCCTTGGGGCCCGAGCAGCCGCCGGCGCACTCGCGATGGCAGCAGTCGCTGACGTAAGGCCCGAAGCATCGACCGTCACACTGCTCTGCACACACCGTCTTTGTCACTGCCGAGGAAGTGAAAAGAGAGAATTTTAAAGGTCCAACACACACATACATGCACAGTCACCCTCATAAAAAGAGACAATACCACCACCCTCAACCTTACACAAACATTGTCTGATATGGAATTCAAGCAGAAACAAATTAGGGGCTTCAGCAACCTAAAGGTCGGGGGAAGTGGGTTTGTAACCACAAGGTCGCTTGTGGTTTTGTCCATACGGACACGAAGCGCTGTCTCCTCTCTCAACAACGACTCTAGAGGAGCCCCTCTTATCCTCCAGCCGCACCAGATTTAGCTTAGTGACTAGCAGCTGATAATTGTGGTTGTGCTTGGCAGATTCCAGGTACTAGTCTAAAGTGACAGGTTGCTGGAGTGAGCTCAGCTGGTTTCCTCTACATAAATAAAGTTGGAAAAAAAAAGTTCCATGGCGCTGGACTGCTCTGATTCACCATATCTGTGTTTATACCATGGGTGTTTTCAGCCATGGTATAAACCATCAGCCAAGTGGACCAATCAGCCAAAGACACCTTCCAACTGTGCTGATAATTCCCCAAAAGCCTGGCTTTATTCGTTGCCATGCCAACTCGTGTGTGTGGTAACCAGGGAGCTGCCTTATTGTCTTTCCTGCGTTTTTCTACTTTAAAGGAAGCTGTGCTAGTCAGCGTTATTAGTACAGCACCAATACTTGGATGTTGCTCCTACCTATTGCATCAAAGTTGCTCTAATGCTTGCGCTAAAGAACAGCCTCCTACACATTATTGGTACAGTAGGACATATACCAGCCAGCGAGTCAGCAGGAGCTCCAAGTTGAGGCATTAAAAACTGCTGTGCTCACTCTCTGCTGTGCTGGGAACATAATGATGTACCAGTGAAAAAAGGGCCTGTAGTCTATTAGTCTGTGAAAAACAGGCCAGTCCCTCTCTAGATCCTGATGGCATGAATAGAACAGTAGAACTGTAATTGTACAGAAAACTAATATTTCTTCCTCTTTTGTCTTTGCACTGTTTCTCTCCATTAGTTTATTTCCATTTCATCTGACTCTTCTCACTAGAGCTACAAAAAATACCGTAACACATGGATGTGACCTTAATATTGGTCTTTGACCTCAATAAAATAAGATAAACAGCTAAAAACAGATGGGTGCCCAAGTACTCACACAACCAAAAAAATATATATAAATCTGTGTCTCAACAGATTATAGCAGATTATAGATTATTTTAAAGCAGATCATTCAGTCTAGTGAGTCACCCTGCCATAAACTAATCACAGAATAACATTATTTCATCCTGGACTTCAGTGTTGTGGTCCACTGATTTACTAAATAGGTTATGCTAATTATTTGGGACTTAAGTAAATAGTTCATCATTTGGGGAAATACACTTTTTCTGACAGGGCCTGTTAGTCTTGTGTGTGCTCAAAAAGTTTGAGTAAGGATTCAGTTAGCCTAGTTTGGCATAAGGCTGAAGACAGGGGAAAAGAGCTATGCAAGCTCTATCGAAGGTAAAGGCCCAGTGTGTAACATTAAGGAGGCTCTATTAGCAGAAATGAAATATAATATTCATAGGTATGTTTTTATTAGTCTATAATCACCCGAATATAGGAATTGTATTTCTGTTACCTTAGAATGAGATTCAAGATTCAAGATTCAAGAGGTTTATTATCATATGTACAGTATAAACACAAGGCTAGTACGCACAATGAAATCTTACCTTTGCCCGACCCCATGAGGTAACACACACATGTAGAACAGTAAGAACATAATAATTAAAACAAATATATAAAAAATGTTTCAATATAAACATTTTCAATATAAAATATAACTAAATATAACATATAACTTACAACTTAAAACTCAAAGCCATTTTATGTTGAACCACCATGCTTCTACAGTAGCCCAGAATGGACAAACCAAACACTGACTGTAGATAGGCCCTTTTGCAGCCACCACCAGCACTTGGTGGCTTTCTAGGGTAACTGTAGTGTGCATGTGCATACTCACAGGTTTGACACTGGTCTTCCTGATGGCCCCAGCAGCGTCCATTACATGAGCGATGACAGCGTCTGCCTGCAGAACACACACAAAAACACACACACACGCACACACACATCAGACAACTCATCAGCAAACTTCGGATGTAGTTTAGACACAAACACGCATCAAGACCCAGCCCCCTTACACACCATACGCCCAATCATCCGCTCACGCACACCCTTAAAACTTCACCAACTACTGACAGTGACATATCTGTTGAGTCTCCTTCGCTCATACGACAATAGACCCAGAGCCACTGCGGCGACTTGTGGCCTGTGGAGAACATAAGCATGAAAGACAGGCTTCTACTCCCTTCCGTCAGGCACTCGCACAGGCAAAGTGGGACCTGACAGAGAACTCGCAGCCTTCATTCTGCCAGTGCCCCATCATCAAGACTTAATTGACTATGGGTTAATTACAGAGTAAGTGGAACAGTGCAGCAGATTGTCACCCAGCCCCTTCAACCACTCCCACTGTGGGGTTGTTAATGTTAAATACTAACTACGGCTTGGCAAAGGCCCCCAATTTGGCAACCTCAACTCCCACACGCTCTCTTGTCATTTTTTGGCCCACCTCCTCTGTTCTTTGTTGCTTTTCATCCTCCTCCTCTGTCAGTGCCATCTAATCAACAAAATAGCAATGTTTTACACATATTGTACTTAAAAGCTTCTTCTCAAGCCTTTATTTCAGAGTAACCCGCCTTGCACAATGTCTAACTCCCTGCTGATGTTGTGAGTCTATGCAGATTTTGTTCTGCTCAGACTGTAAGCAAAGAAAGGTCATCATGCCTTTCCATCAAAGAATCTCTCAACACATTCCCCATTGTCCATGTCTTTGCTCGCTATTCGGTGACTATTGTTCAACCTGACATGTTTTGATACTGAGCGCCCAAAGAAACTTCTACGGTCTCCCTGTCGCTCCCTTAGAAAGAGCAAGAGGCTCATCCATAAATGTGCAGAAAAGTTTGAGAGAGACTGCCTTTAACAGCGAGTTCTTCGGACACAGAATGTCCGCCGGATAGCGACGCCTGTTATGTCCGAAGCTGAGGGAGCTGAGGGACTGCAGGGACCACAGAGGGGGGCGGGCACCAGGGGAAGTAGGCAGTTTCAAACCAGCTGTCAGATTCACTAAGATTTAAAAAGAGCACAGCAGCTCCATGGGCCTCGCTGCAGAGCCGCTACCATACCACTACAATGGAAAGGTTCACACGTTGATCTAACACTATGTGATTTTGCTTCCAAATGACTGCCAGGCAAACAGAATAAATAAAAAGGGATAGGGCATGACTGCTGCTGGTAGGGGGAGTGTGTGTTTGTGTGTACTTCTACAGTATGTTGGCATGTGGTTTGCCCTCAAAACAATTTTTGATTTTCATCCAAAGTTACTGGTTCCACTGGTTTCCACCCACATGCGGTACTCACATCCGAGGTTGCTGTTGTTGGATGGTACCACCAGCAGTTCAGCCTGGGGGTTCTTGATAATGTCACGCCAATGAATGGTGTCCGCATGGCACAAGAATTTGTTCTGGTCAACGTAGACACCCCCATTCAGTATCTCTGCACGGGGAGAAAAAAAAAGATGGAAGGAGAGAGAGATGAGCTCATAGACGTGGATATATAGTACATGTACATGATGGCAGAAAATCAATACTTCAAGGTTAACTCCAATGCTTTGCCTCAAAGTGCCGGACTGCGTAAGGTGTTCCCTGAAGTGCATCTGAGCATGAAGATAAATGCTATTGACAAATGCACACAGTAATTCAATGCCAGGTCCAAAGACAATGATGTTTCATACCAAACAAGTAAATGGATTTTGCTATGTAAACAAAACAGCCTCACTTTTGAAAAGAAGTCAAAACTGTACACTGGTATCATTTCCTAATTATGCACTGAGTATTAAATCATTTCTTTTAGCTTGAGAGTTAATGAGTTTGAACGTCACTGGCAGGCACCAGATATTTTTTGTGTTGATTTAAATTGAAATAATAAACTGCAGTGGATACATAGCTTCCTCAAATCCTCATAGAAGGATACTCGCCATGATAAAATACGTAAAAAAAATAGCAGATGTGTTGACGTATTTACATCTTGCGACTCATTGATTTCGTGTTGTAGAGTAAAAAAAAAGAAAGAAAGGGTTTTGGAACGTGTTCAATATTTTATTGTTCCACTATTGTCTTCAATAGATCTCTTTTGGCTCACAAAAGGCCCAAATCATCTAATTGACTCAGAGAAAATGAGGGATCACAGCTCTCTTGACCTACTCTGCATCCCTCTATCAAAGTGAGAGCCGACGCACCAAAGACAAAGGCGGGCTCCACGTCCAGCATTTGCTTAATAGCAAAAATATGTTTCTTTTCAACGACCAGTGCCCTTAACAGATGCCTGCGCATGGAGTGTGATAATAAATTCTAATCCCTCTCCCTGTTACTAATCCAGGTTTTGGATATGGACACAGAATGAAATTATTTTGCAGTAATCTCCCCCTCCCAAGCCATGACCCGTGGCAAAAGAGAAACAACAGCCCACATCAGTGTCTCTTTCTCTCTGGGACACTGGCTGACTGTATTATTTAACCTAGTTGAGGGATTTAGATACAATCACCTTGCATATCTTTCTCCTTGAATATGAAGTACTGCCAGATTCCATGAAAGTACTTGTCATAATAAATGAAATTTAATATGAAAAAAGTAACAATGTGGTTCAGATCAGGACTGGATTAGCTAAAAGTAAAGAAGGTTATTATCTCCCCAGGCAGATTATTAACAGTGTATGAGTTATGCGTACAATTCAGCAGCTGAGAAGCACACGCAGGAAGCTAATCATTACCATCCGACACCCTGATTAAGGAAGTGGGCCTTGGTAGAGACGGGGACATTTATTCAAAGCCCTCTTAGAGGTGACATGGCGCTCCGTCTGCCCGCTGAATGGCCTACAGCGGCAGCTTCATGTAATCATGTTCCCGTCACAATGGACGATTTATTAGGGGGTGTTCTACATTCATGGGTGGCGGGTGAAAAAAGGGACAGGCTGTGCTTTATTCAAATATCATGTGGACCGCACTGACGGCACACTTTGATGTCATTTAAAAATACTAATGAAATAAGCAGCAATCCATTACCCACTCGACAGATTTCTGACATAACTGACAATATATTCAGAAAGCATATAATTAAAGTAACTACAGCAGATGTGTCAATATGTGTTTCCTTTAAACCACCGCTAGATTGTAATCTGGTTTCCCTTGAGTCACCTTGACACAATACAGGGCACCACCAACACTGCTCAAAAGATCCTCCAGCAGACAACAGACAAAGGTCAACTTGGAAAACACAGGAAATCTAGAGCACAAGGTGTACACACCCACAGTCTCACAAAGCCAGCAATTTTAATTTCATTCACTGGCCCTTTTTTTGGGGACAGGCGTCTTTTCAGCTCTTGATGATGGATAAGAGCTCAGCAATGAATTTTTTTTTCACTTCTTTGGGTTTAATGATAAAACTAGAGAAAACATTCTACACGGCAGATATTATTTCTCATATACAGATGCTGAGGATTTGTAGTAACTTGGTTTATAGTTTTGTTCAAAATGTGCAAATAAACAAATGAGGCTGATGGGAACGGCATTAGTGTTGCAGTCTTCTGACACTATTTTGCAATGGCACTGTCTGCTTTGAAATACAGGCAAGCCAGCAGTTTTTTCCACTTACACCAGAATGATACTGGATTCAGCCAGACGTTTCTCCAGTGCTAAAATAAAGTGTGGCGAAAGGTCTGGCTTTGCAAGACTACTGGATATATGACATCTTTGACCTATTGGTGGCGCTAGAGGAAAGGTCAGAAGATCACTGAAGTCGCAAGGATTCATCCTTTGGGCAACAAAGATAAATGTACCAAATTCTACAGCAGTTTATCTATCTAGTTTTCCGGTATTGTAGTGTAGCGGCAAATTGGCTATTAAAGTGCAGGCTTTCAACAAGTAAAAGTGAACTAGAGGGATATACACCTAAAACGAAAACCAACAACATTTTGTTGTGTTTTTCACAAAAGGATGGGTTACAAAAGTTTTTAGGATTTTCACCAAATCTCCAACTGATTGACATTAGTGTACGATTGGCACCAAGGAGGTGAGAAGCAATCAGACATTTAAGAGTCTTAACTTTAAAATAGCTTAACTTTTAAATTGCATTTAAAAGTCTTAACTTTGACAAACTGACAATGACAAAATAAGAAAGGATTTTTCATAACATTTTTGAAGTAATAATTTCTACACTTGAAGCCTTTCAGGTATGACAGATGTATTCCATTGTGCTATTTTATGTGGAGCGATCTTTCACTTCAACCAGCCCAGCACTGTCCCAAATGCTCTTTTGAGTGCCTGCGTCCAGATCCCCCCTGCTCGCTGCAAGACAAATTGCCACCTCTGCTGTCCATCTCGGCAAGGGTACTAACTCTTCCAGCGGGATGACAAGCCTGTATTGGGTGGTCATTCAATAACTTGCGACAGTCATGCACTAAGGCCCACCCCTCCTTCCGGCTCTTCTCTAGTAACCCCCCCCCCCAGTTCCATGCTTCGATCTTTCCATCAGGAGAGGGAGATC
>NW_023340206.1:8811742-8812320 GCF_004916995.1 Morone saxatilis
CTCTACTCTAGTAACCCCCCCCCCCAGTTCCATGCTTCGATCTTTCCATCAGGAGAGGGAGATCTACAGCCGACCATCCGCTACTACACTGCCGACACCCACCCAATCCCCTCACCCTCCACACCGCTGTGAATTACGAGGTAGTCATAAAAACTATTGTCCTGCATCAGAGCAAGGAGGGGGGGGGGGCAGTAGAAGGGAGGGAACAGAGAACAGAGATAAGGGGAGAGAACAGCATTAGGGGGAGAGAGAAGATGTTTGAACACTTTTAGTTTGAAGTAATAATTCCTTGGTACTGCTTTATAATGTGGATAAAACATGCTAGTAATATGTTCAAAAAAGCTGTTTGAGTTGCAGCTTTCATAACTGAACATAACAAAAAGACCTTTCCGCACTTAAAACATTGTACCCTTAATGACTTAAGTGATAAGTCCATAATGGCGCTTTTGAAGACTTTATGTGAACTTCAAAAGTGTCTGTTTCGGGTGCAGACTTCTCCAGACTTGTAAACACATGTAAAATTAAATAAAACATATTATTCTATATAAAACCTACTATATTATTATATATAATATAAA
>NW_023340206.1:8812334-8829881 GCF_004916995.1 Morone saxatilis
TCAACATAGTGGCCTCCATGGAAGGCCACCCACACCATCTGCAGATATAAAAATCTTATTCTAACAAAAACATAACAATTCTTATTTTCAGGTGATTATACAAAAATGAAAACATGCCTATGAATAGCGATACCATTTTATGTGTGTGCTGAGGGCTACGCTGCCATATGCTCAGGTCATGTTTGGTTCAAGACTGTCTCCAGTGAAGCTTTTTGCTACATGTCTCTTGGCCGTGGAACAAAGTGTCTCGCTGTGGTGGAGGAAAAAAATAATCTCACTGAGCTAAAGTTGGAGCGTCATGTAGAATCAGTGATTAGATTTGATGTGGAACTGTGCAGCAGGATATGAGGTGATCACTGGAGGAGGAGAAAATGATTGGGAGAATCTTATCATATAAAACGGAAAAAAATCAATGAATGAATGAATTACTTTATTTAATAGCACCACTCATGAAATGCATTTACTGTCTTTTGGCACTGTAAAAGTACATAAAGGAACCACACAAAAAGGAAGGAATAGGTGGGGCTTTATTACTCGAAATTTATAAAAATCTACTTAAAATTAAACTGAAATTAAGAAACGAAACCCAGATACTGGGTTGCCACATGCTCCCCACCACAAACAGCTAATCACATTTGTACCTTTTTTGCCTCATCTAAATAAAAATTCCCCAATTTGGTTAGGTCTTTTTTAGGTTTATTGTTTAGCTCAGTGGTTCACAACATTGGGGTTGGGACCCCCACATTTCATAAAACAAATGCATTACTGTAGAATGTTAAGCTTACTTTTTAATTCACTGTTTGGCTGAACTGGTCACAAGTATATACAATATGCATCATATGACAAGGGGTCTTAAAGCTAGGGGAGGTAATGTTCGAGAAACTAGCAAGAGATTCTAAAAGAGATTTTAGAAGCATCAAACTGAAAAAACCCCACCCTCTCCCTTCAGGCCTTCTTCCAAAGCCACTATTTGTCTAAAGCCAGTATTGGATTTATTAAATTGTTGATTCATTATTGTTGTTGGGATGTAAAGAACATTTCAACAAATATAACAAAAATGCTTCTGTAATATTACCTATTGTAGCTCTAAGTTGACATTGCTTTTTTTTTTAAAAGGTCAAAAACCAAAAGGAAACTTCTGGTTTAACTTACAACCAAGCTCAAATTGAGTTTGAGCACAGAGTACAATATCAGATACAAATAGGAATAAACTTTGTCTTATTATCCTCGACTATTTCACTGTATGTCAGGACTGGGTGATCTTTCCATCCCTGGTCATTCTGATGGTTTGCCAATTATAACATTGTAGAACACAAATAAAACTACACAACTGAAACAAGCTTGTGGGCTGACATTAAAGCTGATAAATTAACTAATTAAAGGGCAAAACACTGGTCTGAAATGAATGACTTAACACTTGAGGAAACCTGGTAATGTTGGGGAACAGGAAGTAACCTTTTCACACCCATTGTATTACATTCATATTTTGCATTTTGCAATTAGTTGCCACTTTCACCCACAGAAAAAACAGTGGGGCCATCAGCATAGGCTTTAACAGAAGCACCCAAGAGTGTAAAGAGAGTCAGAGTGCCCTTACAATATCCCTGTGACCTTGGATTGGATTGAAAAAGAAATTAAAGCTACGGAGTCATTTTTAAAACCTCAAGGTAAGATCAAAGATTAAAATTTTAAGAGTCAACATGGTACGCGATTGTGATTATTTTTTTGTATTGTGTGTCACACACCTTCAAAATAGAGTCCAGACCAATCAGTGTACGGATTGTTAAGGAAGTAAAATGGTCCCTGTGCTAAGCTGCCTTTGCAAGCCAATTAAGTTCATTTTACTGTCGTTCATCAGAGCAAGAAGACCCTATTTTGAAGTAGTTTCTAGGCAATGATGGCCCCAGCACCAATCAGTGGCCATAGCTCTATAGGGAGCCTGCTGATGAGCTTTCATCAGTGCTGCTAGCCACTTGTCCCACATCTCTTTCTCTCTCTAATTATGCTGATGAATAAGGCCGTAATAGTGATCTGTCCTCGACTGATGAGTCCATGAGTTTGCCGTTATTGTCTTGTCTCGGGGGCGGGCGTGTCACATATCACACAACTCAAGCAGAGTGCGTCCAGGCCATCCAGTATGCTCGTTTTTTTATTAGGATCATCCCTCCATCCTTGTCGGCCTCCACCACGCACCCACCCCTCAGACCCACCCATCCCCTCCTGCATGAAATGTACTTTCTCACTCCGGTGATGGGCGACTTGCTGAGCACGGGGAACAGAGAAATCGAGATGATCACTCTTTCTTTTCACAGTCGGATGCCCCCTTTTTCTTGAGCCACACCAACACGCACACATACAAACACAGAAAAGCCCTTCGATACCCATGCAAACATAAAAAGAAGAGTGCAGGCAAATTAGAACATTATATCCAGTACCTCTAAAATTCTCAAGTGAATATGTCAAGTGCTGCGCACAGACGTACAAATGCCTGTTGATAAACACCTCCTGTCGAACAGCGAAAAAGCATCTTGGCGCTCTGTTGCATCAGGTCGACAAAGCCTCACATTTGTAGGCAGAGCTGGAGAGTTAAGCCGAGGCTTTACCTCTTAAATGCCAATTAATCACTCAGAGCTTGAGAGAGAAATGCAGGGTGCCCCAAGGGGAGCACCATGTAATTTTTCCAAAGTAAAAAGGAAGTCCAATGTACCTTCTTTGTAGAAATCCCAGCAAGTCCCAGTCATTTAATAGTTAATGTTATTCTTCATAGACCTATAGTGCATACATACTGTATATAGTGGCCTTTTTTTTACCTCAATTGCAGAAAGGGCTTCATTTGAAACAAGCTAGTAAGAGACAGGCCTTAACCTCCTAATTTCCCTGTAAGATGCCTTGCTGTTTTCTGATCTGCTCCCATTTTCATTGGACAGTGCTGCAAAGGTCCTCTGTGTTATCCTGTTATTCATAAATTCAGGATAAGGTGTATGCTCTTTTCTCTTTGTAAAACATCTTTGTATTCTCATCAAAGGCTAGTGTAGTCTTCTGGCACCGTTTTTTGTCACTTTATTGAGGACCCAGCAGGCCAAGGCACTACTTGAAGACGGGCTTTTATTTGGGAATTTACGGTATGTGTGTAAGCTCTTTGCAGTCATTTACATGCATCAGTTCCTGGTGCTCTGTGTGGCCTGTGACACAGCGCAGACAGCTGGCATGACAGAAGGTGCCGAAGTGGGGAATGAAACAAATTGCCTTCATTTTCTTAGAGTGCAACCTCTTCAGGGAACACCGACGAAACATTACACTACTGAAACCGCAACAAATCTGTGACTCTGGAAAATAATGACTCGCATGAGAGCCAATGAAGTAAAGTTAACGAAACAGGGAGACATAAAGATTGTGTTTAAGTTCTTGTAGCTGTCCTGAGCCCTCAATAATGTGTTTAGGATAACCATCTATAGAAATTACTGCATAAATAGCCTAATCCTTCAAAAACAGACTAAAGAAAATAACACAGAGACAGGAGAGCAGAAGTTGCCCGTACTCTAAGCCAACCGGCACTGAGGTTTACACAAAGCACTTTGAACTTCACACAACGAGACAGTGCTGCAACAGGTTCAGTCGAACCGGGGGAACAATAAAGCGCAGAGTTCCCCACACTAGTGTAAAAGTCTCTTTCATCTTATGGCTAGAATGGCCACAATACGCCGTCACAAATGAACTGCACTCCAGCAGAAAGAGAACAAAGAGACACAAGTGTTACACGTGGGAATTCTGTAGGAGATGATGTCTGTGTGTGTATGAAATCACAGGACGCAGTTGCTTGGTGCAATGGGTGTGTCAGGGTCAGAGTGTGCGTGTCAAACTTCCTATTTATTTAAATTTAGTTGTGGATTTCTCTCCTCAGCCAATTTACAGTAAGACTGAGAAACCCAGTGATTTGAGGTAAACACATGACTGGACTGGAAAACAAGCAGTCAGTCCCTAAGAAAACCATCTGTATTTAATTGTGAAGTGCTCCAATGTACAGTGCCTCCGAGCATGTTTACTCTAAAGAGGGAAAAAAAAAAAATAGAGGCTGTTGAGAAAGTAGCTTCTTAAGTGAAAACGACTTCTCAAATCCCATGAATAACTGTTAAGTCGCCAGACTGCAAACAAGCCGCTGGTAGATAAATGGCTGCAGATCGCGGAGATAATAGAGACAGAAAATGGCAACTAGTTTGGGGCACGAAAAAAAGCTAAGCATCAGCACAATAGGGTTTGGTGGTACGACTGACCAAAATGAAACAAACTTTTCAAAGTGTAAAGTGGGTAGCGCTGCGTTTTTTACTTTACAGTAGGGGGAACATCTTGCTCTTGCAGCTGCACATTTTATAAAGAGATGCATTATTCACACACCTAAAAAGCTGTCAAAGGGATGCGCTGTGTTTTATAAATGATACAATCCTTACGAGCAAATCCACAGTGGCTCGGGGGCCTGCGACTTGAGGAGAACTTATCTGATCTTCACGGAAAGGCGGAGGTGGGTCTCCAGAGTCCCGTTTCCCCACTTCTCCATTATTAGCTCTGCCAGCCAAAGAGATATTGTGCTTGGTGACAAATGGGATAGGAGCGCTAAGGCGCAGACAGTGCGGGGGAGGTCCCCTCCATCTCCCCCCAAACCCCTCCCCTGCCTCCCACCAAGATCCGAAGCGCTGCCGCCGCGTCCTCCCCGATAACCATAATTGTGTTTTAAAGCCCCTGATTAAATTTTGCAGTCTCGAATGATATTGTTTTGCGATGAATCCTTATGAAAAACGCTTCACATTAGGAGATTATGGAAAGCGTGTAGGTGCTGGAGAAGGCAGCTAAAAGGTGGAGGCGGTGATGACACAGTTGTTTCTACTTTCAAAGCTTCAATGGATGCTAAGTGAATCCCTGCCATCACTCTTCTTCTTTTCCTCCACCCACTCTAGCTCCACCCGTCTGTCAAGCTCCCTCTCTGTCTTATAAACACACACACACACACAGACATAAACACTCCCTTTCTCTTTTGGTGAGGTTCCACACTCTATGTCCTTCTCTTACCAACATACAGCCACAGGCATAGGGGAGCGTACCTTTGTTTTCAGGATCCTAAGTTCCCTAACCCTCTAACCCTAACCATACTCCTGATTCTAGTACTGGGGACCATAGCGCCCTTTGTCATGTTCCCATTATGTGCCACATAAATCTGGGGAACAGAGGAAACTGGGAAAATAAAAATGACACCAATTGCATGCCTCAATTCTATGTTTCCAGGGTCCTGTGTTCCCCAGTTTAAGGGTTAGTGGTAGGGTTAGGGTGTTAGGGGGTTAGGAAACTTGGGGAACATAGATACGCTCCAATACAGCTTCAGACCTAATAAAAAAGTCTTCAAAGAAAATCCTTCAAAATTTAAAAAAGGATAAAAAAAAAAGAGTATTGTAGTATCAATCTCAAAACTTTTGCCTGTCTCATTACTTTACTATCATAATGTAAGTCTCTCCTCTGAGTGTCACAGAACCTCTGGGGGAGGCTGATTTTTTTTTATTTTTCTTAGAGGTGACACAAAATGCAATCAGGGCGAATGAGAAGCCAGTAAATTCAATAATGGAGGCAAATGAAAATGGAACTGGAGACTCTGAGGCGGGATGGGCTCACAGCCCTAATAAGCCCTCTTCTGTCACCGCTTCCCTGCATCTAAATTAACCAGAGGCCCTCCAATCAGCGCAGGCAAACAAAAGAGCCAGCCAAAGAGATGAGAGTGCTGCTGAATACTAATCAAACAGCAGTGGTCATCAGTGATCAACAACGACGCGTGTGTATGTGTTGGTGAGAGGAGAATCTATTAGCACCCAACCAGGACCAGTTGGTTAATACAACATTTTGTTCACAAGCACGCACATTTTTTATTTTTGTCAAGTTAGCAAATTCGGCAGCTTTAAAAATCAATTAAAACCAAAAGCTCAAAAAAGCCACAATTGTGCAAAAAAGTACTTTATACCATTCATGTGTTTTCAAAGTTCTATACTTAGATTTTAATAGGTCTGAGTAACCCAGAGGTCAAGCAACTCACTCATCACATAAATTGTCAGGTTCAGTCTCAAGGTACAAACAACCCCCAGAATTGCTGTCCCATGTTGTTTTTCTACAACAGCAGTGATAGGTTGTTTTACAGTGGAGTTACCTCGACAGTTAGCCCACTCTCTGCTCTGTTATTGTGCTGAAAACAGTGTTTTGGTACAATTGCCCAAGCTCAGAACATCAAAATAAAATTTAGAGGGCACTGTGAGTGGACCGTAAGGGAGTCATCAAGACAGTAGAACTGCTGAGCAGCTTCACTCATACCTTGAAATGTGTGCTATTATTAAATGTCCACTCTTGAGTCCGGAAAGCAAAAAGAAAAAGGTTCCTTTAGAACCTTAATATGAGTGTCCTTGAGCACCTGCACTGCATGACCATATACACACAAGCACGCGCTGCTCATCTGATATGCATTTTGTAATTCAAATCAGGCTCATTACATATTTTCATGGAGCAAAATTTTTAAGAAGTGTCGGAAACAGAGCTAACCCTCTGCATTAAAATTGACACCTACAATGGGCTAAATGGGCAATTTGTCATTTTCTGGCACAGAGCTGCAGCACTCATCCCTCCACTTGGGTAATTTGGGACACAGACACAGACACACACACCAGCAAATCAACTATGACCAGTAAATTGCCTCCATCTGGATCTACAGTGTATTTAGTGTGAGGCTATGTGAGCCAGTCCAGCATGACTCCACTACTCCCTGTTACTGACTCTACCTTGTGACTTCTTCAACAGTTGCTGTGGACGGACATATTCATCAGTGATAATAATTGGCCCTGCTCGGCACTCTAATGGATTTGGAGTTTGGAGTGGAAGTTACACAACAGATCTCCAGAGAGGCTCGGACTCGCACTTAAAAAATAATGGACCCCAAAAATGTCATAAAAAATCTTGCCAAAGTCAAGCAGCAAAGACAAACGCAGTGCAAAGCATACACCATTCATTCACTTTTGTATATCCACATTTATGATATATCCCTAAATATACTGATTCAGTCACCAAATATTTGAGCTGCCAATATTTCAAACCAGTGACAATAAATGCGTCTGTAGTTTTCAATTCAATTTTATTTATATAGGGCCAAATCATAACAAAAGTTATCTCAGGACACTTCTCATACGGAGCAGGTCTAGACTGTACTTTTTCATAAATTATTTACAGTGACCCAACAATTCCATGAGCAAGCACTTGGCAACAGCGGCAAGGAAAAACTTCGAGCAGGACCAGGCCCTAGGTGGCTGTCCATCTGCCTGCAGCGTATTTTTATCCTGAAATGAGCTTTTCAGGCAGAACTTTTTCTTCCTCTTCCACAACTTCTACATACTAACCTCGAGGCCCTCACCCTAAACCTTTGGAGCATGGCAAGTTATGAGCTATTTAAAGGTGACAGTTTGAAAAGTATTTTGGTCATCACCTCCACCAAACATCCACCTGTAGGTTCTTAGTCTAAGTTCCCCTTGGGGAAGTTATCTTTATTATCATCACTGCCAAGTCTCTGCTGCAGAGTTCTGCTGACTCAACTTATCTTGGTACATAAATGTAAGCTGTTGACATTCTTTAGAACTGCTTCAGGTTTACCTAAGACATTACTGGTAGACTTTCTAGCTGCCCATTGCTAAGCCCTAGGTTTTTGCACCTGCTCTGTTCTACAGTATTATGGAGTAAGAGCCATTATTGCACACTGGGGGTGTTCTGTCAGGTGTGTAGGTAGCTCACTTAGCCAGGGTCAGCTAAAACTAACCTAAAGAACACAGTGTGTCAGCCCGTGGAAGTGAACCCTAACATCAGAGTGTGGTGCACAGGGCAGCAGACACACTGTCCTGTGGGACTATTACCATTCCATTACAGATCATTTTGCCCTCCTTCTACACATGCCACAGCCACTAATGGAGACAAACCCAAAGCCCCCTGGGTCTCTTTGTCAAAGGATTTAAACAAAAAAACACCAACGGCAGCACAGAGTCTGACAGCACAACACAGATAAACTGAGCACGGGCATGGCATTACAATGACTTCTGGGGGCAAGAGTGTGAAAAAAAAGGGAACTAAAGAGGTGAGAAAAGAATCCATCAGACATGGCATCGCATTGTGTGTCTTCATGTCAGTGGAAGTCACCTTTTTTTTTAACGAGATGTGCTTTGCTGCATTATCTTCTGTTCTTTAGAGAAGACTGAGCAGCATCAGGCAGCAGGTTATTGTGGTTCTTTTGGTTGGGCTGTATTTTCCCCAGGTGACAACACAACTGAGAAGACTCAGGAATGTGCAACAAAGATTTCCAACCTGGCTTGACATCATATGTAAGCTCTATGGGTTGCATTGCATTACATAACATTGGAGTGCTTTTTTGTTTTCAAAAGGGAATGCTGGTGCTGTGGTGTTTCAACACTCCAATGAAAAGGGGGTGAAGATGAAAGAAAAAAAAAAAGCAAAACTTTATTTCACAAGCAGACTGAAGGGCTTGCTCGCTTTGCACATCCACGACTGCAGCATTTTCTGGGGTAGCAAAGCAGCGTTTGAAGATGGGAGATATGTTTTAATCATTTGGCGCCTTAATGATGACACTGAATTCATTATTAATGGGCCCCATCCCTCTACTCTCCCTCTTCCTCATAACAGTCCGGAGTAAGAGTGGGTATTAGCATTAGCCGCTTTTGCTCTATTTGATCTTTCTGTAATTACACCACTTTTTGGAGATCACACCACAAGCTTTATGTTAAATAAAGAGGCCTTGGAAGTCATTTTTTAAACACAAATTCCAAACACAATTACCATGCATTTCTTTCTTTTTTTACAAAGAGGGAATTATGCATTTTTCCCCCTCAAACCTGACATGTATATAGCCAGATTCCTTTTAAGTGTCAATTTAAGTTGAACATGAGGGTAAAAATGGAGGCCTGGCTGCATAAAAAGGCAACATCAGTCAGCTGTCTCCATGTGAAATGCAGTGCTACACAATTTTAAGTGTGTAACACAGTTAAGTTAGCTAATTGTCAATTCCTGAGAGACTCGAACTTTTAGATATTTCTGATTGTCATAAAATGAAATATTTACTTAAGACAATTGGTGCGGCTGAATAAAACCATATTGTATAGGGTATGACTTGACACTGTTGTAGATATCAGTGCTTTGGTCACAGTCCTTGTGATTCCCTCCCATCAGCACTTTGCAAATCTCCTTAATCATGAATAAAAATCTCCATTTGTTCTGATTTAGCTGAGCAGAGTGACTCTGAAAATGAGAAACTGCTTAGAATGCCTGTGAGCCGATAAATCAATAGTCATGCTCTAAAAATGAAGATGCACATGGGGTTAATTATAATGAAGTCTATTAATCAATTCATCTCAGCAGCAACTGCTGTTGGTAATTTGGGCTAAATGTATTCAAAATGCTCACAAAAATGCTGCAATTAGTGAGACAGCAGCAGTAAATTATTAGCTTTAAATTAGGGGATCTTTGGGTTGTTGCCAGGTTGTGAAGCCACAGCAGTGTCACTACAGTCCCAGTGAGCCTTAAGGAAAGCAAAACAGGTGAGAGAGCCAGAGAGGTTATAGAAAAAAGAAAGGGGATGGCAGAACTGGTGCTTTGCTTTCTGCACACAAGCATGGGAAGGGGGGCATTGCTGCCAGATGGGAAGTTGGAGTCAGAGCTCTCTTTGGGGCATGCTGAGCCATTTGGCCACCATCCAAATGGGCAATTTCACAGCGTAGAAAAAAAATATATAAAAAAAATCTCACAAACAAAGCAAAACTTAAGCAAAGAAAGGGAAATCTGGATCCGAAAACCATTTCATACACGCCACCTCATCAGCTGAGAGTCCTATGGTGGTTATTATCACCACTGCTGTGCAGCATGGGGTGATTAGCACTGCCGTGTCTAGCGAGGCATGTTATATTTATGCACTCACAGTTCATGTGGCTGTCGATGCATGAGTTGTGTATGTGCATTGTAGGGTATATAGCTTACAAGGAACTGCATGAGCATCATAGGGTGAAGCTGAACAAGTCGGTATCAGAGGAGTTTCTTTAACACAGATTACAATAACCCTGCTACAATAAAGACCACACCGCTGTATGCATACCGACTCCACAGCTAAATTGAATTCCATGCTTTCTGTGGACTCCCACTGTGTGGTGATTCCACAGAGGAATAGAGTAGCAGTGAAGCTGTTGTTTAATGTATTGTGTGCAGTGAGAAATGCTGAATATATTCTCATTTGGGCACGTACATCCCCTCTAGATATGGTGGTAGGCTGCAAAATAAATTACAAATAAGTACATTTCATCATATATGAATTTAAGCAAGTGTGCATAGTAGCTTTCTTATTATCATTAGCATGGGAGAATAATCTGCTAGCCTAATTGTGAGCCTATTCAAAAGAGAGAATTCACTGTGTATCCCTTTTTGTCCCAGGCAGAGGAGTGGAGGGAATCAAGAGGAAGAGCACTGATCCATATGCATGGTCGGATATGGCTTAATTACAGCATTGGGGTGCAATGGGATCAGATAGTATGGACTAAAGACTATCAATATGAGGCACCCATCCCCAGTATGTGCTAAAAAATGAGATGTGTGGAGTGCCAGCCAGACAGGCGGGGGGGCTGGTAGAGAGCCTGAATCACAGCGGTGAAGCAGAGGTAAATTCTGCCTCAGAGGATCAACACAGTCTCCAAAAGTTTCACTAAAATAAGAGGAATTCAGAGATGTAGATTATGCATTGTGGACATAAATAATGCAAGGGATACCTTACTGCACCCAGAAAGGATTATTTGAAGATACCTCACTTGCATTTCTCACTGTGCCTTTCCAGTTACATAAAGAAAAACATCCTGATCTTTTTACTAAATTTACTGTATGTTAGCTGGTTGTTCATTCTATAAAGCAGAAAACAGCACAGAAATATTGGTCCGCTAGCTGGATCATTGCCTCATTCCTGGAAGGTTATGAAGGACACTGATCATGCAACATTTTCACCTTGGGGGTAACAAAATCCCTTGGAGTACAAGTGAGCACACTCAAGCTGTTTCTCATGAAAGAAAAGGAAAGAAAGTACTAAAAAAACAACCCTACTAACCAAGAAGGGGTAAATTCTGCACATAATGTTTATGATGCTCTCAGTCAGTTATTTGTAAAAAAAGCATTCATTAGTGCAATCTGAAGAATGACAGGCACATAGAAGGGAAAAAATAGAATACAGAAAAGAGCAACATGTGTTACTTATCATGAGTCAGACAGGGATGAAGGTGCACTTAGGCCTTCCTTTCTTTGTAGGGGTGGTCGAAATGAAAGGCGCCCTATCGCTTTACCAGCTTAGGGTGTCAGCATGCCCTTAAAACTCCCAGGGGCCCTTTATCACCGTGTTCAGACTCCATAAAATGCTGCTTATTACACTAAATCTGTCATGTGCTTTAATATGGATCACTATTTGATCCCCTGCCATCAATCACAAAAACACCACAGCAAAGTCAATGGCATAAGAGCCTAGGAAGAATTTCTGCTGTCCAACCTTCTCAACACTGATGGGTTTTTCTTATCAATATTGATGTCTAAGATTTTATTGTGCTTGTTGAGCATTTGCTGTTTTTCTGCTCCAGCTTCCAAAAAGTTACAAATGTCGGTTGGGACTGCAGGACACACAACTTCTGTTTTACACTAAAATTAATTTGGTTCCTCTGTGAAACATTTGACACAGAATTGCCTGCAGTAGGAAGGCAGGATGGATGTAGGATAAATTGCAATGCCCACAGGAGAGCAGTGTAAAGCGGGCAGATCGATGCTAGAGAAGAAGCCCCAGGCAAAATACAACAAAGGGGGACACAGCAGAGGCGTCCTGGTGGCTTGGCAGTTCAGGACACGTACCACGTGGTCGGTCCATGGTGGGATTGAGCCCAGATTTATACCCTTTCCTTGTTTCATGCTCTGGCATCTCCTCTGCAAAATCATGCCATGAAACTAACCTCAAAGGTGCCACATGTAGCAGTTTTTAAATTTTTAAATCATAACAAGCATAAAAAAATGATTTCCAATACCTTGGTATGAACAAATTGTCAGAAAGATTGGCAGCTTCTCATGCATTTGTCTTTGTTCTTTGGCTGTTTTTTGGAGGACATACGCGTTGGACATGATTTTTTCCATTGGCCATTGCGAGATGATCTAAAAGATTTAGCTCCATTTGTACTGGAAGAGCAGTACTCTTTTCGTGTTTTTCTGCCATACAGAAATCCAGCAAATTGATGAAAGACACGAGAATGCTGTGTAGAGACACAAAAAGGCATCACATTCTCTCCATCGTGATCTTGTCTACAAGTTTCCGAATGTGCAGGATATTTATTATTATTATTAAGAAAGGAATAACTTAATTTTCCTGCTTGTGCCTTTTACTTTATTCACTCAACATGTATGACAGCGATATACTCAGACATTCAGTACATCCCTTCAAGTGCTGACACTGACAGCCTTGGACACTGTCATCTGGCTTTGGTTTTCATTCCTGACCTTCATCCCATATCACAGCTTCTCTCTGTTTACCATCTTCCCTGTCACTCTAGACAGTACGGCTTCAAATAGAGCAAAAGATGCTGTAAAAGAAAAAAGAGTGACCTTAAGACTGAGTTCCACTGCTTCTCTTAAGATTGCATGTGACAGTTGTCCCTCATCCTACGACGGCTTGAGTTTCTCTCCTGGAGCGATGGTAATGCCGCAGCCGAAGACCGAAAAAAAAGGCAACACCTGACGTGCTAAAATGAGTGAACCTTTTAGCATCACAATTTGTGAGGATTATATATATGATATATATAGCTAATGAGGAAATTGGCTATTTGGGGAGCAGCCAGAGGAGATATAAGCAGGAATACAGTGAAGCAGGTTCTTTAAAAGATGATTTTAAAGCCTGTAACAGAAGATAGTGCTTCTATTATTCTGACTGGAGTTGGAAGGTCAATCCACCACTGGGTAACACCAAAATGGCAAAGATTAACTGATGCTGAGGTCATGACTCAAAGGTCTGATACCAAGATAAAGTTAATGCAGACAAAAGCTACCCTTTACAAACGCCATCCGCTTTAGCTTATGCCCTCTGATGACAAAAAAAGAACAGCTGTTACATAAAACATAACACAACCACTTCCTCCAAAAAACTTGCTCCATGAAAGAAGCCTATTTTTGAGTGTGTAAACAAAAATGTAATTAACGGGAAAATAGGACTTTTCACAGACATTTGATCCCTCTATATAGCAAGCCAAACGATTAATTTGCCAGGGTAGATTCGTAGCTTCAAAAGTTGAGTTCCAATATTGTGACTTAATTAAAAAGGCACTATTAAATCTGTGGGTGTAAAAACAAGTCAAACACAAGCATTTATGGTGCAGAGAATGGCATGTAGGGTGGTGAAAAATGTATCCCTAATTCACAAAAAGCTTCTATAATTCATTCATACTGCAAAAAATTCTCCAATGATTTGATATGTGTAATTTAGTGGTGCTCTTATGCATCTTTTATTCTTATTTATTTACTTAATTTACCTCTTAAGAGTGGAAGTGAAACAAAAGAACAAGTGACAAAATTGCATTTACTCCTTTTGATGTGTTCATCATGCACCATTAAATACGCCAACGCTCATGCAATCATTCTGACCTGTGAGGTTGCGCAGGCCCAGCTGCCTCAGGCCGTAGTACCCGTCCCTCCTGTAGTTGAGGAAGATGGCCAAAGAATAGCGTTCCTCGTACAGTTTGGTGCCGCGGATGATCCGTAGATTCTCCAGCGGCAGGTAGTCGAACTGGTTGAGAGCCACCAACACGTAGCCGGTCACTTCTCTGATTGACTGCAAGGGGAAAAAATACGAGAAGCATATTTAATATTATTTAACGAATTTGATGGCATTCTTTGATGAAAACAGTAATGACAATTCAATTTCATATTTAATTTTCTTGAGCAATGTCTAGACAATATCATCAGAGTATCCCAATAATTATATGTATAATGTACATTCTGCACTTAACAATTTACCTCCAATGTTAGTGTCCCATAAATAATAGTGTACTTTTATGCAGGAGATTGAGTTTGAGTCCCATAACAGACCTATAATTGTGTTTATTTGCCTTTTTATTAACTGTAACCACAATCTTTTCCTAAAATTAACCACTTTGCTGTAGATGCAAAGTGCAAATACTGGCATAATCCAAATCTGACCTGGGGTTTTGCAGAATTGTACTGTATGGATGTTTTTTGTCTGGTAATAGAGTTGAGAAAAGGATAGGCCACCATTTGATTTAGGAAATTAAAACAAAATCCCCAAACTCTTAGTTAAAAATGATTGTCAGAGCACTTAAGTCACTAATCTAAGAAGTTGTTGGGGATTAACACAAGTGAATACATTATTTACCACCCTGACATCCACATCTCAACTCATCTCTTTATTTGCAGTTTTCCCAAACTGACTTTTTTCAGCCATATCTGACTCATGGAAAACAGGTGATAATGCATTCCTCACATTTTCTGTACACGGAGCATGCTATTTGCATTTTGAAATGTCAAGCTGATGAAAACTTTGGACATACAGTCTAAAATGATTAAAATGTCAGCTCAATTGCAGACTTATTACACTGATTACATTCTCTCAAATGCTCTTTAGGTCCCGAGAAGCCATGATACTATAGCAAGTATGATGTTTGTATAGAGCCAATAAGCGATTTAAAGGTGCTGTATTCGACTTACTTGATTTTATAGCCTATATGTTAAAGGCATCATATGGAAACGCTCAGTTATGTGTCATTTAATACCTTCTAAAACTAAAAGAAGAAAATAATTTGGCATTGGTTCAAGCTAATAGGCCTTGGCTGAATGCCCAAGTCAGGCACACTGACTAATATGTGTGTCTGAGTGCCTTGCTGAAGAGCATGGCAGACCATAACTATCTGCCTCATCGTGCATCAATTGACCTTCTCAAAAGTAAAAAAAAAAAGTAAAAAAAAGCTGATTACCTCTGTGTTATGCACTTGATGAGGCAAATTAATTCAGCTGCAGAGTCAAGCTGAAGGATGGGGCCAAGGCGAGCACTTTGAATTTTTGAATATTTTTATCATAATTCTACGGAAAAATTAAGAAAATAAACATGAGGGTTGAAGGTCAACGAGACAAAGCTATCACATAAACAGATAATAGCCCCACAGAAAAAATTTGAAAAAAACCTCCTCAGACTGACAGATCAATACATTTCAGCATCTTCACATACAGCATTATTGCCAGATAAACATAGCCTGATGTGGATATGTGCATGCACTGGATGTGTGTGTCGTCCCTTGTTGCAACAACTCCATCTCTGTGGCCATGCAATATTCATATAAGTCACTCAAACAGCAGCTTACTTATACACACACACACACAGAAAAACCCGCAAACACACATACAACAGCTGTTGAATGCCACGCTAACACATTTTACCGACCACCACTGACAAGCCTAATTAGAACACTACATTCAAAAGTGGAGGGGGGGAGCAGATCTGCTTACAAGGTTCAACACTGACTTGTACAATGGAGGCCTAGTTTGCAGCAGTTGGCAAGCACACATTTTATTCCTGTGGCATTTTGTTTTCTTTTTTGGGAATCGACCCTTCAACCTTTTTCTTTCTTGAAATGTGGCATACAAAGCCATGTGTTTTCACATGGGAGACGGGGGCATCACCTAGAGGATTTAAAAATTGCATGAGATTACCCCACATAGCTCTGTACAGGTGCCAAGACCAACCAGCAGGAGTCTAATGCAGCAAAAATATATGATCCCTCACTGGCTTCCCACCAGTGCACACAATAGAGCTGGGTTAAACATTGTTTATTTGGTTTATACTGAAGTCTTGCATATGAGCTCAAAGCGGCACCAGGCAACACTGACGTGCCTTCAAACTCTTAATGATAATTAAATAATAATATCTAATTTATGGGAATTCTAAATATCCAGCAACAGGGCAGGGAAAGGGTTCTGAAGAAATGAGAAGCTATAGAGACATCCTAATGGCCAGAGACAGGCCAGATGATTGGTTAGGAGAGAGGGTGGAAATGAGTAATGCAAGGTTTGATTGGCTGCTGACCCCTGGGAGACGCTAGTGGAGACTGACAGTTAGGACACAGCATTTGGAGTGCCTGCATTTCAGGATAATACCAGGTAACTGAGATTTGCTTCTATATTGAGCGCTCAGCAAACACGCACACCTGCCAAGTTGGCCTATTGTAACACTAACACAATGGGAAGGAAACAGACAGTGGAGGTGCTTATTAGCAAGATTACAATGTGTCAATCACCTGGAGAGAGAAAGAACAACATAATAAAAGAGCAATAGAATCCATTTCAGTGGAGGCTTTGATTAGCATACTTATTGTAAAAAGGATTTCTATTGTGAGGTACTTCGCTGCCAGTCAAAAACCCCTTGGTGAAATTATTTCCTGTCAAATATGTTTTGTGATTTTTTTATGTTTGTTAGAGAGGTAGCAAGTTGGGCAACTTCATGCAACTCAATACAACTTGTGATTTAAAGTCTAAAAAACAAAGCGCATAGAAAATACTTTCTTCTCTAGGGTTCTTGTTGATCTGGCCCCTGTAGTTCGAAGTCATGCCGTTTCATCACTGTGACCCTACAGTGACCCTGTGTTTACTGCCGGGGGGCCGGGGTGCCTTGTGAGCTCTCCCTGCTATCATTAACTGTGTCGTAACCCCCAGGTGCCTACCAGGGGCGATATGAGTGCGATGGGGGAGGCTGATCCGCAACCCGACCCAGCTGTAGGCATGCACTCGGCTGTTGGCAGACTCCACAGTACTTCCACTGTGCCCCCTTCTCTCTGCCAGCCTCCGGGACCCGCTGGCATAACCAAAGAAAAACTGTTTCCCTGTTGCTTAGCAACCGCAGGAAAGCCTTCCAGCGGGAGCGAGGGAGAGCAAAGAGGGAGAGGACAGGCAGAAGAAAGAAAAAAAAAGACTTAGAAAGGTTTTTTTTGTTGTAATTTACCTAATTAAATTAAAGGATTACTCTGCCCTTTCTCAGTAATTTTCTTTCGCTTTGACAGTATTTAATTTCCTTCCGTTGCCATAAATTGTTTTTTCTGAAAGCTTTTTCAGATCAATATTTATCTGCATTCTTCTGTGCTGGAGGAGGAGGAAGCAGAGAGACAAGGAGGAGGGAGGTCCGGAGGGAAGTAAACACAAGCACCTGCATTTCCCCTCCTGCCTCATCAACTGCGCTCAGTTTCAGAAACACAAACACAGAAGCTGAAGGATGCTACTCAGAGAAGCTGCCCACCGCTGCCTTGTGAGTGATGTGCTCAGACTTAACAAGGTGGACAGTGAGCAGAGAAACTGATGTTTTCTCCCTTGTATTCTCTCAGAAAAAAAACACACTTAAGAAGGTGAGTGGGAGGGCTAATTTGTACGAACAGGGTGCATGAACCCTTGATTGCTCACACACACACACACACA
>NW_023340206.1:8829934-8832035 GCF_004916995.1 Morone saxatilis
CACACACACACACACACCTTGTCTCCTTCCTTCCTTCCTCCTTTAAAATTAACTTTGTGAGTTTAGAGCTCAGTGATTTGAGTGGTTAAAAAAGGGAAAAAGTTAAATCCTTACACAGCCTGGCCAAAGTCCATGTCATTATTTTAGATACCATTTTGACTGAATCTTTTGATTCCAGCTTGACTCTGCCAGATCAGAGTGTTTTTCTGTTGTGAGAGCCACAAAGGGTTTGTGAGGAATTTTGCCTTCGTCTCCTTACACACATTTATCTCAACACACACACAGGCCTCAGATATACTGATAACCCCCACCTACGCAGGAAAAAAAACACTGCCACGAGGCACAGACAAGACTTGGTTGGCATAGGTCAACTACCCATGATGCCTTGCACATTTAATGCTTCCTTTTCTCCATCAATTGCATGCAATTAGTGGCCTATTGTGTAGCGCTCCGTCAAACTGAATCCTATGTGGCCCCGACAGACTTGTTTCCTCTCTTCTTTTGGTTTTACCTCTGGGTGAAATGTAAATTTCACATGTTGGTAAATTGCTCTTTGCATCTCTGGGAGACACAGCACTGAAGCAAAGGCAGGGGAGCCAAAACTGCTTTATTTTCTCCACACAAATAATCACGATAGAATGCGGCTGTGCTGTCTTGGAAACAGAAACCGCTCGATGCAAGGCTACGAGTTGCAGCACTCAGCCACGTAACCCCTCCAGGTACATGGGCATGTTTTTTCACAGTATAGAGACTCACATGGAACTTCATAGTAAGTCTGATTTGGAAGGACTATTTGTATTCAAGACAGTATTGAAATAAACCAACAAATTCCCTTGCAAAGTAAACAATTTTATCAGTTAATGAATCAGCCAGTGTGCACGTTTGTCTGTTTCATGTTATAATTCAGCAACAGTTGGTAAAAAGAGAGGAGACGCATAAGAGGTGAACACTAAAGCGAGATTAAAGATAAAAACTATTGGCTCACCAGCATTCGGGAACCTCCAATTACAACTTAAATATGACTTAACAAACACTTACAGTATGTAAAACTTTATGATGTTTTTAAGCTAATAGCCTGTATCTCCACTATATTTTTTTTCATTCAACTTACTTTGCAGATACTCAGGACACCTTGCAAACACAGCCATTAGATTTGCATACAAATTTCTCCAGTTTCAGTCTTCACAAGAATCGCCTTTGGGCTTCACTCCAGATTTAGCTAAAAACGCTGCATTAGAGAATTTAACAGGAAGAATTAAGAGAGCTTTGAATGAAAAACTCCATCGCTTTGCCCTCTCTATCTGGATATGTGTATAGTACATGTATTATTGAGCTGAATTATTCCGCTTTTGTGGCACCAACATGACTGGAAAAGGATAATTTTATCTTTTTTCTCTTCATGTACCAATGAATGTGTTGACTTTGATTATCAAGGTTAACATGTTCAAAGATAATTCAAATTGAATGAGAAGCTCAGGAAAGCCATGAAACCTGACTTACTGACTATTACAAGAGTGTAATTTCACCTCAGGGAAAAAAGGGTGTATACGTGTTGAAGCCAAGAGCAGTGGTTGCACATTCTAGCACTAGATAGCAGTCAATTTCTGTATAACAAATCATTTTATTATGTATTTCTTATAACATATTGACAGATTATGTTTATTTTTTTTAACAGTGGTGAAAGACATAATTAAAAGTGAATAATGAATATAAATATTATAAATGCATCGATGTGTCAGCAGCCGCTGTTGTAGCTGGCCGAGCTGTAGATAATTTCAACTGCTTTATATACTGTACCGCACTGTTGAAGAGTTTAGTGGTTGCTAAGAGAGGGGTTGGCCCCCCTCCAAAGGTTCAGAAAAAATGTTCAGGGGTTGTGAGATGATAAATGGGGCTGGAAAGAAAATCAAAAATTGTAATCATGTTTTAGTTATTGAAATGAAACTATCTGAGAAGTTTAGAATTGAAACCTCTTTGGTGTAACTGGTAACAACTTATCTGAAACATGATGAGGGGCCCCGAACTAGACACTGCTTTTTTCGTAAGGGGTCACAAGCCAAAAATGCTGGAATAAATGCTGCAGTAGGTAACTTTTTTAAAA
>NW_023340206.1:8832173-8843939 GCF_004916995.1 Morone saxatilis
GATTGGTTGCTTTTGTTCGGGCCTTCTATGACAAGACGCACTTAAGCTCAAAATCTTGCACTGATTGAATTTGTCTTACTATCATAATCAAAATAACTTGTTTTGAGCTTTGCTGTGATTCAGCATTTAGCTACTACCGAAGGCTCTATCCAAATGGGTTTATTTCCATCATGGGGTTAACTCTTTCTTATTTATTTCCTCAAATTTAATCTACTCTGGTCTTTCCTTCTGACAGCGTCGCTTTCATCAGGCTAAGCTGATTTGGATAGACTCTTAAACAACATCAGTGGGGTGAAGCAGCTGGATCTCCCAAAAAACCCCACGGCTTTGTTATCTCAAAATAATGAGATATTTAAGTCGTGCTCATGACAAAACAATGTTTGATACCTTGAGATAATGATGTGATTCAATTGTTATCTCAGGATAGCAAACATGAGCACTACAAACTGAGTTGCTGTGTAGAGATAATGAGATAGTTTGGACACGATCATGTAAAAACAGTCTCATATCTTGATATAACGACACAATTAAGTGGTAATCTAAACAAGAATAACAGAAATTGAAGAAATGCAAACATTAGACAACAAGAATATAAAGGAGGTATTGAAAGTCAAAGTGAAATAATAAACAATCTAAAGGAACACGGAGAGAGAAGTTTAGGGTTAGGAGGTGCAGTGTAGTGAAGCATTTTGCAGAAAGCACACAATGATAAGGGGAAGGGAAGTGGAGCACAGAGGAGATATATTTCAGAGCATAATTAATAGTGCACCTGTTCCTGTCATCTGGATGAGTGAGAGTGTAAATGAGGTATATGGCATGAGAAGAAGTGATAGGAGGACGAGGAAGGATTCAGTGAAGGTGGAAGAAAAGGAGGAGGAGGTGATGGGTAGATGGAGAGAGGGGAAGGTAAAGCAAAGCAGAAAAGGAATAAAAGGAAGGGGGAGAAAAAGGCATCATGCAAGGGGGAAAAAGTATAATGACACCATTATAAAATACAAGAGATGGGACACATATTATGGTGATTATGGCTCATTTCCATACATATAGAGCACTCTGCCAGTGAGTCAAGGAGAGTGCAGTGGCGCATGTCAGCGGCAAGACTGCCGACTCTCAACAGTTTGATCCGACTGCAGCGCCGGCGCAATCTGACTCCTCCACACGGCAGCAAAGTCAATGGGCGGGCAGGGACCTGTTTACCAATTCGCTTCAATGAGCTCTGTAAGAGAAGTATGCACTCCTTCACCTCGTGCGACTGTTTGGCTGCTAAGTATGCTGAGAGCACTCGGGTGTGACATTCAAGATTTTGAGAAATCCTGTTTAAAAAATCAAGGCCTTTGAGAGGAGGGCCATTGACTTTGAAATAAATGAAAATCCAGCTGCATGAAATGTCACCGTGAAAATGACTGAGTCATTCAGTACGGGTATTTGTGCAGGGTTTAGGAGATTTTTTTTTCTAAAGGACTTGTAAGAAACATCTCAAGTTTGTTGATGGTGCCCTGAGGTACTCCTGCGAGATGAATCAACATGGTGGAAAGTGTGCAGGTGGGGGAGGGCGGGGCTTTTTCTCACTTCAAATGGAAACCACATCAAACGTGGTGGGGTGAGTGTTTTGAACCCACACACCACTTTTCATGTCGGTGGCGCAGAGCGGCTTGAAATCCACTCCCTTTAAGGTATTTTAGCTTCTCCACCAGCACATTAGAGAAAGTCAATTTCATTGCTCAGCCCAATCAAAAGACTGTAGTTGGACGGGCTTTCAGTGGAAGAATATGTTCTGTCATGCAGTGTTCTGTATTGAGTTATATAGTTATTGTGATCAAATACAAAGACGCAAGGCTCATCTTAGTTCAGACAAGACCCACAAGAAGGTTAATCAGACAGTAATTTGTGTTCTTTTTAAAATAAGTCTGGAGCTTACTCATCGTCAAGTATTTTTAATTTTCTTAATTTAGATACTGAGCTAGTGGAGAGGAGGCCAAATTTGATAACTGGTGCAAGATGTGAGAAATTAACTTCCTAAGTGTAATTTCCTTAAGTAATTAAAATTTTAAACCTAATTTAAAAATATTGATTTAAAAATGCAATGAAGTCTATAAAAAAAAAAAAAAAACGTGTTATATTGTATTCTGTGTTGGATCATAATTAGTGAAGTTGCCACTGGATGTATTGGGCAAGTTTTCAGAGTCAGATACACACACTGACATGTTTCAGTTTCGACACTTCCAGCTAGTGCTGACGATGACTTTGGGATGACACGGTTGTATGTGTGTGTGTTGTGTTCATATCCAGGGGTGTGCCTCCAGCAGCAGCTGTGCTACTGGCTTTCGGCGCTGATATTTATTGTCTCAGACAGCCCGACAATCTCATATAAGCCTGCTTCATGAGCAGCGTCCGTGAGGCGTCTGTGTTGTCAAGACACATTTACAGTAAAGACCCTGACTCTGAAATTAAAATTACCAAAGGGGAAAGTTTGCGGCACATTAGCAGGCAAACCTAAAACAGTGACAGTGCAATACAGTATGTGATCCTGAAGCCGCAGTGAAAACACTAATACATAACTCATGAGGCAAAGCTGTTGTAGCAACCCAGCAACAGTCGCATGGCATATCGCATTATGCTGTAGCCTTTGGGGACCCTACATAATGCAGTTATGTGACAAAGCTAGTGCACGTCAGCCACAGGCTGGCTTCTGCCCGCTTGACAGTCGCTATGGAGGGAAAAAAGTGAGAAGCATGTTATCTCCTATTTCACCTAGCTCCTGTATCTCATATTTAAGTCCCTTATTATTCATGGTCATCCCAGTTTAGGACAGAGATTTTGAGAGCTGGCAGGATCCCTAGGGGAAGGAGCTAATCTGCTGCACGGGGGAGAGGGGCCCGACGAGTCCAGGGAGATGGGAAGGAAGGGGGAGCTGAGTGGCCTCTGAGGGCCCAATGTCAGTTCACTCTTCTAGGGAAGAAAAGGTGCTTACGGCCCCTTCCAAATGATTGATGATCGGGCCCGGTGCAGAGGTAGGATGCAGCCATAGGTGGACAATGCAAGACTTTGCTGGGATAATCCATTTATGTCAATGGGAAAGAAGACACACAAGAAGATATTTCCCAATGTGGAAGGTTGTGAATGTATGGAAGCCAAATAGTTATAGGCGATGAATGTGTTATCGAGGACATAAATCATACTTTCTTTCACACTGGGCACTGGAACCACACAAAACCCCATAATATTCTTCTACAAACATCACTATCCTCTCACGGAACCAAATTTATACTCTTATTTTGACTCTCATTACAATCAGCCATAAGCCACAACAACCTTAAAATAAGTTGAAATCTAATTTAAATCCTTCTAATTCAAATCATCTAATTCAAATCTAAGTGTCCTTGAAAACATTTTGTTTAAATTGGAAGCAACAAGCTGGTAAAGAATTTGACCTGCCATTCTCTTCAACCAATCTAATGTTCTAATTAAAAACACTCTCACATGCTATTATTCTCTGCCACTTTCTCACAAACACTACTTTTCTTTCTCACACACATACCTAACTGTAACATTTATAAACTACAAATATATTCAGGCCAGGTAACCAGGCAGCTGTGGGACTGATTACAATCATGTCAGATTTGATCTGTCTTATCTCTTTATAAAGTGCGCACACATACATATACGTGTGCATGTGTGTGTGTATTGGTTAGGGAGGGTATTTGTCAGCCATTTTGCCTCAGGGGGAAAATGATGGCAGTGGCATACATCAGCAGTTGTGAAGCACGCCACGTTTCAGCGCTAAACTACTTCATTACTCTGGAATCAAATTGCCCTAATCGGAGATGGATGTCCTGATTTGTGTCAACACAAGGTGCGTGTATCTGTGTGCACATGCATGTGTCTGTTTGTGAATATCTGCATGTTACAGGTGCATTCAAGCATGTGTTTTTAGAGGGGGTGGGTTGGTAATATAAATCAATTTGACTGCATAATGAAATCTGAGATAAAGCACACATGACAAATGCCAGTTACAACACAAGATTGCTCAATTTGACATGTCATATACAGCATTTACCAAGGTTGAGGCCTGAAGTTCTACTAAGACAGAATGCAAAATTTAGAGAGGCTAAATGTTTTAAGCCAAGCGCTAAAACCTTTGGTATCAATTGATCTTTAAAGGAATATGTGAGTGTCTGCATCTGATTTTGTGTTCATGTGGTTTCAGTCAAAAACTCATTATTTTCTCTATAGGTGACTAATTTCTATGGCAACATAAATCATTTTTCTAATTTCATATAAATTCATATAAATTATAGTTAATAAAAAGTATGGGGCCAGGCCTCTTGTCTTACAACAAAAGGGTTTCCATGGATGCAGATCACTGCTGTCACCAGAAAGTAACAGTGTCATCTTTCACCTTTTCCTGACATGACTGTGGGTCACATCGCACTTAAGTCCTACGAATATTTATAAGAGTGAGAGTGCTGCAGACTGCACCAGCAAAACAGGGTACAACATATTCCTTATGGCCAATTGCACTCTGTCAAAATACATCCATTAAAAGTGCTTGTTTTTGCTACTTACCAGGCTCAAGTTATTATAAGTGTCTGACAACACGAGCATACAAAGAAGTGAAATGTTTTCTGTACCTGTCGCTTCATCCACAGTGTGTCTAAGTCTTGCCCAAGGTGAAGTCTCGTTCTGAAATCTCGGCGGAGATGAGGACTTGCAGGAACACTAACAAGCGGAGCAATCAAAAGGTAAAAAAACTTGTCTAAAGGAGGAAGTCGGGATAGATGCTTGGGTCAAAAAAGTGTTTGACTTTTACACAGAAGACCACTATTGCATCCAGTCACCTACCAAGAGTCAACACTGTTTACTTAATCATGGGGCCTAAACTGGCAGATGAGGAAACATTCAAATGAAAGTTTGGCTCCTTCGTCTCTATGTTTCCTGCTCTAACTTACCTCAGCAACTCAGCCTCTTCCTTTCTTGTCCTATATTAAACAATATACAGTATATCAAATGATAGTTTTCTAGGATTGTTTTACCTTCTCTCTAAATTACATAGATAGGATCTGAGTGATATGTGTTATCTGTTCTGTGCGCCTCTAGGGAGTTTGGATGCAATCCCAGCCGGATCAGGAGTACCTACAGAGAGCAAAACCTTCCCTCCACAGAATGCAGCTGCTCAAAATTGTAATATTATCTGTACAATAATGTTTTTCACTTTGTGATGAGCTTTTTTTCTGAAACAAAGAGGAATACTTTTCAGATTGTTGTACAAAGTAAGTTCCAGCCATCGGCGAGCATCCAGCAGCAGTGTGGATTGCTGATCAGGATGGAAATGCATGGAATACGTTTTCAGCCAGTATGGAAATAAGTCCTGAGGCATAAGTTGAGGAGTATAAGAGAGGAGTGTATGCTATCTACATAAATATTTCAAGAATATGGAGACTACACTGTAGTGTCTGCTTCATATTATTGTCCCATTTATTATTACCTATAGTAAAAAAGGACAGACTTGACAGCAACTCTAATGGAATTGCAGTCATTTCAGGACAGTGTAACAGCAGCACAAAGATAAAGTTATGTGATGGAACAGAGAGAAACATTCACACACCAACCAACTTGGTTGATGTGTTGCCCTGTGTGTAAATGTGGATGGTGTTAGAGTGAATCTGTGTAGTTTTCTGGTACGTTATTTAGCTGGCAGTTACTTGCTGCTTTTTGTCTCATCTCTTGAACCATTACAGTGTTTTGCTGAGCTGAAATAATTAGCCTGAAAGCTCCGATCAGGCAGCCCAACAAGTTGGCCAAGTGTTCGAAATTTACATACCCAGGGCCACGCTGCTAGCATGGCTAGATAAGTGAAAATCTTCAGATATATGGACAGAACCAGACACAAAGACTGTTTTGAAGACATTTATCTTAATAATTTTTTAAGGAAAAGTTGCATCTTTGAACATCTATTGTCAATTTCTTTGTACTCTGCTTGTATTCTCAGAACAGAAGTGGGCAAAGACCTTGTAATCTAATTGGCTGTTGTCAGCTGATTGCCACAAAACCTTTACCTGTGGCCAACATTTCAGAACTTTTTTTGACCATGTTATCTGTTGCTCAGCACAAAAACAGAGATGAAGGCTAACGGTGCAGATGCATGGAAATGAGACATTAACATTCATACTCTTTGCTGTTACAGGTAGACAAAATGTGTGCAATGAGTAGTCACAGACATATTGTACACTCACACATACACAGTGTAAATGTCACCGAGGAATGCATTTGTTCCTTCCACTCAGCATAGCAGGAGCAGCAGGTTGCAGAGTGTACTTTCCTAAAGACAGTTGTGAGAGGCAGATATTAAAAAGGCATTGGGAGAAACAATTTACACACACCCATAAATTAATCCGTTTTTAATATCTGACAGGGGGCCAGAGGGAAGCCCGGGTGCTCTAAATGGCAGGATCGGTGTCACAGACGCGACACACATTGAAAGTGACTGCTCTGGGAGAAACTTTATGTCCCAGTAGCTGCACAACACCAAACTGAATAAGAGAGGGTAATGGAGCCAAGAGGACAACAATAGCAGACTGGTATTAAGGTATAACACTACTGATAACACGCTCTGTCAGTCCCACAGCTTGCATTTGGGATTTTTAACACTTAAGTGCATGTTCAAGCGCCACCTGGTATGGAGATAAATGTGTCCCATTTCTGAAAAATGCCAACACCATGCACACATAACCCACACTTGATGCACACTTATCCTAATACCATTTTGGAGAGGTATTTAGAGCTAAGTGTATCACACAATTCATCGAAGGCTGCTGCAGTCCAGTTGTTGCTGGTAGTTTACAGGAAGAAGCTGTAATCATCAGTTTCAATGGATTCAGTGTGAATACCTTCAGATGATTTCATGTTACAATAATTCTTCCTTTTCAGACTTTAATCAAACTTTTAGTCCCAATAGTAAACAATTAAACCAGTTTATTCAAACTGAAAACAGATGATCTTGTAGCAGTGGGAGAAAGTATTACAATTGTTTTCAGAAAATAAAGACTTTCAGGTTATGCAAGATGGACATTTTTGCAGTGCATGCATTATGTTAGGTGTTGACCTTCAAAGTACCTAGTAACTAGAGCTGTCAGATAAATGTAGTGAGTATTTCCTCACTAGAGAGTATTTCCTTCTGAGATATTATAGAGTATATTCAAGTAAAGTAAAGTGCAGTATCTAAGTTAGAGTCACTCTCTGTATTACTTGAGAAAAGAAAAACCCAATAAAACTGACCTTGTCGGTTGTCTTTTTTTAACTTCTGTTTGGTAACGTGTAGTGTAGTCCTATATGACTCATGAAATAGAGCCTAACACCAACTCTACCACACTTTCCGACTGTTTGCGGAGCACTAATATTGAGATTTATGTTATGCTGCTACTGATGATGTAGGTGAGGGTACTTTGATTAAAAGCATCAACCAAACGACATAATAACCTTTTCTGCTACTTTTTCCCCCTCTTTGATCTTCTGCCAATATCATTACCCCAGGAATAATACAAATGTGCGACACTGAGACTATCAAACATGCTGAATGTTTTGCATGCACATAATGTGGAACTTGGAGTTTATATGCAAACACGCCACTTTAATTAACAACGGAACTCGAACTCCAGGAAATTCAACTTCTGTTGGGTACACTATGAAATATGCAATCCGAAAAAATCTTCATTGCGAGTCACAAAATCTTTAATCTAAAAATGCAATATGCATGCATAATATATCCTGCAGCTATGATGTGCTGTCCTTAAACAGGCATATGATCTCAGAGCACAGTTACACAAGCGCCACTTAGCACAGCCAGACACAAAACTGTGCAGTCTCGAGGACAGCCTCATAATGTAACTATTCATTTGTTAGCAGCTAAGATGTGAGGATTTTAAGAAGTTTATGGGAAGATGTGGGAGACAAGACTGGAACAAGAGAAAGTCAATTATGTATTTGTGTTTTGCAGTGAGAGATTATTTCTTGGCTTGGCTTGACTCTTTCCTGCTGGACTGTAAGAGTGTTGTTAGTACTCTTAGCGTTTCCCAACTTACCAGGCGGTGCCAGAGGAAAAACAAGGTTGTTTGGGTTTTCACGCTGGTCGCCCTAATTTATCCAAAGTTGTGGTGATAAAAGATGAGGCAAACATGCATTATAGATGCAGTCTGTAAAAAAACTATCATCATAACTTTTTGACAAAACAAGCTCACCGCAAGCTCCATTATTAGCATGCTTTCGATCTTCCTCAGCAGATGTACTTTATTTTTATTTTTTTTTTATTGCAAATGGACAGAAGGGACAGGAGGCCAGTGGCTACGTAATAAATATGCAATAATAATATCAAATAAAACAATTTAACACATACAAGCCCATAACTCATATTTCTTTAAATTCGATATTTTCAAATGAACTGACTTATTACTTAACTTATGAACTAAATTGACTGAAAATAGGTGTTTATGACTGTAACTGGTTTTCAGTTGTACATGCTTTGGTCACAGTTGAAAGAGTTTATACAACATTAAACTTGGCTGGAGCCTCTTCCATCACGCAATCACTCAAGTGTTGGAATGATTTATAACCATAAACCATAAACATGAACACAAACTGCTCGTACTACGGAACAAGAATGAACAGAATGACTAGCATAGTAACTTAACAAGTAACAGCCAAAGGACATTATTGTACATTTACTAATGGGTAAACAAACCTTTTTGCCACAAGAACAGTTTCTTTCTGTCTGCAGCTGGCCCCATCAACAAGGCCCAGAACCCCCACTGACACTAACTCTTGAACCCACCCTGTATATTTGCATTACATTAATGCACTTTTGTTGGTTCTCTATCTTGCACATTGCAAATATCATTCTTGTCAATTTTGCACATTCCTGTACAGCTATTAGATATTTTTATCTTTATTTATATTTTATATTATATTTACTTGATTGTGTAAACTTACTTGGCAATAAACCTGATTCTAAACACAAAAAAATCCCCACTGTGAATCAGTTTATTTTCTTTGTGAATTGGAAAATAGTTGGTGGGCCACCCGGCACCCTATTGCAGGCCAGATTTGGCCCACGTGCTGCAAGTTGAGTATCACTGCTGCTACATGTTTTAAAAATTGAGATTAATTTTTGGCTTTGAAACTGCAGATGACAAAAAGTCAGTTAGCAAGTATTCATATCACATTTTTTGTGGATATCAGACAGGCTATTTGTCCAGGAAAAAAGACAAAAACACAGACAAATGGTAACCTCCTTATAGATAAAATTTGTTAGAATTCTGGCCAAAGATTTCAGGCCAAAAATGAGGAATCATTATTATAACTCCAAAATGTATTAATATCACTATTGTATTCAAACACAGCTTTTGTTAAACATTGCTTTAATCTCACCCCACAAAATGTGATTCCATAAATCATGCAAAGATCCTACAAAAAAAAACATGTATTATATATGTTGATATTTGGAACGTCCACAGCTGCACTCTAACAGCACTCAATGATGGAAAGGCTTTCAGTTGTGTGGGAGTAAATAACCTCTTTAAGGCGATGAAACTGTAGTATTTTTATGCTAATTGTGTTAGAGTCTCTCAAAATGTATCATCCTCATATAAAACAAAAGGAAGAGAAAAAAATCAATCTAATAATACATCCATCTCTTCGATTTTACCTCCTTGAAGATGAAGACATGCACATTATTGCCATTGAAATCCACATGCCAGCCAGAGCCAGGGGATCACTCTGGGGCCTGCATTTTAAAACTAATAAAACTATTTGCACCTGGTAATAACATAGCACAGGTGTGAATGGAAATGCCACACTGGTTTGACACTCAGTGAGTCTGAGAGAGGGAGTGGGAAACGAACAGGATTGCTTGTGGAGGAGGAGGAAGACACCGCTAGAGCTTTATCCATTCCTCTTGGCCCCATGCATCTGCCACCATAATTTGCGATAATGACGGCATCCCAGCAGGGCCACTCTGCGCAGAGTGATTCGGAATTGATTTAGTGCATTAATTACGCCCCTGTTACGCCGGTGTCATGGACAATATTTTACAATTTGATAAGCAAAAGACGCGCCGTGGGATCATTTTGATGAATTGCGAGGGTTCGGCTGTGGCACGCTTTTATGGTCGTACCTTTTAATTTAACGGTAATCACTTCCCCCCTCCATGCCGTGGAGGCAGCAAGACTTTAATTTCACCTCTGAGACCTCTGCTCTGCACCGTGTCTGCTTTGATCAGGCCGACAAAAAAGCAGGCATGCAGCCGACCGCACACACACACACACACACACACAAAGATGAATTGGTGAGAAGCACAACCGGATCCTGAATACAATGGCAGGATGTGTGCATGCATGTTTAATGTGTGTGTTTGTGTGTATGTGCATATGTTTCCATAATATGTGCTTTATGAATATGTGTGTGTGTGTGTGTGCATACATTCTGTTACCCTCTGCACCTCTCTCTGCATTGAAACAACAGCTCTTCAACACTGCAGGCTATTCAACCAGGAACCCAGTAATGAGCAGGAGCAATGTCTCGGTCGTACCAGCTACCAAGCCCCCCCTGGGGGTAGAAGACACCCCCGACATCCAAACTGTGGGTCTGCAACTCCCATAGGAGTCAGGTCCAACAGGGGCAGCCCAAACAAGGCAGTTTGCTAAAACAGTTGTCAACTCTGTAAACAATTTGCATGCATGGTACATTTGAATGTATGCCTCCATTTTTATGCAGGATTTATGCCTCTTCCTTATTTTCACTACTGAACATAATGTCACAGCCACAACAAAAGTATTTTCTTTAAAGTTTTTGTCACTATTTCAAATGCCTTGAGGATAAAGCATTATTAAATATGAAATGATATTGACTGTCATATTTCAGTTTGAGATTTCATCTATTTAAATGGTTGCTATTAAACTATACTACTATACTAAGCAGATGTAAAGACAATTTAAGTGTTTACAACACTGGCATCCACTATTTGTTTATTCAGTCTCTACCTATAGGTACCCACAGGAGGAATTATAGCTGCTCACAAATACTTTAACAAACTTGTATCCATGTACAACTATATTGTAGCAGTTAAGAGGGGTGATTTTACCACCAACTGTTCTGCCTTCGGGATGTTAGCACTATGTAAAACTTCCAGGGGCGGCTTATTGTATAAAGTTACACAAATGTGTAATATATGTATTGACAGGTTAGACCTTTAACTCTGTTATTGTGTTCATTTTCAGAAAGAATGTCCACTTATAATGCATGGCGAAGTGTACAACCTTAAAAGTATGTTAACTCAAATAAAAGGATAAGCTCCTACTGTATATTGTCACCAGATATTTGCAGATGTTTATTAAATCCTCTTCACTCTCATATGTGCTGCATTTTTCTTTCTCTCTTTGCTGCTGCAAAGACAGATTTTCCCCACAGTAAACACCAGGTAATTATAAAAGACATGCATATTGTTTCAAAGCCTGAAAACCTTAAAAAAAACATCGATACGATCATCAAGGCTATGCACCTCTGTTCTCAGATAAAACAGCTGCACCAGCAGCCACAAAGCAGAAATGACAAGTAAATTCAGTCTAAGCAGCACCACAGATGAAAGGCGGCCCCTTTGCTGTTGTAGCTTTAATGCTAATGCTAGTTTGTGTTTATCTGTCGCAGTGCACGGTGACCTGTTGTGATGCACAATCAAAAAGGGACGTTCACCTGTCATCTGTCAGGCATCCAAATGCT
>NW_023340206.1:8844056-8844217 GCF_004916995.1 Morone saxatilis
TTTTTTTTTTAAAAACAACAAAAATCTCAAAATGTAATACTTTTGTTCATGTCCTATTTTTGTGAAAACATTATCCAACTGGATGGGATCTTATCACCTGTTACCAACAAACCCTCTTTAAAAATGGATGTAGAATAATTTTCTTCTCTCTCTCTCTCTCT
>NW_023340206.1:8844317-8859317 GCF_004916995.1 Morone saxatilis
CTCTCTCTCTCTCTCTCTACAAATTCCTGAAACAACGGAAACAAGTGGAAGTGGAAAATCTCACCACTGGCATGTTCTTTTCTTTTTTTGAGCAGTGCCTAAAAAACACTTTTCAAGTTTGAGCTTCACTTCTGGGTAACAAATTACTTAACTGCAGAAAACAGCCACACTCACACACACAAGAGAAAAGAGAAGAGAAATATAAAAAAAATAAAACAAAGTAAAATGTTATATTTTTCTTCACTTGGACTTGGACGTCACCGTTACCCCACAATTAACGGACTATAAGATACATCAGGGTTGTGCCACCCTGATCTGGCAGGGTGCTGGCTGGCGCGAGCAGGGTGCTAATTTTCCCAACATTAAGAGCTGTAATTATGCAGACGCTGCCGGGAGCCCGCGAGGCGCTAACAGCCTCCCGTTCCAGGCGACAGTCCCAACCTTTTATGAGCTCCTCAGCTGGTTCAGAGGCTAATGAAACTGTACGATTCACCCGGCTAACACGCCCCTCTTCAACCGTCGCTCAGGATCATGGTGCCATTATTTGGCAAAGAGGCCCTGTGACAGCCATTGTGCTGCGTGAAGCACAATAGTGTGAAACATCTGTAGAGAACAAGGAGTGGGAGAGAGGAGTACTTGACCTCCCCACTGGCCTTGTCCTTTACCTTCCTTTGTCTCTCCATGTAAATAACATCTCTCAAAGAGAGGGCAAAGCTCTCCTCTCAGTCTCACTTAAAAGGCCTGCAGGACAGTGTCCGAGCCCCAAAATACAGAGGATTCAGATTGTCATGGGGAACTAAAGAATCCTATAAAAACAATCTGAGCTGAGAAACCAAAATGACTTTCCAATACACAGATATGGACACTGGACTGTTACGAGCCAGTCTAGGGGGACTGTTATTTGTGTTTGTCATTCCTTTTCTCTCTAAGTGCCTCTCCATCCTCTTGTGATGGAAAAAAACTATTGTCTGAGGTGGAAAAGTTGGTGTAGCAATGAAAGCAAAGGCTTAGATGAAATGAAGCATGTGACTTAAACAGACTAAAAATAGCTTTTCCCTAAAATAATACATGAAACAAACATTTTCATTCATTTGAGGCTTGACTATGCGTTGTGCATTCTTATTCTGCTGTAGATAAATGGCACCTGGCCAGATACTTACCGCCACAAACTGTTTATCTTGATGTTCTTACCTCCCTATATTTGCATAATATACGTATATGGAAACATGCATTCAATCGCATTTACTTTTACTGATTTTCTGAGAATTTCTGCTAAATTTAGATGGAAAATCAGCTTCTGTTTCTCTTTCTCTCCTTCCTTCCTCCAGGTGCCTCTCAGCTAAACATCTTCCACCTGGTGAACTCCTGGTCTGAAATCCCATCAGCCATTTTGAATATGAGAAACAAACCAGAACCTCTAACGTAAGAGGAGACCTTAAACAAGAACATTGTGCCCATCAAGAATTCATTCCAAAACCATGGGTGCTAATCTGCTGTTATAACAGCCTCCTGTCTACTTGTAACACACCTGAATGCAGGGATTTGCTCCTATTCAGCCCCAAGAGCATCAGTGAAGTCCAACACTGATGTTGGCTCACATAGACCTGGTCCAAACCATCCCAACGGTGTTGGATGAGGTTGAGGTCAGGGCTTTCTGCAGGGCCTGGAAACCTGAGTGTTGTCTTTAAATGCAGATTTTTGGATCTCCTAAACTAAAGCACACAACCCATGGAAAACATTCCCAGAGCAAAAGTACAAGTATATGGCCATATAGTGTATCATGGAGGATGGATGGCAAACATCGCTGAAGGACATACACGGTGAAACAAGTGTGATAGAGTGGGGTCTGAATTACTGCCTCACAGTAAATTAATAGCACAGAGTCACACTCTCAGACAGAGAGAAGAGCGATTGGATGAGTGCTGAATAATGACACACAGAGAAGCAGTAATCTCTGACTAGCACACTGATCTCAGCAGGTTAGAGCAAGGACATGAAAGAATAAAAAAGTGCAAGCTGTAGCTGACGAAGTTGTGAGGCAAACCACCAAGGATTAAAGTTTGTCATAAAAAGAGATAAGCAACCTTTACCCCCTGTAAGTGTATCCTGTAACCTCATTTTGGCTCATGCCCCGACTTCAACATGTCTGCTAATGTAACATCCACACAGCAGGCTCGTAGCAAATGCACACACACACACACACACACACACACACACTGCATATGAGGCAGCAGAGCAGCAAACGCGTGCCTCCACAATAGATTTCTGAGGATGTATGCTTTGAGAATAGCTGAGCTGCAGAATCACTGAGCGCTTTCATTTGCAGTTGAAAAACAGCCCAAGGAAAATGGGAAGCTTTTGGTGTGAGGAGTGTCTTTTCTCTCCTCTCTCATCTCTTTCTATTTATTGTTTCCTCTGTTGCCTGACTGCACTGAACTGAACTCATGGAGCCACGTTGCCCTTCTTTTATTATTATTATTATTATTTTTTTAAATTGGAGAGTTTGGAAATGAGTGCTCCTTAAAAAAAAGCAGTATCTCTATTTTCTCTCCGTCTCTTTCAGCTGGTGTTTGCCAGAGATAAGCTCTGTAAAGAGTGTCTCTGTCTGCATGTCGACAGAGTATACACCTCAGTGACCGTGTCATTCATCTCTCTTTATTGCTCGAGCTTGTGGGTGTGTATGAGCATGTGTGTTTGTGTGATAAATTCAGTTCTCTGGGGAGAAGTTTGAGACTTTAAAACACACACATGCGTCGCTGTACGTCTCTTCCTGGCTTTATGGACGGACATCTCTCGTCCCTCCACTCTCAGCCGCAGCTCTGGCATCGCGCCCTGTGTTTCGCAGCGCTAGCCGGCAGATTGATCCGGCTTTAATGAAGAGTCCTTCAGCCTAGGTGACATCATTAGCTGGTTGTGGGCCACTGTGGGCCACTTGGCGCAGCTCCTCGCTTCACTTCTGGGAAAATGGGTCATTTTGAGTGACAGACAGACAGTGGCCAGGGGAGCCGGCCAGTAAACTAGACAGAGGGGGTATGCCAGGCAGCGGCATGATGATGCCCTTCAGACACCTGTGCCTGTATTCACAAAACATTTTATCTCTGGACTAAAAGTACTTCTGAGGAGCCCTCAACAGTTTTAGTGAACAAATGCAAATCTCAGGCCAACTTTAGTAAGCTGATTGATGCCACAGCTGGTTTATGACTGAATTTGCCCATATTCTTTGTAAAAACCCAGAGAAGGGACATCATTTGCTAATAAAGTCAGTATTATGGGAATTATAGTAAGAATTTCTGAATGTACTGTTAATGCTCACTGACTGTCATGTGAAAAACCATAACATTATTTCTTATTCCATACAAAATACTTTTTACAGTGTCCCCAAGTTTGTGTCCTGTTTTTAAGTATGCAAACAAGTAAGGGAGCACACAAATATGAACTTATATGGAGCTAGATCTTTTAACCTTTTAGTCTCCCTAAGGTGGATATTTTTAATTCTCAGATGGAGATTGATGATGAGGCCTCTCTGACCTCTGACCTGTGGTAATACAATATATTTGGCATTAAACTTGATTAAGGCCATAAAAAAAGCCACACACTTTGTGTTGTTTCTTAGTCAAAAGTGATTTCTAAACATGTAAAATGATTGGCCTTATCACAGTGCTTTGAGCATCAAAGGTAAATTAAGGCCAGTCAAGGTCAGAAGGTGCTACATTTTAAAACTTTGTCATACCACAGCAAAGTCATGTTTAGCTTTATAGGGACCTAATGGGGTAAGCGCCACCTGTGTGGGCTTCTAAGCTAGGTTAAACAATACTAAGATTTATTTGTGAATACAAATAGACCTAGATCTGATACAGACTGGGCTATAAAACTAATAGTATCACATTTATGGTGCTATGCACTCACACTGAAGGGGAGGCAGAGAGTACAGGAAAATCTGAGAGATGTGGTTTGGAAGAAAGCTGGACCTGAGGAGGCTGCAGAGCCATCTCATCCATCTAACTGTCAGCATCTCACCAGGCAAAAATCACCAAGTTGTTCTGTCTGCCCCCGCCTTCACCCCCTCCCTCCCTCCCTCTCCATCTCTGCCCTGTATTGCCCCCTGTCCTCTTCTCTTTCCACACAGATATATGCAGACACAAACACAAACACACACCCCTGCGGCACGGTAGCTGAACATTGTAAATTTAGCACAGCAGCTGTTTTTGCCTGCCATAAAAGCGACACCCCTCTAGCTCTTCTGTCACTCCCTGCTCCCTCCTTTCCCCTATCCTGAATCCTTTCCTACATCCACACACTGCCCATCCATTTGTCCATATATACTGTATGTACCACCCAGACTGCTGTTTTAAAAAGAACGTATAGAGCACTTCCAAGTGCATCAGTCTTTCCATTCTTCCTGTGGCTCTGAATGTATGAGCTCATGTGCATTGTATCTGAGGAATTGTGTGCACCGTGAATGTGTAGATAATGTGTGTGCATGCCGACCACCAAAAATGAAAGGGGTTGTCTGTGAACGTGGAACATTTGATTAACATCATCCAGCTATCAATCCTCACAGTAGCACTTGCAACTTAAGAATAAGGGTGGGGTCTCTCAGATTTCTTGTGCCCAATAGCATGATTGCTATAGCGTTTCCATGGAACCCCACCCCACATCCACTTAACAATCCCCCAGATGCCTAATTGTTTCCCTAATGATGCTAGGCCTAATGGGACTGTTTATGGTATTCATTTGATAGCGCTGGCCCAGTAATTAGACTACACCTCACTTCATTAAACAGCAGGGGGGAGGGATGGCGCATGGTGGCACATCTAGTATATGCACATGCAATAGCACAAGTGAATTTTTTAACACAGTCCCCATGACGGACACCCCCAGAGACACACATACAGAAAACATACCGGAGAGAGCACAGTGTTCTGGAGGAATGACTACAGCACTTTACATTCAGAGTACGGCTTATATGCTTGCACTTTCTCACAGACATTTCTTACCAGCACCGCCTATCATTAGCTCCATTGTACAGTATAGTGTTACACTGTGCTGGCAGAGGGCTTCAATCAATATCCATGAGTTCTCTCGAAGTAAACAAGATGCTGAACTCATCGCTGGTTACATACTGCAACACCCTCCAGATAAGAGATTCAGATAAATAAACCGCCTTGAATGCAAATGTAAAAGTGGCCTACTGTTCCAGAAAGTACATACTTTATTGTCTATTCTACAGCATCTATTTCAACACTCCTGTGAGCAAGCGTAGCAGCTCCTAGTCTGGATGGAAATGTATTGACGTAACCTGCTAGAACACACTTGGCAACGTACATGTATCATACCTAAATGCACTTAAAAGATGAATTAGTGAGAATGAGAACATTTTCAGACAATATCATTTATGTGCGTTCAAAACAGAAATAGCTTCATAATGTGCTTGGCCGAGCTTACAGAAACCGTGAGGACAATTAAGGAAAAACAGACAATTGAGAGCAATTCCACAACTGTCTAATTTACACTTTAAATCATGCGAGCTAGTCACCATCTAAGGCTCAGCTGGGTAAACACAATCCTCTCCTTCGGTCCCTGTCCATGGTGCTGAAACTCTCCAACCTGTTAGTAAGTATCTAAGAGGCTGAGACATTCCCAGCTCTGTTTCTCCCCGTGTCTCTATCCATGGTGCTGAAACAGTCCTCTTTCTCTGTGCTCTACAGTCTACTTTAAAAAAATTTTAAACTATTTTTAGCGTCCGATTTCTGACATAGTGCCCCAAAACCCTCCAACGCTGCAATGAATAATGCGCTGTACATAGCACATGCACTTGCAACTTTTTTTCTAACAATGTTGTGCCACACTATCATGACAATCATTCATAAGTGTCCAAAATGTCAATTTAATGTTCATTATAGAGTAAACTACTGAGTGTATGCTATAAAGGTACAGGTTGTATGTAACTATCCATGGTGCTAAAACATTCCCACTCTCTCACTACTCTCTAACTTATTTATTCCTGTTTTTTGGTTGTATCTGGAATCATTACCACACAGTGCATTATATTAATGTTGGTCATTTTGAGTGTGTGATAGTGCACTGTATAGTTCCCTAAACAATTCCCAGAATGGGATGAAAAAAGTAGTGCCCACTATGGGACATACACAATATTTTTAATAACAATCCTACATGCAAAGATTGTCAGTGGTGATGTAGAATGAATGTCTGAAGTATCAATTTAGTTTTCACCAAAGCACTGGTTGAGTGGTTGTTAAAGGCTAAGCCTTCAGCTGTATTAATGGTTCTGAAACAAACTTTTTGTCTCTCTAGGGTCCTGAAACCCAAATATATGTTCATACCTTGAGGAAGGAGAGGTTGCGGTTTCGATCAATGCTGGTAATCTCCAAATTGCCCATGACAACTTCACAGTTCTCGTAGAGCTTCTTGAGGGTGCGGTACTGCTGGTCCAGGTCAGACAGGGTGCTCAGCTTGTTCTCGGTTCCAGGACAAACTAGAGACAGAGACAGAAGAAAAACAAACTGGTGTCACTTCTGTTTTTTGGAGCAAGTTGGCACGCTGAAATATGACGACAAATTTAAAAAGGCAAGTTCAAGCTTAATGGGCAGAACCAAAGATTTTCAGGAAAAGGGTACAATTTAAAATTCAATGAGGGTAATTTAAAAACAAGTATAATTAATGATGGTCATTATCTTGAAATTCCAACTAGATCACATACAGTAGGCTACCATACTGTAGCTGCTTATAAAGGTCAGACGGCCAGCTAACCTAGCTTTTTCAGTGAAAGCAGTAAAATTTACGTAAGATATCTCTTTTGCCAGGAAAACTCTTCTTTGACTGTACTTACTGAGGTTTTAACTAAGAAACCAGACTGCAGATGCATGTTCAATGACTGCTGGATAGCAGATTCTCTGAAAACTGTTAGAATCAGTGAGATAATAAATGGAGGATGAAAGAAAGAGGGCGGAAAAGACAGAAGACTCCAGGATTGGGGATTTCAGGGCTGAAACTATGCACTGTGTGAATATGAGATACAGACAGAAGCCAAGAAAGGAAATAAAGGGAAGTGAAACAGGAAGCATTGAAGGACAGAGGGAATAATGGCAGAGAAAGAATGGGTCGGGAGATTACGTAAATTGCTAAAAAGAGTGCAGAGTGCAGCAGACGTGACCCTCGACAATGACGGAGCTGCGAGAGTTGAGACTCGGGGAGGGACAAGTGGGGTGAGAGGGGTGGATATCATTTCTCTGAGGCAGTGACCTACAGTCTGGGTCTGGCACCGGCACACCGTTTAATCAAAGATATTCAAATTGCATTGGTTGACCTTTACAGAGGGTTTTCACTTGGAGACTTTACTCGGCCGACGAGATTACAAGACTTTGAAGATATTATAGTGAGTAGAAACAGCTCTATTGGTGTGTGGGAAGGCCGGGGCAATTAGAAAACTGGTACATTCTTCCATCTGTTTCAGCCACACACACACACAAACAACCATGAAAGCCGAGGAACACACAATCACACACCTGTCTCTCACATCTCTGATAGCTTCCAACAGCCTCTGGCAAACATCCTTTTACCAATCAGTGCTAATAGCACTGACACCTACAACTACAGCACATATATATTGAGCTCCGCTTGTTATTTCAGCCATTAGAAGGTGCAGAAAATAGGTACTAATGTTCAAAGTACTACATGACTGTTATCCTTCCTTAAAAATACCTTTAACAATCTTGAGGAAATAGGTTTATTTGTTGATCTTTAAATGACCATTTACTCTGTGATCTCAAACCCCCCCACAACAAACAAACATATAGTGTCTGTAAATGATTGTGTTTGTCTGCGGTGCTAATGATAAATGCCTGACAATGGACTAATGCAGAGGCTACCACTGTAATTAGTTCCTCCTATTTCCACCCATCAAGCGCTCCTTCCATCCCTGCCAGCCTTTCCACCAGTCAGTCCTGCTACCATCTGCTCAGTTCAGCTGGCACCGTCGCCACCTTAGCACGGGCATGACTCGAGGTTTGTGTGTTGGTGTGTGTAGGAACCGAAATGAAGCTTGGCTCAATGTAATTAAAACTGCTGATTAAAGTTTGTCAGTGGCTCAATTTTGAATAGGTCTCACTTTAGAATCTGAATTTCATTTAGCCAACAATTGCTTCTGGTGACTGGTGATTTGGTCTGTAATAGTGGGCAAGGAAATATTATTATTCCATGCTTCATATGCTTTGCTTGACCCTATTCAAACCTAATCTTTACTCATTTTCAGAAATGTTGTTTCTGCTGAGAAGGCCCCCAATAGATTGACCTGCTTTGGGATTATGTATTAGAACCTACTGGCAAATGGGTCTCTGAGTGAACGTCTTATAATCATGTTTTCCTGGGCTACCTCTTGTGGTTGTGTAAGCAAGTATTAGCTGTCCAACAATGCAACAACAAAGCCTGTAACTACAATACTGAATATTTTTTAAACCCTTCTTGTTTCCTCTAACTATATGTCTCTGAAGTAGTTTTGCTGTACTCAACTTCAATTCACTGCGTACTGTATGTTAGATTCTGTGTATCTTGTGCTGTAGTCACATGCTCTGGTCTGTGTTAACAATACTACTGGTACTTCTTTCTTTATCAGGGTATCCTTCAACTGTTCTGTATATCTTTCTTTATATTACACCTCCAATGTCAAACACCTGCACTCTTAGGACTCTCTGTGCAACTTCCTCTGCTTGAAACTGGTCCCAACTTTGTGGATGTCGATATTTGCTGGTTTTCTTAGTTTATATGATTGAAAACTGAATAACTTTAGGTTTCGGTTGGACAAAAGAAGGAATTAGAGGATGTTTCCTTTTTGGCAATTGTAACATTTTCCAACACATTTTGGACCAAATGATTAATTGAGAAAATAATTGACAGATCAATTCATACCAAAAAAGGCCTGAGATTTCAATCTAAAGAGATCACTGGTTAACAAGGGCCAAAAAAATGAACATAAATGTGTTAAAGTAAAGTTGAACGCTGTCTGTCATTTCACCTTTTGTCACGTCCTTTAAATACACCTGCAGTACACTTTCCATCATCCAAAGTTCATATGCTCTACATCCAAACTACAACAAAAAAGAGGGAAGAAAACCAATGGACTATTGCATAGTTGAACTTGCCCCTATATTGAACAACATTGAGAGCTCATAAACTCCAATATTGCTTTATGGATCGTTGGCTCTGCAAAGATGAGCGCATTTCCTCCCCTCTGTGATCCTCCATATTGCTGTGGGTACAGGCTGTGTGGAACAGAATGGCAGTGAGGGGACCTGAGCTATGATGATAAATGAGATTTGCTGACCACACACACACACACACACACACAGTTGAATTATTAGATGAAATGATTTGAGAGCGGCTACAAACTCAAAGGAAGCCTGTGTGAGGGTCTAAAATTGGTGGGATCGATAAACGCATGTGTGTGTGGAGATGAAAGGTTAGGGGCGTCTGTAATAATCTCTTATTGAAACCTACTTGGAGGTGTGTGTGCGAGTTTATGTCTGCGTGTGGTGATAAAAGATCAGAGGGGAGAGGTGAAAAGTGAGGGGGAAAACAACTCTCAAAAGCCAATATCGGCCTGACAGCACACACACAAACACACACCCAGACAAAGAGAGAAATGGTACTCATTCAGGGTGAGTAAGCAAGGCAAAGAAAATAGAATTGAAAGAGAGAAAGAAAGAGAGACACAATCTTGTATTTGTGAGAGTGGGAATGACGTCCAGGAGCATTAGCATTCATATCGACACGCTCTACTGTAAATGCTCTTTTCTCTGGGCTCATTTCGAAAGTGTCTAGATCCATCTGCTCTACCTCTTCCTCTCTTTCCGTTCCTAATTTCTTTTTCTCTGCCCATAGCCATCTATTTCTCTATCTCTATCCCCTCTCTCGCTTCCTCCTTTCTCAGGCTCAGCGTTGGACAATGTAAGTATTGAGCCGTTGCCTTTTTCCCTGTTAATGCATCGGGTGACACGGGGCCACGTCCACTTGACAAGTACGGTGTGTGTGCCTGTGTGCGTGGGTGTGTGGCGATGATGGTGGGGGCAGATATGTGCCAATCAGGGAAATATAGGCAGAATATCTCCACAGTTGTGTCTTTGCATGGACGAAGACAGACGAGGCATCTCATTCATCCAACCTTGATTTCTTCAAACCTTGAGGGTTTAAATTTTCTAAACTTATTAGCAAAACCAAGGTATCAAAAGGGTGACAGTGCAAAAAAAAAAGCTCATAAATGTTGTCTTATTTTAAAACTGTGGTTTTATTTTAGAAAGACATCCTGTTCTCTCATGGCTGATTTCTGTTCTCATGGTAAAACTGTTTTTGACTGGCTGGCAGGTGGCCATTAAATCATAAAACAGGACACCTCAAACTTGCTGCAGTCAACAGTTTTATCAATCTGGTGAAGGAAATGGACCACCATTTTGCCGCTTTTCTTGTCTGCTATTTTCAGACATGTATCACAGCTTACATACAATTTATTCAGACTGTCAGAAAGCTTTTTGCTCATTCTGTAAAACTCCATGATGTATGCCCTGTGCTGAAATGCATTGGTTGTACAAAAATACTCTTCCATTGAGTTTTCCCACATTAAGTCCTCTGTTACTAAAGCACCGAAGAACGAAAGGATAAAGAATGAGTGAGCTCTTTGCAATACTATTGCATAGTACGATTCTTTCCGATTTTCATGCCCTCAGCAGTCCAATAGTGCAGATACCAGACCCCATGACTCAATGGCTTCACTAGTCAGTTTCCTCATTCACTTTGATGACATCCATGTCTTTATAACTAACAGATAATGAGCAATAATGAGAGAAAAGACTTGAGTTGGCAGCAATTGATGCAAGATTATTTCCCCCCATTTGGTCTCCGTCCAGCTCAAATACAGATGGAGTGTGTGCATTATATGCTTGCATCTGTGTACCTTTTTCTGTAAATACATTCTGTGCCCGAGTGTGTGTGTATTCTGGCTCCATGAGGCTTGTGTATGTGTTTGAATCCATGCATATGCATTGAATTAACAAAACTTCTACCAGCTGCATAACCCAGTTTCGCTGCTGTGCCGTGTATCCCTTCAAGTCACTTCTCAAGCTGAAAGTGACTGAATTTAATCTCCCTAAACTGAATTAGAGCTTAATCTTGCCTCACATCATTCTTCCTGGAATGGACAAACGAGTTTAGTCGGAGCACCCTTGAATTTTTAGATAGCAGTAGTGATTAATGCGGGACAGGTACGAGCAGGGAAATGTGTGAGCTTGTACACAATGTGGTTTTGGCTATAGAGCCCATTTTTGATCCATCCATAAAAGTGAAAGACGAAGGCAGACAGTTATACCCCCCCACACCCCCCTCGCTTATTCTCACTGACATATTGAGCTGTGCTTGTTCTCATTTCTCATTTCATCTCTTCTGCTTCACATTGCTGCCTTCTCTTCTTTGGCTTTTATTCTCTCTGAGTCTGATCTGTTATCATGTTTCTGTCCTCCTGATGCAGTTTAAGGTTCAGACTGTCTCAATTTTCCATGAGTCTTCTTCTCCTCACTTTTGACCTTTCTTTTCCCTTTGCATTTGCAGTAACTTAATACAGCTCTGACACGGTAAAAACAATAAACTATTTTATCAATTTGCACTGGATTACACACATGCATCTTTTTCCTATGAATCCCTGAATCTGAATGCTATGCAGGAATGGCAGACTCCATCACAACCAATAAATACTAGGCTGCTTTATAGGGAGTTAATTACAACATTAAAATACATTTAATGACTATTGCAGAAAAAATTAGGACCATAACTAGTATCAGAAATGGGGTTAAATTTTATGAAAATGAAATGACTTCTACAATGCATTATGTACCATTGTCTTTCATGTGATTATGTGCTGCTAGAAGTCAGAGAAAAGACTACATACATTTAGGCAGTGGAAAAGGTGTTAACCTCTTGCTTTGAACCATGATGGGTGACTGAGTGGGTGGTGTGGTAACTGCAGGGGTCAGCAAAGCGACATGAACGTGACATAAGTAAAACAGAGCAGGATCAAAGCTCTGACACAAGGTCACGGCTCTATTCATTGGATAGTGGTGTATTTCCAGCACAGAACCATTACAGTCACTTATCTGCCTTTAGCTCAGCTAGCTACAGTCAGATTTCCGAGCCTCCTCAAACTGCAAGATAAATATCTCAAGCGTCCACCTGATAAACAACGTGTATGATGGAAAAGTTTGGAGTAATCAATTTTTGCAGCACAAAGGGCAAACCTCCAAACGCAGCTCATTCTGGGTCTCACAGACTCTTTCTAAATGTTATTTCCTGAGAGGAAAAAGCAAGCGATTTCTCCACACTGAAGCAAAACTGCAGAGTCTGCAGTGATTATCTACTAAACCTCGCTGTGGATTTACAAGGATGTTCGTTAACGGTGTCTGATGGTGTTTCAGCAAGAATGAGATCGTATGAACGGTAGGAAGTAATACAAGTCTTTGTGAGTGGAGGAAAAGTCTGAATTATGCACCAAGTGGATTTTTGTGTGGATTTTAAGTGGCAAAGTAGTGGCACAAATCTTCTATGAACTAGAGTGCTTTCTTGCATGCTGGTGAAACACACTAAGCAGCCTTAAGGAACAGGGTAAGAACACACAAAACGGCATTTGACCGGGAACACCAATCACTTTTTAACATTTAGCTGTGACTATGGTGTCGGGACATTCTGATCAATAAAGAAAGACATACAACTTTTCCCGTGGTAGAAAACCAATAACTAAATTTCTAAAGCATAAGGACATTTCTTCACTACACTAGTGTTCAGTCCTGAAGTTGAAAATGTGACATCCGAAAAATCAGAAGAAGAAGAAAATCACATTTAGTACTCTCTCTGTCACCTCTGGAATAATTTCAAATTCATTGTTCAAGTTCACATTTATTGATTAGACTGGTCTACACTGGAGGAATAACAAAAGAGAAGTATTAAATTAAGCACCTTTCCCTTGAAAGGAGCAGCCTGTTGGAGAGAAGTGAAGACAATCATGTTGGGGCTTTTAATGGGATAAATGGTGAATTGGGCTGCAACTAATGATTGTTTTTTTTTTCAATTTATTAATCTGTCAGAAAATAGTGAAAAATCTATTGGAAACCCACAGATGTTTAATATTTACTATCAAAAATGACAACAAATATTTACATTTTCAACATGCATGCACGCGGGCGGAGCAACACAGAGTCATGCCAGTGGTTTCACGCTATATCCACCACGACAAACCTTACTTTTAAGGCATAAAAAACACACACAATCTTCCTTAGTTATAAAGTACAGTATGTGGCTGAAAACTCCTCAGCTCTGAGCTGCAAACCCATCCAAGAGAAGCCACCTTCCATCCCTTCATCACACACACATCCTGCACCTCGGCTGACACACTCCCACACTGCTGGCTTCAAACGGCCTGGCCCGCATCAGTGGTGGACGGTTATTACTGGGCCTACCAGCCTTCATCCCCTTCATCACTACTACCACCACCACCACCATCATAGTCATCTTAGAAGCCACACACAGTCCTGAGGTGGTGCTGACAAGGCAGCCATGGAGCTTATAGGCTCAGCTCTAACACGGGCTTACTGTATATGAAGTGACGAGTTTCATTCTAAAATGAGATACCCACCATTAAAAAAAGAAGAAAAAAAACCCTACTCTTTCAAAATGACTGACAGTACAAATTAAAATTGCAGTTCTTTTGGAGGCTAGCAGGTTGCCCTTGGTTAATAGAATAATATTTTTACAGTTAATAATGATTCTTAAATGTATGATACTTCTGAGCTTTTTAGTACATTTTAATACATTTGTGATATATATAGAATTCTTCAGACACATCCAAAGGGTTGGTGTGACCCCTGTTCAGCGTTTTTAGGGGAGTGAAATAATTTCATATATATTTTAGGAATTAAGCTCATGCTTAGTTCAAAAACCTATTGAAGTGAATGAGTACCACGCCCGCAGCACCATAATAAAAGATGTAACAAAACAATTATGTGATGGAATGATTGCTAAGTAAAGCGAAAAAGTAGATACACAGTACAGTTGTTTTAACTTTGCAAATTGAGAAATGCTGAAGTCCCTGTGACTCTTTGAGGAACTAGGATAATCTATTCCTAATCAACCCTCCTCTCCACATCCTTATCTCCAAAGGTGCTGCCTGATGAGGCGGTACGTTAATCCAGGCAAACTTTTTTTTCTCTCCAACTTTTCACTTTTTTCAACTTTCTTTGCGCCTGTTTGGGGACACTACTTGAAATGCCATGGCTCCCTTTTTCTTTTGTGTAAGTGTTCTGTTAGTGAAGGCCACGAACAAAACATATCAAAAGAGAAGACTCTTGAACTCAATTCTATTAGCAAACACAAAGAGCACCCCTTCTGGAATCACTTCTAAGCATAAATGTGCCTTAATACTTGATTACAGATTATTTATCTCCAGATTATGTGATTATTATTGATTATCAGTAACAGCTGACTGACTTGACAAGAACATTTAAACATATTAAGATTTCTTAAAAATTGTTTTTAAAAAAATACAGTGGAGGTCAGTAGCAGGAGAGACCATTCTGACAGAAACAAGGGCATCATATTAGAGGAATTTTCATTAGTTTTTCCTTATTAGAGCATCCCCACTTCCTTGCGAGTTAAACTTAAAATGGTCCCAGACAGCTCTGGGCAGCTGATCCAGGGCCAGCAGGGGTTTAGAGCCATCAATCACCTCTCAGCAGGGTCTCTTCGCCTTCATGCTCACCGACTGCCCCCCTGTAGCTCCTCTTCTCACCTCCTCTTCCTCTTTGTCCTTTGATTTTTGTACCCACTTAGCTTTTTTTTTCTTCTGTATCTTTTCCCTCCTTTAACCCGTCACCCTTTTTGCGTCATTTTGCTCCACATTACTCTCTTTTTTTCTGTCCCACGGGGCATTCCCATGTATCTTAATCCTCT
>NW_023340206.1:8860717-8861126 GCF_004916995.1 Morone saxatilis
CCTCCCTCCTTTCCTCCCTCCTTCTCCCCACCACCTCATTCCACTCCTGTCATCTTTTTTTACACTCCTCCTTCCCTCCCTCGTTTTTTTTTTTACGCTCTTTCCCATTTTTCCCAACCTAACTCTCCTGTCAATTTTTTTTGCAGTCGCTCTTCCTTTCCGACGTAGTCCTTGTCGGTTTTCTTTAAAGGTCAGCCCCTCCTCTAACTCTTCCCTTCAAAGCTCGTCTCCTGCTTTTGTTTGACGCAAAAGTTGACAAATGATTAATATAAGTATTTATTAATGTGAAATGAAAGGCTGCGCAGGGTTTCTGATTGCAGTGGCCAACAAAAAATCTGGAGCATCTGGGTCCAGTTTGGGGTTTGTTTTCACAATCCACTACATCCTGTAGTTCACACACACACACACA
>NW_023340206.1:8861154-8866035 GCF_004916995.1 Morone saxatilis
ACACACATACACACATACACAAACACAACACACACACACTGGGCCATATTTAAAGTGCTGAAGCCATTCACTTCAACACTTAAGGGTTAGGGTTAGTGCCATATATGCTGCTCGGATTAAAACATTTGTGGATCTGAGTGTTTTTAGAGGTATAGAAGTTTAAATCTGAGTCAAAATATGAAACTATTTTAAAAGCCAGGGTTTGGAACTATAAATGCATCTAGAAAAATACATCAAGACCTTCTGAACGCTGGTGCCCCACTGCATGCAGCTGGTGCCCTTTTCATTTTTTTAATGCCCATCACTGACCAAAGGTACAGTTCTTAAAATGCTCAGAAATATGGACATTTGAACATCCACAATTCCATGACAACTGGGCAAGATTTAACCCAATTAGTATGATTGTAATACAACTGAAACAGCTACTAATGGATCATGTGGTGAGCTGGTTTTGCCAACTGCTGTTCCCAAGGATAACAATGGATTTTCATTCTCTACAAATGTCTGCACTACATTTCTTGAGCTAAATTCAAGACATGTTATACTTGGAAAAAGGAGAAGGACTAGTTTTATTTGAAGATATTCTGGGAAAACCAGAAGCTCAAGACTAAACTGGTGGAAGAAGTAGACAAAACAGTAAGTTCACTAAAACTTACAACATCATTTCATTGAAGAATAACTCTTTGAAGATCACAGAATGCTGATGTGTAACAGAGTGGCATTTTTTCCTGTTAAAATAATAAGATGAAGGCTTGGAACAAACAGAGCTGCAGACTGGCTCTTGACCACGGATTGTAGCCGTAGGCGCAACAACTCAATGGAGACAATCGGGCTGAAAACATGGCAACAGCATCAAACAGTCCACCACGTCTTGAAGTGAATCCCAGTCCATAGAAAACTGCTTAAAAAAACGGTGCCGCGAGCGAAATTCAGAACTATTTTGTTTACAGAGCCGACCAAGATGGACATCCAACAGAGGCACTAAAACCCTTGTGCGTAAGTTGCTATAAAACTCGCCCAAGACAAGTGTGATTGCTGTTTTGTGACATTCCTTAATAATTCTTCCTGCTGTAGTAGTTTGAATTGGATAACACTTATCGTTTAACACTCAGATCTTCTCCTTCTGTCCTTTAACTCCTGCCCTCACTCTTAAGCAATCCTTAATTTTTCCGCCACTCGTCCTCCTCTCACCCCTTTTTTTGTCTTTTTGTTTTTAATTCCACACGGCCACCCCCATTTATCTTTGGTAAAAAAAATCAATAGCCATTCGCCTGCGTGCAGGAGTTGAAGGATGTAAATAGCAGAAATCTGACATTCGCAGGATATAAAACAACAGGCTTTCAATATAATCAACAGCGGTGCCAGTGCAATTCTTCAAACAATCCATAGCCTTATTAAAAAAGGGCCAATAATTTAGACCTGTGTACCGCCAATGGAAGGTGCATGACAATAGTGTCTGATGAGTCAGGAACTGTGGGTATGACAGGGTGAGGAGGGATGGGAGGAAATGACCATGGGTGAGGACAGAGCATGGGGTAATTTTTATTAGTGTTTACAGAATGATAATATGTATGTGTCACTGAATTTCCTTTTTGGTTTTACATATTGCTGTTGTCTCGGTTTGGGTTTATTTAAAGCAGTTCTGCTGCTCTAGCACCTCATGTGTTTCGTCGCTTGTGGAAACTCCTTGCTTTATGTTGGTATTTTACTCCACTCTTAATGTAAAAAATAATAAAAATAATGTATGATAAGGATCCTTATTTGTGTTATTTTTGTGTTATTCATTAATAAACAGGCTTGATTTTGCCTTTTAGTACTCAAGAGTAGCCTTAGAGGACAGCTGTCAGAGGTATACAAGTAATCTAGTGCTCTTAAAAGCTTTTTTATTAAAAATGAGAGTACAGCAACCTCGATTATCCATCCACAGTGTGGAAAGAAGACCAATGGACTGCATGAAGTGACAAAAAGGGTCAGAAAAACATAAAGAGCAAAAGAAAAAAAAACACACAAAGGCCAGGGAGCTGTGAGGGGACTGAGTAAGAGCGACTGCAACACACAATAAAACATCTCATGTGTGGGCATACAAAAAGAAATGCTCGGCTAAGAGTGTCTCTTCTTGTGTTTGCATTGTGCATTATTTGTGCATGTGCATGTGGTGCTAAGAGAAGTGTTATGCTCAAACATGCGTATGTGTTTGCTTGTGAGTGGGTGCATAAGTGTGTTCTGGGTGTTTTTGTACCCTTGCGAGACACATGTAGGAAATAGCTTTGTAGAGATTTTCTTGACTTGACTGTGTGTTTGGTACATGTGTACTCCACAGTGTCTTCATGGTAATAGTGTATCGCCAATCAGCCAGCCAGTTGTCAGACGCTCGGTGGGAGAGTCTGTCTGTGTAAGTTAGTCTTTTCCCCACGCTGTCTCAACATTTCACATTCGCCAACTGAGCAAAAAAAAACAACCTCTCATCTTGACCTTTCGGTGTGGCCATCAAAAGCAATCGATGATTATGAAATTAAATGGGTTATTGCGCTCCGTGCTAACTGAGGGATGGTTATTGCTCATTGGGGTAGTTATGAATTCAGGAGCTTGTGATTGATTCCATCAACCTTCCTACCGCCACCTCACTGGAGCTCACTCGGAGACATGAGCAAGAGTGCACGATCAAACAAAACCAAGCTTTTCTGCTTATAACACACACACACACACACACACACACACACACACACACTGACAGTCTACCATGATCCTGTCTAAACTGTCTTTAAAAAAAGCAGCTTAGTATCCATTTTCTTTCCCTTTGGCTGCTTCTCTTCATTATTTATGCCTGAATTATAACAGTTTTATTTAGGTTTTACTTAAGCATCATGCAGTTTTTCCATACACACTATAACGCTATAATGTATTTAGCGACAAAGACATGGAAAACCAAACAGACAGAAGTTGTATTCTAACCCTAACCGAACAAATATTAATGTAATTTCTCAAACTCCCATCATGTCGCACAAAAACCACTGTGCATTGGATGAGTCTACATTTCTGGGTGTTTCAGTGACTTGAGCTAGGGGAAACAATTGTTTAGATGACTAATGGCTGCTTTTATGTGGGTTCAGCTGTATGTGTTTTTGGCCAATTTCTAATAAAAATACGTAAAACTCTGCATGGTTTGACTTGACTTGACGAAATGCCCCTTTATCCCTCCCTCTCATCTAACTTGAAAGCGGGGGCTCAAATGTTGAGGCTTAATTGCTTCTGACGCTTCAGTGGCAAAGTTAAGGAATGAGCTGCAACCTTTCTTTAGGCAAGTGAAGATGTAAAGGCAATCAGTGTGAAAAGCAAACTTCACTGTGTGATGAGCAGGGGTTATGCTATATTGAGGAAATAATTTAACCAAAGTCATCACTATTTTACTTCTTATAGGATGTTAAATGAAGTGTAGAAAGTTGATATTAATATTTGTTCTACAATAAACAACCACTTCCATTCAGTCAGTGTGTATTTTTTCTAAATACACATATAATGTCCTTGTCAGAGGGAATTCAAATAACGTTTCACAAAAGGCCAACTTATATTACTACAAGCATTCAAAGTTTGGTGTCAGATGAGACAGTTTTTGGAAGAACTCCCTCCCAGCAACAAAATATAAATTCATTTCACATTTCTTTGACTATGAAGCGATGAGAGACACAAAGACTTTGCTTCAGGACGTCTGGCGACGTTTGAGTTAGCAGATCTGAAGTTGTGAACTCTAGATGAACAGGGAAAAAAAACCTAGAGCTCTTTAATGAAACTCAAATGTTCAGTTGGAACGTCTGTTTGAGTCTTCAAATTAATTCCTCGATTGAGTGATGCTACACTTTGCGGTAAGTATTTTCACATGCCGCGATGTCTTTGAGTGGTAGTCCTTTTATGTGCTGACAAAGTCTTAACTCATGTAGTAATTGGAACTGGACCAGGAAAAACCAAAATCTGTCATACGCTAAGATCAAACAAAGCGCTTCAAGATGTCTTAACATGCAAACAAATCACAATGTGCTGCGCTTGAGTTGACTTTTCAAGGATTAGTTCGTTTTCTTGTATGACAGCATGCCAGAAATAAGCCTGTACGATCTGAAGCCTTCAAAGTCTTATTTTTTCAAGTCTTGAGATTCTTCAAAGTGGAAAATTTTTACTTACAAGTTTATGTTTAATTAGTCAAGTCAGAAATCCATTCTGGTTATTTCTATCTATATTTAAGGAAGGCTTCCAGCTAAGACAATTTGGTCACGTTATTCCAGCGTGATGCGACAGTTTTCCATCACTTACAGGTGTTACTCTACAAGTCTGGCCTCTCTTTCTTGATATCAGAGGTGATAATGGGGGCTGAGGCACTACCTATTCCGGTGTGGTGGGATTTGACATAAAGAAGTGGGTGGTAGGTAGGTATAGGGAAGTTACTTTCCATCCGAGCTGACAGTGTTGACAAATGACAGGGGAGAGTGTGTGTCTGAGCGGGTGTGTCTTTTCTGTGTGAGTTGGCACACAAGTGATAGAGGGAATAAGAAAGACGGGGGAATGAGAGAAGGCTAAGAGAGAGCGGGAGGAGATAGGGAAAGAGCTTAGTCTGCCTTCAGGGGGAATACATAAGCAAGGGGGATGAAAGTTAGATATTTTCACAGGTGGGCTGGAGGGAGGAGGAAGAGGATGAGTGAGAAGATGGAGGAGAAGAGGAAAGGAAGGGGGAAAAGGTAGTTTTTCGATGAGAAGCAAAATAGAGGGAAACTCATTTGTGAAAGTTGCAAAAGTGGGCAAGATTTTATAGAGGATACAATGATAGCTCACATTTTGGCTCATAAATAGGTATACTTAAATTCGGGTATGCATCAAGGTGTGTGTGTGTGTGTG
>NW_023340206.1:8866089-8880477 GCF_004916995.1 Morone saxatilis
ACCTTTGGACAGAGCCAAGCTAGATGTCCTGCCTGTTGCCTCTAGTTTTATATGTACTACAGACATGAGAGCGGTATAAATCTTTTCATCAAAGACTTGGCAAGAAGGCGAATAAATGTATGTTCCAAAATGTCGACTTAGTTCTTAAATATACATTATACCTAAACTGGGGCAAAAAACTGTCAAATAAATAACTCGAAGACCTGCCTTATTTGCTAGGCCTCCTCTACCCTGCTCATCCTCCATCCAGTTTGGTTATCCACCCATTTCTCTCTGTTTGTCTCTGTCATGTGAGACTGGGAAGAAAGGACTGAGAGATTTGGCTCCAAATCAGGGTAGCTGGAATCGAAGCAAACTGTATGGTTGCCAGATGAAAACGCTGTCAGAGATTTGCCATTTCAACCAGTCAACTTCATTTCAAAGCTTGAGCTTTATAATTGCTTGCCAGATAAGTAAATGGCAGCTCTGGCAATTTTTTTCCAGACCATTCATCAGGGAGAGTGACGTCGGCAAGAGCGTTTAACACTCATGACCTGAAACTGTTTAAAAAGTAAATTTTAGACCGTTTTAACAAAGGGTTTTCTGCACATTTTCATTTAGTTGGAACTTCCTTTTTACAATATATAAAACAAGATAAAAGACATATAATGAGATACAAGTCAATTTTCTCATTACAGACAATGACCTGCTGCTGGATTCATTAAAGTAAGACTAGGGGATGCTCAGGATCCCCTGGTCTCAGGAAGTCAGCCCTAGTCACACCAACAGAGCTTAATTAAATCTCTGATCATTAAAACTGGCTCTCGAACTATTAATGCCGAACTCAAGCGACGGACAATGCATGAATATTTGATATTCTCAGCCTGGCTGACGCGCCATCTCCACGGGATTGTCTTGTAGAGTTCAAATCTTGCAAATTTGTCACAGAATATTCAGTGCAAAAGTTACTGTTGAGGATCCTAATTCACTTTGCATCGCTGGTCTAACACTGTGTCCTTCAGTAAACAACAGACACACAAGCAACCCCACTCACACACGAGCAAGCGCAGACAGACATGCGTGCCGAACACACACACTGTTTGAGGTGTAATAGCCTCGTGCTGCAGTTTTGCAGCTTAGCCAGGGCACTTTTTTTTTTCTTTTACATCTTTACCTTAAGTGACAAAGCCCCAGTAGCCTTCTCAATTATGTTGTGCAGGTGCAGTCAGCAAGAAAGAGTAATTGCACTGGGTGTTTGGAGCTCCCTGAGACGGATTGGAAGCTCAGGGCAGAGCTGTCAGGGGCTCCCGAAGGACTCACCAGGTTGTGCGTGTGTTTTGTATATATATATGTGTGTGTGTATGTGCTCCTGTCACACTGCAGAAAGAATAACATAATGTTATTTTATTTTGCATGTGCATGTACTGCACGCCGTCATGCTCGATGCACGTCTCTGCTGTGTGTTTGCATATGCACTAGCATGGGAACGACATGCATCTCTTAAGAAAACGCGCTGCCTACGCTTCCTCGCCTGCCGTTTGACAACTGCATCGAACCGACCCGCTGGCTCCTTGACAGTGACAGTCGAGTCCCCAGGACCTGTCAGCACCATCACATATGCCCTCGGGCCCCTGGAACCTTCCAGATGCTTGGGCAATAACGCTGCAATAAGCTCCTTGTTACGGGCATGTCATCGGGCCCCAAGGGACACGCTGCGAAGGCAGGAGGGTCACCAAGAATCAGCCGAATAAAAAGTAATTTGAATAGAAAATCCCATAACAATTTAGTAAAGAGAAGAGATAATAAAGTGTGATGCAGAAGAATCATGGGAAGTGTGAATTCAGATTAAGGATGACTATTAAAGACATCAAAAGGAGGATTATAGGAAGTTTAACTCACTCTGCTGTAAATGACCTTATTGGTTTGAATAAAGCCTTTTTTCATCAGTTTTTATTTAGGCAAACATACTCACGAGGGCATGCAAATAAAGACATTGAAGTCTTTCTTGTGTTTGCCCAGGAGAACTGCTGTAATTGAAGACTCCAGAGGATCCAGCAGGCTTTGATTCAACACCCAGCACTGTTAAATCCTACCACCCTGTCTCAGTGTCTGACTTGATTTCACTCGGATAAACCCTCACCTATCCCCACCGGCCCGATTGAGACTTTGAATCTGTCTTTAAAGAGATTTCAGTTTGAAAGGTTCACTTTTGTGTCAGAATTCAGCAGAGGCAAGCCAGGAAAAGGGAGGAAACAAGAATGGAAGGAAGAGAGTGGCTGCAACTTTCAAAATTCTGTCTCATGGAACTGATAGGAGAGGTTGTTGATCAAGGACAGAGTTTTATATCTGTACAGACTAAATGTGGGGAGATAACTGCAGAGATAATTAATTCTCTGGTGAATTAAATTAGTTCACATATTCTTCTTTTGGCTGAGAAATATAGATGGACACAGGGGAGCTCGGTTCCCGTTTTGCCCTTGCTGGCCCAGCTGCACAAAAGAAAGTCTAAATGTGCTAACAACTTTTACTGAAGAAATAACGATGTAGAAAAAAAGATAAGAGATAAGGAGAGATCTGTGTGCGCCCTTGCAGTCGTCATTGTTTAGCAGTGCAGTAACGAGGTGGTGGCGGCAAGAGGGGAGGAGAGGGAAGCTACTGCAGGCGACGCCGCCACCTGCTCCAGATGTGGAATAAGGCACAGATGTCCCAGTTTAATTAGCCTTGCCAGAGGTGCTGCGCCATGATTACCCAGCTCCTCCCCGAGAGAATGCCTGTCTCAATGGGTGTGTGTTTGCGTTTCACAGCCTGTGTACAGGGGAAGGGAAGTTTGACAGCAGAGTGGATGGAGAGAGAAGGGGAAAGAATAATAGTGCATCCATGTGTGGCTGCCTTTTCTCTCCCGGTCTCAGTTAGTTTGAGAACAGGACAAGGTGCAAGGATGAAGCAAAGGAACAAGGAGTAGCATGCTTGTGTGTTTTACATTCTCACGTGGAGCAGAAGGAAACAAAAGAAGAAGCAAGACAAGAAGTGTGATTATGCATCTGTATACAAGAAGCATGTGTGCGCGCATCATTACACGCATCATTACGTGACTGCCTGCTTTATGTCTCCACGCTGCTCAGGCTATTCCATCTGCCAAGCAAACCTGAATGACCTAGTTGGGAGTGAAATGTGCCATAAAGGAGCGCTGATGGACGAGGGAGAACATGGTGCTAATGATATGGCTACATCCACACAACCGCATTCTCATCTAATGAAGGCCCTCACACCAGAAACAACCACTTTTAATGTGGTTTGCCGATGAGAGGCATGACTTCGCTCACGTCAATCGGAAATCTATAGATGAGTTTCTGAAAGTGCAACTCGCCGGGCGCACATCAAGGCGTCGAGAGATATATGAAACGGAGAGTGAGAAGTTCAAGGAAATGTCAGCTTTTGGAGATTTGATTGAAAGAATGTCAAATGGGCTGCGATATTCAGGCCATTTTGTTCCTGCGTCTTCAAGTATCTGGGTTAGTCTTGTAATCATGAAATCTCTTTGTGGGAGAGTTGGTCTCACTAAGCTAATGTCTGTGAGATTAAGCGTGCACAAAGCACAGAGGCGCGCAGGCGAAAAACACACAAACTGTGTCAAACTACAGCAGTTGTACCCAAGTTTGACAAGTCCTGCCTAAGATGCGTGTGTGATGTTAATCCATGGGAAATTAAGACAGGAGATGTTTTAATTAGCAGAACCCAGGAGACAAGTGGAAATTTTTGCTACTAAACACAGTTTGTGCACACACACACACACACACACACACACACACACGCTGCTCTACACCAGGGGAAACATATTTGAGGGCAGGAAATATATTATTTATAGATTCCGTAGGTACTGTACAGTAAGAGTGAAATTTGAATACAATAAAAGGAAGAGAGCAGGGAACTGGGAATAAGAAGGGTTCACAAATAATACATTTAATGGCTGGATGGATGGATCTACGAGAGGAAAAGTGAGGCTGCAAAAGACAAAAAAATGAGAAGTGAGCATCCAGGTGAAAATATGGAATACAAATTGAGAAGAGGCAAAAAAAGGCGTGTATGTGTGTATGTTTTACCAAGCACACTATAATTGTATGTGTTGTACCCGCTGATGCTTCAGTCCCCTGAGTGCGCACCACAGTGAAGCAAATCTCAGGCCGTTCCATCCATTAAGCACAAGGATCAACCGATCCGGTCAGTATGCGCATACACAACACTCACACACACATAAAAAAAAGAATGTGTGCCTGAGCAGGTATACACACACATACAGCTTGAATTTCTATAGTGGTTGTTGCTCCTTTCAGAAAACAAAAACAAAGAAAAGAGAAAGGTTGTTTGCTTGGTATGACTACTTGCACGGTGAAGCAGAGAAAGCAACATGATTTTGCAAAACAGCACAAATATGCTAAAAATCTATGATGATACAAATCAGAATAGAATGTAGGAGTTCAAAATAAACTAGCAAATGAATGTTGGCAGTCAAATGCTCTAGGAATAAATTCATTTTCAAAGGCAGGCAGAGATTATAGTTGAGTAAGAAAGACCCAAGGGCCTCATTTATAAAAAAAATCCTTTGGTTTGATCCCTGACTACACAGTATAGGCTTTTCAAAGAAAACATAATGTATTTAACCATATGACATTCAATAATGAAATATATTGAAGATATTCCTTGCATTTGTGGTTAATGGAACTCCTTGCTGTCAAGTATAGTTCTAGTTCTTTCAATGACATTCAATCATTTACCAGAAAACTTTGTAAGGACGTTTCAAGGATTTTAAAGGCTACTGGAAACCCTGACAGTGTCCATGAGATGGGTTGCCGTGACTGCTCTTCCATCTCAACAACGTGAGCAAAAACTGCCCTCAAAACTGCCTCTGTGGCTGCAAAGCTGACCCTGAACACAAGGCTAGAGAACTGAAAAGAACAGCTTTTTGCACGCCACAGTGTCATAATTCTAAAATTAATGTGAGAGTTTGTCTATTTTCAAACAGGGATTCTGATGAAATGGCCCCATAAAGAATGAAAAATGGCTTCTCAAAACAGTTTACGTGAGCACAATTGCCCTCTGTAGGTAAATTAATTTCCTCCCCTGCACAAAAAGGAACACAGCATGTGTGTGTCCCAAAACAAAGAAGTAAAACGTGTTCTTGCATCTCAGCAAAGGACCGTCTTCCAGCTCGACAGATTACAGACAGAAGGCAATACAGTTGATGTGTCATTTAACACATGTATAAGAATTCAAGTTGTATTGATCTTTGTGAACAACACTAGAATACAGATGGTGACAAAAATCAATAGCATGAAACACTGAGACCTTCGGGAGTTGAATTAAATTAAAGTTTACCTTATAATAGTTGCATTTGATTTGCATTCTAGCATTCCATTGCAACACCTTGTTTTAAAGGCAACTTTCATTATATCCTCCTGTAATTTGAAAATTGCAGCTATCAATATTATTTTAATATGTTTTTAATTGAGAAGCCCTAATTAAAACAACCGCAGGAATGAAATCTGACCACATCTGTATTCATCCACAAGCCACAGGCACACAGGAATTACCGACAAGCATTTATGCTAATGGTGCCATTACTTAAGTAAATTAATGTAAGATTTGCAAAATACTTCTACATCAAAACACTTGTCTTCACATAACGTATGGGTGGTATTAATGTAAATTCGGTTTTAGAAAACAAAGGAGTTGTAGGAGTTTTAAGGAAATCAATTTTTGTTCATTACTATGCAAATTGGTGGTTGAAAGGCAAATTCATCTACCCCACACGAAGTATATGAGGTTTTTTAAGTTTATAGTGTGATGACGCAATGTTCTGAATATCTACCAAGGGATTTACTATTTAAGTAGAAAGTTTTTTTTCCATCAACTCTTGACTTTTGTTCCTTTTCATTCAAATGGCCAAACTTCACTTTTCGTCTTTGGTCGAGAGTCAACTGAAACAACCTCCCTCACTGTATCTCCGTCTTCACCTGGACGATTTACGATCCCCCCTCCGCCTCCGTTCATTTTGTGGTCTGATCTTCTTGTCATAAAGCATGTGTGAAGCCGGTGGTGGGACGGGGATGGCAGGGAGATGCCAATTTATGAGGGTGGGCAGTGTAGACAGAACCAGTTTTACAGCTCTGAGATTTATACCGAGCCCAGACACAGCATTCAGTCACAGCTTTTTTTCTCTTTTCGGAGGGGTGGTGGCCGCTCTGTGGCCTATGACTGCTTCGACCTTCACCTGTGATGCCCCTGCTCCCCTCTCTCCTCTTTTCTTAAAAGGTAATTTGTGTTTGCATCAAGGCCTGAGGGGGCTTGGCTTGTATCATTTAGGCAAACAGCGTTGGTCCGTCCTGTGCCATTTAAAAGGTTCAGTAGAACACACGGGCAGTAAAGGGTAAGGTCAAGTTAATTTGAATTCAACAGCGGACAGATTAACTTTTGAAGCCCTGTGAGGAGATGTCAAAAGGCTAAGAGTCTTTTTAATTTTATGTTGCACCGATCCGACTTGCGGACATGACCTGTTGAAGGAGGTTTGAGAATGTGGAGTGGAAACGAGACAATGAAAAATAGTGACTCAAATTACTTACTAACTTTGTCTAATAATGTACAAAAGAGATATTTCAGACACACAAGAACACTCTTGACACATCAACGGCCTTACAAAGCCAGTTTACATTTTGAAAACACAGTTTTTACTATGGCATACAATTTCTATTAAGTCCTTAACTGAAACCCTAATTAAGTAATTAAATCTTATTAAGAGGTTAGTGAAAGGGTTTGTAAAAATAAAGTTTGAATTGCCTTACATTTGTTATGGGGCTGTTCTGAGTTAGACCAAACTCTGCTCAGATTCCACTGATTAGTTTACTGTTATGTAATGACCTATCATATTTAAACCCTTCAGAATTATAATACAATGTAACCAGATTTTACATGTATACAATCCATCATAAATCTTGTCCATATTTGAAGATAATAGCAGGCTTTGATAAACAGATTAATATACAAACTTTTTGCTGGGACTGAGAAAATTACTGATTAGATTACTGGGACACTGTTTTCTTAACAGATGAAGTACAGTGCTATGTTTGTCCAGTGTGGTTTAGGAGGGATCAGTGATATCTCACTGAAGGGAGCTCACTTGTCAATCATCCACACACCAATAACCTTGCAAAGCCAGCTTGAATTTTTGCAATGACATATTCCACTCAAAAGCATCCAAATCAGCGGTGAATCAGCTGGATACTGCACAAATCTAGGAAATATTGGGAGTGGATTAGATAGATGACATTGTTCACCGCCATTCAAAACATTCCAAACCTGATGAACCAATATTTTTATAGGAGCGCAGAAAAAACAAGACATATTGACTTGAGATCAACAAACATAAAAAAAGGAATATAATGTAATGAAAGAACACTGACTTTTTGCTTTCATAACAGATATGTGTTTAGAAGAAGGTAAATAGATTGGTGCATAGATTGCTAACACAACAAACCTTGCTTTTTCAGGCAAATCCCCCTGGTGATTTGGGATAGGGCTCAGCAGGCATGTAATAAAAAGCTGGCGCTTACACAAAGGCTAAACCTGTAGTCCTACCTTTCTGACTTTGTTCTGCATGATGCCTGAGAACATTTGGACTCGGTACAACTTCTACTGTTTCCAAGTGCAGCAGCCAGTGTATTTCCACCTCCAGTTAAAAAGACTTTTGTATCACACTTGGTAACAGCAGCAAGTGAGACAGAGGTCACAGAAGGGGAAATCAATCCACTTCCTCCAAAACATAGAAAGTGGCTTACCGTTTCACCCCCAGCGGGATACACAAATCCATTCCCACTCTTTCTGTTGTGCATTCACCAACTCTTTCTTTTTCTTTCGCCTGCACTTTTTCTGCGCTTCTCTATCTCTTCCTCTCCCTGCTTCACTCCTTCTCCTGTCCCATTCTCTCGCTCTCTCTCTGAACTCCCTGCCCTTCCTCCTCACATCTAAGAAAAATCTGCACCTGGGAGCATTTCGAAAGCACCTCACTCCTGTGAAGTTCAAAAGAGAAATATGTACCATCTCCTACGCTTGTTTCCGCCTCTTTCCTAGGTATCTTGGGGGAATAGGGTACAGGTACGGAGGCTGCAAGGGCAACAGTAGATTGAGTGTAGATGTGTGGAAATCTACTTTCTCATCATCCCTCCCTCTAAGACATAAATCACAATAAAGGTGGAACAACAAAGCACCACCTTACCAAAAGTAAAAATAGCAATAATGGGCAGCTATGGGCTATTACTTTGTGCTGGGGAAAACATCCCATCTGATAATCACAGTTATTGTAGAAAAGGTGATTGAACAAAGCAGTGATGCAGAGCTGCAAAGTTATTTAAAGAAGTTAAATTGCACAATTATAAGATACAAATACACATATAAAAGTCAGCCTACTTACATTGTTAGCTCACTAAATCGCCTCGTAGAAGTTGTTAAATTGAACATAAATAGGAACTATGACAATGTGTGCACATTGCTACTTATCTCTGAAACCCTGAAGTGAGTTCAGACAAGATTTCCACCCTCAAAATGTTTCCTCAACCTACTTGATATTTAAGGTTTGGACCAAACATTGCTGCTTTGGGAGCGGACCGGAACAGTCCACGAGAGAGAAAAATAAAGTACACAAGAGAAAATAGAAATAGCAACAGCGAAGCTGGTTAATGGTTTTAAAGACAGATTTAGGAGAAAGAATGCAAACATTGAAACATCATTAAAATTTCACATTTATATGTTAACATTTGCTTAAATTATTGGAAGATTTTTTTTTTTTGCTTTTTACCAGTAATTTTTATTATTGTACATATGTGAAATGTGATGTTGATCAGAAGTTGCTTCATTTATTCAAAAACTATTCGACTCTGCCAAACAACTGGCATTATTCGCAATGCCAATAAGAGTTCCTTGTTTTTAGCACTAATTACCAATGCTGTCATTTTTATGGCAAGGACAGTGTCTGATATTCATACTGAAACTGTAGTGGAGTAGAAAAAAATGGTTTTCTTGCTAGCTTTCATTGAGAGTAAGAGCACAAAAGAGAGAATTCTTTAAATGTCCACTTAATAGGAGTAACAAAGTGCTTTTACTCAGTAGAAATCACTTTCACACACACACACTCACACACAACCAGGCACACACAGGAAATGATATTAGAAGTCACCCACGGGCCTGGCTAAGCAGTCACACACTGATGTGCAGCGGGGTGAGCTGAGGACGCACTGCAACTGATACTGAAAACATATCTGAGACGGATACATGCTCTTTCACTCCATGACCTTTGGAGTGAAAAAGAGAGACAGTGAGAGAGAAGCCATGTTTTTCTCTGGCTGTCAAATGGATATTTGATTTTGACAAGATCTTCGGTGGAGTTGTGGTGTTTTGTTCTGCACTTTCCAGAGAACTTTATCGGCTGTTTCTTGGATTTTTTTGTTCAGGAAGTTATATTTTCTTTAGATGCTGCTCATCTTCTATGCTCAGTTACTCAGTTCTTCTTCTATTCTTTCTACAAGAACCATCGTTGCTACAGCCAGACATGTAAAATGCATCACTCCCTGTGAGCCAGAGAATTTTACCCAAGAAAGAGCTGCCAGTTATTGAAGACCAGATTTAGGACATGCAGATTGACATGCAGGCTGATGCAGATTGAAAGGCGAGTCAGATTAGCGCGTGATTCACTAAGGCAGCAGCTAATTACACAATAAACAGTGTGACTGCCTTATAGCTGCAGTCTGCAAGTGAAGAAGGGCTTATAAAGTGCATTTCAAGGATTTGTCTGAGATCATCAAGCTCAAAACAGAAACCAAAATTCAATGATGCAAAACGGAAATGATCAGTGTGGTCGCCATCTTGGCAGTCTGGAATCTGCTTTTGAGCCGTTTGAGAACCTGCACTCCATGTATTTCTAATCTAAGGACATTGACATCCAGAGACATAATATAGGATAAGAGAAATCATTGCAACTGCTGTACACTCTCCCTGTAAAAGAGACTTGCTAATATTTGAATGATGAAAAAGAAGATTGACATTTCTTTACAACTTGGCTTTGAGACTTTCCCTATTAGCCCTTGTTTCACACTCTCTATTATCTTCTATTATCTCAGTTTTATCGAAGAGGGCTCTAAAAGTACAAACGAGCTGGAGAAAAAATGTGGAGCAAAGGAAAGAAGCACAGAATCAAACACATTAAAAATACAGTACATGTCTCATTCTCTCGGTATTCATGTTGGTCTTGAAAACAAATCTTGGTCATCGGAAAAAGAGGAAAGTTTGAGCAAAAGAGTGGACAGAAATAAGATAAAGGTCTTAAGGTGCAGTTGGAAAAAAAAACACACTTCCTTGCTTTCTGGCTGTGAGACCCCTTGGTCTCTTTATGTTTCCCTCTGTCTTTCTTCCTCTCATGCATACAACTCACTGACGAAAAGTCATCCAACCCCTCTGAGCATTCAGCCTGACAAAAAAAGAACAGGATAAAAAACATTTATTTTTTGATGGCTGCTTCAAAGACCATTACTGGCGCCTTTGAAAAGTTACCAAAGGGTGGAAGTTCTTTTGAGTGTCAAAGAGCACAGTGGAGAGGTTGCAAAGGGGTTAGGTAGCCACCGTCTTCTTCCTTTTCTCCTCAGGTTTTCCTTCTTGGTCGTTCCTCCTCCTCGATTCTGGGCTCTGATGGAATACTAAGTAAACAAGATCAAGGCAGGGCCGTGATACTTGCATAGGCCCCAGCCGCTGTCTGGGAGGAACGCTTAAGCCCACAGAAAGATAAAGTGGTTTTGGAAAAGAGGGGAGGCCCTATCAGCTATTCCGTTTCTCACAGCACAAAGCCTGCAGCGGCAAAAGAACACACAGAAGTGGAGCTGGCGACACGTATATCCATGGTGGGACATTTTTAAAGAAAGGATCAGTGGGGAGCTTGTATGATCCTACACATGTCATCATGGTGGGAAAATAACCCTCTGCAGGGACTCATCTGCACGAAGCCAAGTCCGTAAAGGGATCAGTGACCAACCTCACCAATGCTCTTGGGGCTGAATGGGAGCCCTGCTGCAAGGTGCAAACATTTTGTGGAAAGCCTAGTCATAGCAGCAGACTGTATAAATGCCCATGATTTGGTGTAATTTTAAGGGCATCTGAAGTTGATATATGGGTGCTCATGTGTGTATATTGCCATTTTACTGCCGTCTGTTTGTCAGATTTTGAAAGTCCGATAAGGCCCACGTGTCATGTCCAAACAATAACATTTCGCCAGGGGCCTTGACGGATACACATTGTTCTCTTTGAGTAAAGTGGTACACCAGGCAAACTCGCTGGTCACCATGCCCACAGCTGAAGCCTGGCATTACCTGTCTACTGTGGGCCGACGGCCCCGCTTGGCAAGGCCACAATGTGGGGTTGACTGGACCCACCTGTCGACACAGTAGGGGATTAGTGGCCATATCAATCCATGGCTGCACAGATCCCCTCACCTGCTCGGTGGATCTTTCATTTTACCTACCTTTCCCTTCCAACTGTCTGCTCTCCGCCATCCTTTCCTCTCTCCAGCCAATTTTCTCTTTCTCTGATCAGTGTAGTGTGGCTTAACCATTGCTTTCCCAGAATGGGATAATCCTAATAGTGACTGGCGGGTGCTGATTTTGCTGGTGCAGGCCTTGTACTGCCCAACTGAAGACGTAACGTAATTCTTCCCTGAACATTCTTTTTTTCCCTCCATAACAACTGATATGACACAATGAATATGGATTAACAACTATACATGCTGTATTTGAGACAAATCCAAACTTAGAAACTATGTCCTTAAAAGACAGAAATTCCTTCTGCCACTCCTATTACAGAAACTGCACTCACCAAGAATGGTTGATTCTCTTTATAACCTTGGGCATTAACGGGCAGACACAAATCCCCAATTTAATATAGACGGGTACTGGAATTTTCGCAATTCAAAGCGGTCAAAGACTCCTTGTTCATTTATCATGTTATGAAGGCTTTTAAAGTATTCCCATAGTACACCTTTTTTTTCTGTCAAACAGCTAGGTAGGTCTGTGACTGTAAGCAGCCAACATCCTATTCATTCTCACCCTTCGGCTCCTGCACAATCTACAGTTTGCACCGTGTGCTCAGGGTCCTGACGATCAGCCTTGAATCAAGTGGTGAACATGCATATTTCAAATAAATACAGTACCAGTGTTTTCAAGCCAGAGCTGAACAGTTTTAGTGAAAGGGAACAGAGAAGAACATCAAGAGCAGAGAAAGAATAGAAAGTAAAAAGAGGAGAAGTAGGGGGATTGTGATGAAGAGAGGGTAATGAGGAGGGGAGAACGAGCGGGATAAGTGGAGGTAGGTGTGCTCTGCAGAGTGTGTAAAGACCACCCTTCCTTTCTCCTTCTCCCCGACCTTGAGAGGACAAGGGCATTGGGGGGCGGTGATGGTGCGGGCAGCAGTATATCTTCAGAGCATGTCATAATCCCCTCTACACACGCACGCACATACACACAGATCTTTTATAGCACGCAGACTAATAACAACATGAAAGGCATAAAATCCTGCAGCATTTGTCATATCCACACCAAAGTGTGGGTAGCGTTGTGTGTGTGGTTATGTGATACTACATACAGAGACACTAAATACAGGGTCCTACTTTTTAAATGAGTTCTTACCAGAGGGTCACTAATACTAGTAAGCATGCCATCAGTAGTTTCCTGTACACACTGCACAGGGTTTGTGGTTGCACCATGAATGCCATAGCCCTTGAGAGCTGAATAATAGATAAACACACATTTACTGACAATGAAACATACAAAAACTTAAAAAGGTGACATTGTTGCAGAATTCATGTTAGAGAGACGGTTTCTGGTACTTAGTATTTATCTTTAGACTATCCTTAAACACCCATAGCGTCCCCAGAACACCGGATTACATTCAATGCCTATATAATTCCCAATTTGTACGTTTTTATCACTTCAGTATTTGCACATGGTGGCTTTGATCTGGTTAATGTCAGGAAAAGATTGTGCTTATGGCAAATACATTATGAATAATGTAAGAGTTAGGCAACTAAAAACCCTTGCTTAAGTTGAGGTAAAAAAATGTGAATGTTAATTATAAACATGCGGCACTCTTGCATGAAAGTCAGATATGCCACACATCCATTCACCACCTCGGCTGCTTCCTTGCCTTCTTATCTTGGATTACAGAAACCAAAAGAGGGGCGCTGAAACTAAAATGCCTCTGCCAGATTTGGCACCCACCCCAAGTCAAAGTAGCTTGGTTGATCACCCTGAAACCTTCCAGTCACCCACCATTGCTCCCAGTATGAGCTTCAGGTTATCCCCCTCTGTCCCAAGGCCCTTATTCAAGCGTACCTCCTTGCCAGCACCTCATTTTAATAAACTAATTAAGATACATAAGCTGAATGATAGAAAAATCTCAGTTGAACAAAACTAAGCATATTTTTTGGAGTTGTCAGGCTCCTCCGTGTAACAAACTACTGACAGATCATCTCCAAAACAGAACAGGGTTGCACTCGGGTGTCTATGAAGACAGAAACCGAGTGACAGAGATGTATCATTTGGCAAAGAGGAGAACGGCGGCAGACAAATGAAGAGTCACAGAGCTCCTTCATCTCTCTGGACACTTCACCCACTTTCGACACATTGTTTACACAAAACCTGTCTGCTCAACTCTGCAAGTGGAGAGAGAGGAGGAGGGCATGTGAGTGTGTATTCGTTTATGGGATTTTGAAAATGATACAAGAGTTTATGAGTTTGTAAGCCCGTCATTAAATGTGTTTTACATGTGCAGTTACTGGTGTTCTCAGTGTGGAATAGTTACTTTATCTGTATCTAGTTTTACAAAATGACAGGACAAATTAAAAACAAATTATGGTACTTTATCGAACTATTACTTACCAAGATTTAAATGTCAGCTGTCACAAAAGTATTACTTAAAAACAAAGAACAAAAAACTAAATCAACACTTGCAAAGCAAAGCGTCTTCAAGTCACAGTTCCATTTATGACAGTTTTGTCCTTACCTTGGGTATAATGACTCCCCCGTTCTGGATTTTGAGAAGCTCTTCAGTTTATTAGATGTCTGGCTTGTTACAATTTTTTATTTGAATTCCTATGAAACTCTTTTCAGTGCATGAAACAACTTCATAACTTGAAAACTGCATTTTAACAGCAGTATCGTTCAATGAGTCTTACATTTTATTCTTTTACATCTATTCACTGAGGTTTAATTAACTCAATGAGGGCTCTGTGTCCTCTGGATGATATCACCCGGAGGAAAAATTTCACACTCAAAGGCTCCAAATGTCTCAGCATTAAATTGTAAAATATCTATCTATCTATCT
>NW_023340206.1:8880502-8889316 GCF_004916995.1 Morone saxatilis
CCTCCCAATAGGACAACACATGATTATAAGTCGAAAGACAAGAAATGAAGCGAAAATGGACCGATCAACAACAATACACCACAGGGATGCTTGTATAAACTATCGAAAAATTCCAAACTAGAAACTATGTCCGTCACAAAACAAGAATCCTACTTTATCTCCGCACTACGCAACTGCTCACTCTGTCATCAAGAAACTGCCACCACACTAACAAAAGTCGGTGTGATTTACCTCTTATAACCTTGGCAGTAACGGCCAGACACAATACCAATCTAATGATCGCGCGCTTGGTTACCGTCTTGGGAAAGGGAAATTTGATCGCAATTTAACAAACAAGCGGAATTCCAAAGAGACAACCTGTTCATTAATGGATAGACATCTGCTGTAAAAATAAAGAAGGAGCTATTTTATACAAAGTACCCCATTAGTCGACATAACATACTTTCTTCTCTGTCACATCAGACAGGAAAACAATCTGTAGACTAGAATAAAGCTCTAACTAGCCATCAGCACAACATCTCTACATATCAAACACCCTGTGCCTCGCTACATACCTTCCGAGCCCTCGCGCACAGTTGGATCTTACAATATGGTTTGCCAACACCGTTCGATTGCACAAGGGGTCCTTGACGACCATTGATCCATTGGAAATCATGAACCGTTAGAAATCAAGTGGTGATAACATGCTGTTATCAAGGTAATAGTATACAAGTAAAACAAGAGTGGATTTAATCAAAGCGGATCATAAACGTATCTAGTGAGAAAGGGAACAGATAAACATCATAAGCAGCAAGAAAGAAAAAAAAGTAAGAGAGAAGAAAGTAGGGGGAGAACTATGGTGATTGAAGAAGGTGACAAAGAAGTCTTTAGGAGGGAGGAAGAACGAGCGGGATAAATCCAGTATAGGGAAGGTAGCTCTGCAATGTGTAAAAGACCACCCCTTATTTTCAGACCCTCCTATATTCTCCTCTACCCGACATTAGAACCCAGGACAAGAGAGGCATTGGGGCGAGTGGACATACACAAGACAGTATAATTTGCCTTTCAAATTAATGTCAGACCCGCAACGTCATAACAATCATCCAACACAATTATATTCAAGTTCACACTCACATATCACACAAGATTATAAGCACCAGACTAATAACACAATAAATGCATAAGCAATTCTTCCAGCAGTTGACATAAGATACACTGACACCAAGAGTGTGGGACGTGTCGTGTAATACTTATACTGGCAGTACCAACATACCTAGAAGCACACTTAAAATAAAGCGAGCACATACAAATTAATTAAATGAGTCTACATACAGATAGGAGTTAACTTAATACTAGTAAAAGCATACTTCAGCATCAGACTTTTGTCCTGTACACACTAGCACAGGTGTTTTGTGCGTTGCACCATAGAAAAATGTGACATATCAGCCCTATTGGAGAGCTGAATAATATTCTTCCAATTAAACAGACATAATATAGCTAGACAAATGAATCAACAAAATCAAACAAAAATCTTAAAATGGGACATTTTGTTAGCCAGAAATTTCATTGCCATAGTCAAAGAGACCAGGTAAATGTCATAGGTACGTTGTTAGAAAAAAACACCCCACCACCAGTAGCCATTTTTTATGCTTATAAAGCTATCCACTATATATAACACACTCCTTTAGGCTCCTCCCGCACAGAACACCGATTACATTTCATTGTCCTAGTAACATGACAACTGACTACCATTTATACACAAGTTACGACGTTTTTATGCACTTCAGTATTATTGCACATGAAGAGCATTTAGAATTCAGGTAAGAACTGTCCGCAGGAACAAAAGATCCGCGTAGACATATAGCATATTACCTAATATATGAATCCCTGAATGTGATGATAAGCCCAAGGCAACTAAAAACACCTGCATAATGAGGTAACAATAATTATATGATGAATGATTTCAAATTAAAAAACATTTCCGATGCCAGCACTCTTAGCATGAAAGTCACAAATACGAACGCACATCCATTGTATCAATCACGACAAACAACAAAACAACCAACACACCAGGCTGTTCACACCACCGGCTAAAAAAAAATACTCACTGAACATGCGCTACATGCAAACGATGCAGACTTCAATAAGTTCTCAACAATATTTGCACATAACAAGGTCCATTTTGTCTTTTGCACTGGAAGACTCGGCTGCTCCTTGCCTTCTATCTTGGATTACAGAAAACCAAAAGAGGGGCGCTGAAAACTACAATGTCCCGGATAGACAATACCTCTGCCTAAAAGTAATTATAGCACTCAGCCACCCCAAGCAAAGTAGGCTCTTGGGTTACTCCACCCCCTAGAACCACACTTCCGCTCACCCGCATCAAATTACAAAGCAACTCCCAATAAAGACTTCAGGTTAGTCCCGACCTCTGCTCCTCACAGCGCCTCTATAATTCTCTCAAGAACGTTCGATCCGAGTTACCTCACCACATTAGCCGGCACCGCACGTAATCAGTTTTTAAGTAAACTAATTAAGATACATAAGTGAATGATAGAAAATTCTCAGTTGAACAAACTAACATATTTTTGGGAGTTGCAGGCCCCTCCGTGTAACACTACTGACACGGGATCATCTCCAAAACAGAAAGGTTGCACTCGGGTGTCTATGAAGAACAGAACCGATGTGAACAGAGATGTTATCATATTTTGGCAAAGAGGAGCCAACGGGCGGCAGACAAATGAAGATCGACAGAGCTCCTTCCATCGCTCTGCTACACTTCACGCCACTTTCGACACAGTTGTTTACCAAAATGTCTGCTCAACTCTGAAGTGGAGAGAGAGGAGGAGGGCATGGTGAGTGTGTATTCGTTTATGGAGTTTTGAAATGATACAAGAGTTATGAGTGTTGTAAGCCCGTCATTAAATGGTGTTTTACATGTGCAGTTACTGGTGTTCTCAGTGTGGATAGTTACTTTAATCTGTATCTAGTTGTTTACAAAATGACCAGGCAAATTAAAAACAAATTATGGTACTGTTATCGAACTATACTACCCAAGATTTAAAATGTCAGCTGTCACAGAAAGTATTACTTAAAAACAATAGAACAAAAAACAAATCAACACCTTGCAAAAGCAAAGCGTCTTCAAATCACAGTTCCATTTATGACATTTTTCCTACCGTTGGGGATAAGACATCCCCCGTTCTGGATTTTGAGAAGCTCTTCAGGTATTAGATGTCTGGCTTTTACAATGTTTATTTGTATTCCTATGAAACCATTTTCAGTGCATGGAACAACTTCATGAAACTTGAAAACACTGCATTTTAACCAGCAGGTATCCGTTCCAATGAGTCTTACATTTATTCTTACATCATATTCACGGCGAGGTTTAATAACTCAATGAGGGCTCTGTGCTCTGATGATAACACCCGGAGGAAAAAGTCACACTCAAAGGCTCCAAAATGATCTCAGCATTAAATTGTAAAAAATAATCTACTCACTATCTATCATCCCTATCGTATCTATCCTATCATCTACGTCATCTTATCTATCTATCTATCTATGCACACAACAAGCTCATGCTACATGCACACATGTGCCTTTAAGGCTGAAGGTGTGTGCATTAGCTTTTCATTATAATAAGTAATGGAAGTGGTTCCCCACCCTTAAAATGCCATTAGCCCCTGCTTACTCCCCTCTTCCTCCCCCATCTCTCCCCTCTTCGCCCTTCCCGATCCAAAGCCAAGCACTGTAATTAGCTTTATGGAGCGGAGGCTGAAGGCAGAGAGGAAAATGCTACAAATGATATTACTTTGAGCCTGAATAAGCATACGACACATGACATTATCATCACACCGGATGGAGACACTAGGGAGCCTATCAAATGCTGGAATCCGCATTGCAAAACCCCCTGTGCGATTGGATGAGCCCTCCCCAGGGGGCCCCTGGCTGTCTTAAGCCCTGGTGGGAAATTTACTGATAAGAGAACACAGTGAAAGAGGCTCCTTTAGTGTCACGTCAGCAGTTTAGTTTACTGGGCAAGCACCTGCATGTTCGATACAAAAACACATATGAAATGAGATTACATGTCAACAAAGCAGCAGGAAATCATGAACCACGGGAGGCACGAGATCTGTGAGGTCTTGGGTGCAACTTTATGAGCAGAAGAGACAAACAGGGGCAATTAAACTTTAAAATGACCTTCAGTTTGTCATTTCAGTGGAGGAATGTCCAAGTCCTATCTGAATTTTGGCTCACATCGAGCATTTTGACAATGAATTCAATTGTGCCTTGGATTGTGAACTAAACTCCTCACTGCTGGGTAGCGCTAGACTGATGATTTTTGCATTTTGATTGTTTTAAACAGGTCTTCAGTTGTCTTTAAGGTTTCTACAATTACTTTTAAATAGTTTTACATATTGAGAAATATGCCTATCCTTTTTCTTGTAGAGAGTTGGATGATAAGATGGATACTGCTCACATATTTGACTGGTAAAGCTACAGCCAACAGCTGCTTAAGTTAGCTTATCATAAAGACCAGAAGCAGGGAAAACAGACAGCATTCAGTCCAAAGGTAAAAAACAATTAGCATGCTAGCACCTGATTAATTTTCCCCATTAAAATAAGGTAAATTATGACTTTTTGGGTTATGACTTATTGTTTGTCTTCCCAATGTAAAGTCTGCAGAGTTAAACCCAGAAGGTGGAAAAGGTTTTTGCCCTTCATGAGCTCTGTGAGGCATTTTCATTCAAGTGAATAGGCGGCATCTTAGGGTTCAGTATTCAGTTCTTATAATACCATACATCCATCTGGCTCGCAGTTTCCCTCTGTATCCCGTTTTTATATTAAGCTTCGCTAACTGGCTGCTTGCTGTAGCTTTATATTTAACAGACAGATAGGAGAGTGGCATCAGTCTTCTCATCTAACTTTTGGCAAGAAAGTATTTTAAACATATATCTCAAAATGTCTGACTATTCCTTTAAACATATATCGTAGTTTCATATTTGTGTTTGGTAATAGTCCGACCTCAGAGAGGCTTTTACTGGTTAAATAAAAGGTAAAATAAATCAATATATAATAAATATAATAATATATTACTATATATTACTGTGAATCAGCTTTAAATCTGTAATGCAGAAATCACACTGGTCTGGGCAGTAGGATGGTAATAAATTGACGTGTCAGTATGTTCCTCACGCTGAAACACATTCCCATAAACCCTTCTGGTCCCAAATAATTTTCTTCCAGCAAGCATGAATGTATGTGCTGATTTCTCTCAGTGTGTGTATATGTCATATTTATATTAGTGTACATTTGTGTTCTTCCTCATGCGTTCGTGTGTCACAGATTATGCGCATGTTTGTTTTAGCTTTTCACAAGCACATGAAATATGCACATTGGTGTGGTTTTTTACCCCTTTGCGTGAAAGTGTGTGTATGTGTATGTGTATGTGTATGTGTGTGGATGCGTGTTTAATCCCTTGCATGGTGATACGGGCAGCATGTGTGTCCGCGCGTGTAAACATCCTGGCGCGTAAACGCCCTAATCTGTTCCCCTTCCCTGGTAATTACACTGACTAACGAGCAAAGCATGGGGACACAAGCAGAAAGAGAGAGAGAGAGAGAAGAAGGACAGAGGGAGGACAAGAGAGAAATGGAGAGAAGGGAAGACAGGGGACAGATGGCAAAAGAATTGAAAAGTTTTTATTGGAGCATCCATGCACACATGTAGGTATCTATACAGAGTGCGTGAGTCTGCATGTGTGTGTGCATGTCAGAGCCAGATGCCCACACATAACAGCCCATCTGTGAGGAGAGCCCTGCCAGACCACTAATCAGGCAATCCATCACCTCTCTACCTGCCACTGGCCATTACTCGCGAGCCACTCACACACATGTACACGCTGCTACAGTGTGTATTCGGAGGTGTGTGAAAGAGAGGTCTTGAAAGCTGATGATAAACAAACTAATTAGGAAAAAAATTAACAGATTGGTCCTTGCGCATCAAGGTCAAACCCTCAAACACACATGGTCACACACACTCAGACATATGCTCATAAGGATTGTATGACAGTTATGCACATTCACATCACCAAATACTCAAACATCCACATGCCTCCAGCACTTATGCACTAAAATACTACTCAAACACACACACACACACGATATCAGACACAGATTATTGCTACTCTGTATGTTTCAAATGCTCACAGTTTTTCAACAAAAAAGCTGAATACACTACTTTCATCATGTGCTTCGGTTTGCTTCAATCTTAGAAGCTCTGAAGGAAGTGGAGTATTAATTGGCAAATTGTTTGGTATCGAGGAATTTGATATGTATCAATAGCAGGGAAGCGGACCATGCCGCAGGAGTAGCTTGAGAAGTTTGTATGAATGTTTTGATACGTTAAGACAGGATATCGCCATTTGGAGACGCTTGCGTGGCTGTTTTCTTTCGGACCTCGACCGATTTTGCATTTCATGTTAACAGGTCCACTTTCAGTTGCAGCCTTCCATTTTTAAATCACCTCCCAACAGGATGCTCAAAACGCTAGCTTGTTTAGCATGCAGGGATGCACAACATGTTGTTTAGACTTGGGAGGTGTGAACATCTGCTCCACTATGAGACTCGGCGACCGACAGTTACCCATAACACTCTTCTCTGCGTAGATCCGGCGTCTTGATAGACACATTTGCCAAAGAAAATGGGAATTGTACCATTTCCTGAATGGTATTAGTTATGGTTTATTTGGGAAAACAGGAAACAGCTCGCTTACCTGCCTAGTTTGTATGGAAGCAGGTAATGACTCTATTTTATATGCTGGACTGTATTCATATACTTTCTCACTCATTTACTCCAGTATTTTTATTTCTCCTTATCTGTCCATTTTATTTCCGTCCTTCCCACATGCTTTTTCTCTGGAACAAAATGACGCTCATGAAAGCAAAGGGAACTGGGGATGTGTAATGAGCTCCTCAGCAATATTACTGACTACACACACATGCAGATAGTAAAATCCACCTGTGTCTGTGTATGTATGAGCGTGTTAGCCTGCAGCGACGACTGCATGAGACGCCGTCTGATCGCTGCCGTAGAGGCAGGAGGGATTTCATCTGGCTCTGAATGAAACATTTTTTGAAACTAAAGGCAGTAGTAGGCTGCCAAACAGAGCGAGAGTATAAATGCACACAGACAAGCAAAATAACAAAAAGCACACACACAGTTAAAGAGTGAGACTGGCACAAAACACGCAGAAGCACACACACACACTGTATGAAGAGTAAAAACCACACTCACACAACATCAACACACCTTCAAATCCAGGACAGTGTGTGTTAATTTGGTTGATGTGTCACCCTCAAAGCTAAATATACACTTTACTTTACTGCCTGTTTATCCTTATCAACAAAGTCAATCGCTCATAACAAAATTTCAGTCAATTTGAGCTTTTACCTACTCCTAAAAACCTGGAAGTACAACACTGAATCCAACCAAAAGTCAGTCAGCATGTGCTTCTGGGTTCATTCCAGTCAGTTCATTCTAACTTGGACAGACAATACAACTAAAAATGGTGGAGAAATCACGAGGAAGGGATGCTTAGGGACAAAAATATGCCGTGGTGTGTGGTTCAGTAAACACAATACAACACAAAACAAAGCTAAACCTAAATACTGTCAGGTACAAGTGCCAAACCAATGAATTTGTGGGAGCCTCTGAGGAAATCATATGGAAAATCTTATAGTACAGTGATGTTAAAAAGCATAATTTTCATCACTGTATGAGCTGCTAATGCTTGACCTATGACTCTAAAAAAAAAGCTCACATGAACTCTAAGGCCATTACAACGATAATAACACATTCCGTCCATTTAAAGTTTTAGTCCCCCGGTTGGCGCAAAAGATCACCCTCCGCATATGGCTATTCACTTATGCTGTACAAAGATGACAAGTCGACAAAGGAAAATTACATACTTACATACATACCCATCTACAAATGCCTATGTTTGAAGCATGTTATACAGTGCCTTCCGACCAGTCAAAGCACTTTTCATTCACCTGTATTTGTACACTGATGGCAGAGCACAGTGCCATGCAAGGGACCAAGGGCTCATCGGCTCATCAGAAACAGAAACGAAGCGCATTCAGACATTCATACACAGGAGGGAAAATCATCAGAGCAATCTGAGGTTGAATATCATGCTCAAGGTTACTTCAGTATGCAGCAGGAGGAGCTGGGGATCGAACCGCAGACCTTCTGATCAGTAGACGACCCGCCCTACCTCCTCTGAGCCACAGCAAATATATGCCAAATGCATATTTAAAATATTACTTATTGTGATATCTGCAAGAGATGTAAAATGAAGCAATTTTCTATATTAATGAACAAATGCCTAAAAGGGGTTTTTAGCTAATGGATAAAAATACATGATTCTTTGCTTATTTTGCAGCACAAAGAAGTCCGTGCAGAGGTGAATGTGGTATTAGAGGCATGTGTACTGTGTATATACTGTTTGTTTGTTTGTGAGTGTGTATATGTATATTAAGGCCTCCCACCTGTATATGACAGACAAAGGACCTCTACTAACAAATAAGCTTCCAAGAGGGATGGTGGTATAAGATCTGCAGGGTTCCCAGACAACAAGTTTTCATTTCTGTGTGTGTGTGTGTGTGTATTTGAGAGAGATACTGTATGTAGCGGTTGGGGCGTTAAGCTGCAACCCTGTGGCGTTGCAGTGATGTGGAGGTGTAGTGATACCGAGCTCACACTGAGCTAAAACACCACCCACGGGTGCCACGTCCCTCAACAGACCTTCACTCTCACACACATACACACATAC
>NW_023340206.1:8889416-8889576 GCF_004916995.1 Morone saxatilis
ACACACACACACACACTCAGGATGGATGGGTTGCCAAAAGGATCTTGGGGCAGTGAAGGAGCAGGAGAGAGAAAAAAAGACACCTGCGGCATTAATCTCAATGCTGAGAATCAACGCTGAAAAATCTATACACCCACACATGTGTATGTGCTCTAAACAC
>NW_023340206.1:8889669-8889905 GCF_004916995.1 Morone saxatilis
TGGTCTGGAACATGTATTAGCCATGGCAAGAGAGGTGCTGTAAAAGAGTTACATTGCAATTTTCTACATAAGGAAGCTGTAGAAAAATTACATACATCTTTTTCATTCTTATTGGTGAGATGTAGGGATTTGGTATCAAGTCCTGTTCTACAAGTGCAACAAGACAGAAACACAGGTAGACCTTCTTTCAGTTCAGGGAAATGTTAATGCTATAGCATACAATGATAGTTTAGACA
>NW_023340206.1:8890017-8894662 GCF_004916995.1 Morone saxatilis
CTCAACCCCATCTAACACCTTTAGGATGAATTGGAACACCAACATTGAGCCAGGCCTAATCGTCCATCATCCCTCACGGACATCACTAAATGCTCTTGTGGCTGAATGGGAGAAAATACTTGCAGCCTGGTTAAAAAATCTTGTGGACAGCTTTCCCAGAAGAGTGGAAGCATATTACTGCCCATGGCTTTCAAACACGATGTTCAACAATGACATAAAGGTGTTATGTTATGTTATGTCCACACACTTTAGACATCCATGTACTTTTGGTCATGTGGGTGTTACAGCAGTGAAGGAAAACAGAAAAATGTAAAATGTCATTATTATTATTCTATCATGTTAACGGGTCTATATATTATTATGATCAATAGTAAGGGCCAAACCTATGAAAGGTAAAGCACTAAAAGCAAGCCCAATCAAAAGAATTGAATTTGGTGCAAAATTATAAATGCTGGTGTGACCAGCCACTAAAGCTGATAAGACATTATATCTTCTGGTTCTCTTTCAATCCTTTCGATAAAAGAGAAAGTGGCATAGATGAAAGAAGAGAGGAAGTTGGGGAAGGACTCTTAAAGAAGAGTGAAAGAAGATGAGATTAGAGTAAATGGGAAGGTGGGACAGCATATGAAAGGGGGAAAAAAGGCATCAGGAGGCAGATAAGAAAAAAAAAGTGGCTGACAAGAAAGGCCAAGGAGAGGAAAAAAAAACATGGATAGATAGATCAATGGATGGATGGCTAGAGAGAGTAAGGGACAGGGAGGAGTGACCAGCCTGGACTCGCCTGTAGTTTCACCAGTAGGAGCAGCTTGTGTGGCAGCAGGACGGCTGTCACCGCTGCCTGCCAACCACGGGCACGCTGGCGCTGCAAAGCATCCACCTGTCATTCAAAGCCATTTGTTTTAAGTTGCTTCCAGGCTTGATTGTTATTGTCACTTGAGAAAGAGGGTGGAGATCTGCCCATGTAGTGCTCATAAATGAGAAATAAAACAAGGTTGTCAAATTGTTGCAGAACGTGCCTTCATGTGCAATCACACAAACGTTCATCTTTTGCATCCAGTATCTGGGATACCACTGGTTGATCCAAATTTGACAAAATCATGCATCCAAACAGTATTTCCACAATCAACACTAAACAAGTGAGGGCACTACAGTTGCAGACCAGAACATAAGGACAGATCTCACTCACTGGGGGATTGCATAATTTGTTGGCTGAAATCTGCAAATTTCCATTTCCCTTTTCTCTATCTCTTTGCAATAACACAACTTTTGCATCCATGATCATATGTACCACCCCCCTCCAAAGAAAAAACATATGAACAGACATACTGACATCCCAATGTATCATGCATCTACCTGCAGAACAACTCACGGACCAGAGAACAACGTCTTCCAACAGCTACAACACGAGTCACAATAATTAGCCTGTCGGAGAGCAGAGTGGGAGTTGAGCCTGCCTGGCTGTTAGCACACAAAGCAACAGTCGACAGCTCTGTGCGTGTGTGAATGTGTGTGAGCAGCGAGGGGTACCATTCTCACAGCCTGTTCTGACCGCCCTACCATCTGCGGGCATGCCGGGTGCCCGCCTGTTGGCCCTCCTATGCCAGGCACTTTGACGTGGTTGCATGGTAACAGGTCTGAGAGGGCGGCTAGAAGCTGGTCTGGCCAAATGGCTTCAGCAAAACACTGATTTAGACGCAGATTGGGCTTTAGACTGTGTGGGCTGTAGGTTGTAAAAAGACATTCATTTCCTTGTTTTGAACATTACATTTGATGTGTAGATTGGCCATCTAAAACTAGCATTAATTGGACACATAACTGGTGGAAATTAGCTAAATGTAAATGAGCTAAAAGGATTGACTTTCATACAAACAGAAGTACTGCAAATGGTTTTACAGATGTTTTAATGGGTGTTGCCAATACTGCTTTATGACACAACATACTGCATTTGTTTTTTTATCATATTAAATAAGCCTTATTCTATTACATTTTTAGAATATCACAGTGAATCAACCTTTTACAGAGTCTCCACATCTCACCAATGCATACAGATTTGTAATTCAATGCAGGCTAAATCAGACGTGAACAGTATTAGCTTAGAAGAGATAAGGCGAAAACCAGTCTTGTGCAGCGAACAAGCAAGAACACAATTTCTTTTTCCGTTCACAAACAAAATGAGACTCCTCACAAAATCACTCTCCCTTACTACTTCTCCCATAGGCGCGCACACACACACACACACACACATCCATTCAGACACACACGCAGGCAGCTGCCTAAAAATAAAATAAGATAGCGAAACAGTGGCTCAATCATCCGTGACTCCATTTTACTCAGCGGCGCCACAGGAAAATTAATTGCACTAATTGAGTAACAGAGTTCATCAAACTGGTATTCTCATTTTCCACATTCATTAGGCACTCTCTTTGTGAGAGCATCCCCGAGGTGATGCTGTGTGTATGCCAGCTGAGGAGAGAGGAAAGGCGACGACACTGCCAGTGGGATCAAACTCAGAGGCATCCGCAGCTAAAAACACTCACAACTCCATGTTTTGCTTTTTTTGCAGCCGTTTTCAAGCTGAAATTTGCATGTCAATGTAAACATCCGGTGTATTTTTTATTTTTTTATAGCAAATACAATCTGCAACCACACACACAAACACATTGACATACTGTACACACTCTACGTAATTATTGTAAGTAGTTAAAGTGAGTTGCAGTTCATGCCTGCTGTCAGTTTTCTCACCAAGGATTTCCTTTGCAATGGATTTCACACAATTGAAGTGTGTTTGTGTTTGTGTGTATGTGTGAATGACAGCAGCAGCAGCCAACTTTGAACTGAATAACAATGCGCGCAGAGACGTAACAACACTGAGAAGGCTGAAGAAACAGATAAACAAGGGTTTCCCCACTGGTGTTAAGCTGGTGTGTACACAGTGTCCATGTGCTAGTATGTGTGTGTTTGAACTACATGCTTATATGCATGCATGTAGTAGACTGCGCAGTTGATCTGTGTTGGGGCTCACATATACACACGTATGCACACACTGACTTTGCCGTCTGCAGCAGCCATCTGCGCTGGAAACAAAGCGGGGAAAAGAGGCTGAGGGTAGGAAAGGGGATAGATGGAGAGCAGTAAGTAGGAGTGTCCACTTACTACACTGTTGCTACCGAAATGTCATTTTATTTAATAAAACTGGGGAGAATTGGACATTTCAGTCTAACATTGAATGTCAGACAGCTTCCACAACTCAGTGGCAGACTTCCATTTACTTTGCAGGTTAATTTTTTGTCTTTTTTCTATCTTTTGTGCTGCTCGGGGGAAGAGATTTGGAATGCGCATTAAGCCCTTTCAGATTTCTGTGAAAATAACACCTGTTTGGTGGATTTTCTCGCAGCAGCAAATAAAATTCACACATGTGAACTTTTCTGACAGATGAAGTGCTGTTGAGCAATTTCAAACTATCTTGACATCACAGGGAATGGAAAGAGAGCTGGAAACGAACTACTGTATGAAATTAGCTTTAGCTCATTTAGTTAAATATAACCTTGCTCTGCCAAATGAGAAGCTATGGCAACAGAACTTCCCTCTTCATATCCATTTCTCTCTTCATACCCACAAATGAAACCAACTTTAAGCAATGGGAGCCACTACACACCCAGTAGTAGTCCAGCACCTCCTTTTTCCACAACAATGACCGGGCATTAACCATGATTGTATCATGTCCACATTACATGCATTTAGTATACAGTTTAAATACCAGTTATTGGTTATTCAAATGTGACATAACTGTGAATTAAAGGCTCTGAAGCCTGCCCTCTACAGCTAACCGCTCCATTGGTTCTGCACACTAGCAGTAGTCAAGCATTGAGCAAAATCAATGCGAACACCACTCAAGCATATGAAATCACCTTACTGCATGCATACATACATAGTTCATTATATATTATATACACGTGTGTGTGTGTGTGGGGCGGGGGGTCATCCAGAGTACAAGTGCCTGCTTTTTGAGTGACGGGTGACACAGGGTGCACGCGAGACACAGCCTGCGGTGACTCACCCGTGTCAGCAGTCGTCCTCCCCTAGGAAGAGGCATGTTCGAGGAGAGGAGATGGCTGAAACCCCTATAATTGGCAGCAGATGACAGTTAGAGGGCCACACACACACACACACAACACACACACACACACTTAAAAGTGCATTTACACTAATACTAGAAGAAAAGGTTGAGTTCAACATGCTATATAAAGTGCCAGCATGCACACACAGGATATTTTATAAAATATCTACGAACGTTTTCAAGACACACCACACACACACACACAACACAAACACACCACACACACACCACACACACACACAACACCAGCACACACCACGCACGCACACACCAGATGAATGACAGGGTTGGGCAGCTTTGTGCACAGTTGAATGTGGGAAAGTTGTTTCTTCCAGTTCAGATCTCCATATAAGCTGACTAGACTCTCAGAGAGGAACAGTTTTTCTCTCGGCTCCCTCTCACCTCTCTCTTTCTCTCGCTCTCTCTCTCGCTCCTCTGTCTGTCTTTTCTGTGCTCTCTTTCTCTCTTCTCCAGCAGGCTTCCATTTACCTGACACACACACACACACACACACACACACACACACAA
>NW_023340206.1:8894762-8903743 GCF_004916995.1 Morone saxatilis
TCTCCAAATTGCACAGTAAAAGCTCTGCTTTTTTTTCTGTTCTTTAGTTTGTCATTTATGCCCCTCGGTCCAAAAATGTGCTGTCTACATTTGGCATTGGAGGTAAATGTTCCCCCAGCACACACTCATTATTTCAATCCTCACAAGGCTGTGGACAGGCCCGGCCACTCTGACAGCGTTTGATGCTCTCTTGCTCTTTCTCTTTCTGTGTCACCATTTCTTTCCCTTGATGGAGAGGCTTTCATTCTTTCTTTCTTTTTTTTTTTTAATGTTTATCAAAATAGTTGTTGAAACAAACAATTTAAGGTAAGTTAATATAGCAATGCATTCAGGCACTTATTTTGTGTCTTTATATCCTTCTTTTCTTAACATACTTCTTGAGGGTCTTTGCCCTCTTCTTCTTCCTCGCTGTCATTCCTCCACTGTACCCTCCACCATCACCGCTGCCTCCCTTCCTCCCCATGTAAGCCGAGTGGAATAATCACCTGTTATGCTCCCTGACAAAACACCAAAGCTGGTGTAAAGCCAACATGAAGAGTGAGTCACCAGAGTGTGAAATCTATCTATCAACCAATCTCACGCACTCGCTGAGAGCGCTCCGCTTGACACAGTTTGCCACGCCATTTATTGAGTCTCTGTGAGCTTGTATATAACGCCAATGGCAAAGAACACACATCAAAATACCGGCATGGTCAAACACACAGTGAGAAAATGCTTTATATCTGTAATCTGCAATACATGACAATATAACTGTGCTATTAGAAAAGTTCTTAGGTGTTTGAGTTGTTGAATCATGCTTGTAGATGACAATAATGATAGAAGGAACACTGTAATGGAATGACATGATCCACACAGTTTAATTACTAATGCATCTATTTTTTAAAATAATTAACTGATCTTAAAATTGCTTGTTACAACTCTTCTTATTGCAAATAAATTCACTTGATATAAAACAGATATACAACAGAGAAAAGCAGAAATTTGAATTTAAATTTATAAAGAAAAATGCTTATTATTTTGGGAAGGTGGAACTAGCAATTTAACATGTTTATCTTGTGAATAAAAATAATACGCATTTTTTCTTTATAAATGAGAAATGATACATACTAATGACAAAACCCCAGCTGTATTCAATTTTCCTGAATCAAAACAGAGGGGAGGGGTAAATTCTCATATTTGAGAAACAGGAACTAGCACATGTTTGGCATTTTGAATGATAAAAATATGCCTTTTGCACAACAAATAATGAATTTATCATTAAATCTTTTGGCAATTAAATTTTTTGTAGATAATGAACTAATAAGTTACGCAAAAAATGGCATTACACTAAGAATGTGCAAACATGAGCCACCAATAAGCATTCATGCTACTGGCTATATGTTAATTATAAACAAGGAGCTTATGCCGTATGTGATTAGGGATTAATCATTAACATTACTATTCTACTCCACCGATGATTTGACACATGATGATACGACTCAAATCGCAGCTTGTACAGTATGGTTGCATGCAACAATGGGACAGAAGCATGTAATTCTTTTATTTGAAGTGACTGTGTATCCACAAGAGAACAACACTTCAGTGTATTGATTGTGACTAAGATGTTGGACATTCACAGCTCTGCTGCATCTCCGCATCAAGGACGCAATCCAACTGCATGGTAATCCTCCAGTGAATTATACAGCCAGTGAAAATGATGTGGTGCGCAGAAAATGCCCGCACTAAATATTTACAAAAGCCCCATAACTGATCAGAATGAGCCTTTTGAGAGTGACTAGGGAGGTAACACAATCGGAGAGGAGTGACCTTGCAAGGGAGGTGGGGGGGGATAGCGGCCTGGGAGAGAAAGGCAGCAATTATGTGGTGCGTGAGTACCTCGGCTGTTGGGGAGCGGAGGAGGCTAAGACAGAGGGAGGGAGAGCGGAAAAAGAAAAAAGAAAAAGAGGGAGATCATCACTCTGCAGTTTGCCTGTGGAGGCACACGGAGAGATAGAAAAGGGGGGATAGGAAAAAAAAGAGTGAGAGCACAGGCATTTCTACGTTCCCTCGTTACCCCCGTTCACCAATCTCCCAGGACTGAAGATGTGAAGTTACTGCACAAACACTGTGGAAAGTCACTTATCGTTATTGGTCCACAGCCAAGCATTTTAACTAGTGATACACAGGCCCACATATGAAGAGGCAATGCTTCCTGGCACATTAGAAAGTTTATTTTTGGGCCTCTCTGACTTTCATTCAGATATCCTCAAGTGGATTTGACTCTAGAGAGCGCTGATACGATATGCTTGGTTTTCCTGTAAGGGAGTGTGTGCCAGGTGTGTGTGTGTGTTTTAGGAGCTTGGGTAAAACATTTATTCCTGGGTATCTGTGGGTTGTATCAAGGGATTGTATCAAGTGAGACTACTGTGACAAGTGTATGCTGGAGTGTGTGTGTGTGTGTGTGTGTGTCCACGTTTGTGTGCCTTTGTTCAGCGTGTGTGGCTGTCAAAGATATGGACAGGCACACTTGTTCCTTTATGAGCGGACCTGGTGGAGCTCCGCTGGGACGCAGTGTCAAAGCAGAGAGGAGAGGGGAGGAGAAGAGAGAAAAGGAGACTAGTGTGCAAATTCCACCTTTTGAAATGACTTTTGAAATGTTGCAAAAACAGTCAAGAAAAGCCAGTTTTACCACTATATGACTACATCATAAAAGCAAGCCTCCAAGGACTCTTGAATGACAAACCTTTTTAGAATTAATATGCCAACAATGAGTCATCACCTTAATAAAGTATCCACACAAACAGGCTGTCAGTATGTCAAACAACAATGAATATTGGGCAATTGTTTGGCGATGTCACTGAATATTGGTCCTATTCCATGCTTTCGAAGACAATGTCAATGTCAGTGACAATAATGTTGTCAGTCGGAAACAAAAGCGGAAGATATTTGTTATAGTGCCACAAAACTTTTCTTGGACGACGTCGGGTGGATAGTTTGCCACACAAAGCAGATGATTTTGGCAAGGGAGACAGCTGTTCGCATCTTGTCATGTGGATGAGTTGTTTCAGGTCCTATTGAGACAATCATTTGCTCTAAGAAGGCTGGTTCAGCCATTTAACACCTTTGCATCCACGCCAGATGACCCCTGCATTTTCTTTGTCTCAGCAAGAGTCGGTGCAGTGGTCCCATTGAAATATATTTCTATAAAGCACATAGGGATAAACAATGCAAACTAGCTTAAGCTATTAATTATATGGGCATGTTGCATTGGTCCACGTACAATACTGTGTACTGTATCATGTAAAAACAAAGATTCAGTCATACAGTTTTGAAGGTCACTGACAAACGAGAGATTGGATAGAGGTGCATCAGGACACTTGTATGGATCATTTGGCAAGGCAATGACAACCTATTTTGTCATTTAGATTGACTGATTTCTTTTAGATTCAAACCATCTCAAATCTGGCACATTCAATCATAAAGACTGCACTGAAAAGACAAGTGTAACCTTTCAAGTGTAACATTTCAGAATGACTTTTGGACAAGTGAAAGTAAACCATTGATTAATTTATTGAAGAGATCTTATGTAAAGCAACATTTTATGTGGAATATAATAAGATATTGACTTTTATTACATTTTAGTAAATAAATATGTTATAGTTCACGGAAATGTAGGCCAACCTGTGTTGAAACTCAGTGACTCCAAAAGTATCTCAGTGTCTCTAAATCCCAATCTACGACTATTTCTACACACCCTCAATGCCACAGGCAAACTCTTTCTGTGTCTTTTACCCTGGGAAAGTTGATTTAAGGGGTCCATCTCAGCTCAGTGTGGGCCGACTCCAGGCCATTGGTCAAGACAAGGCCAAGAGTTCACTGCGGTCAGCTCTGAACTGATGGTTAACGTTTTTACAACCTTTCTGGGCAATATGGAGAAATCATCGTCTGTCTGCTCGACAGCAGCAGGGGGCTCATCAGCCATTCCACACATGCTCTCTCCGTCTCTCTGCCGTGAGAGCATTACATTAGGAGAGAATGAGCATAGTAAAAAATGTCCACCTTGGTATTACTCGTTCCCACTTTTAACTCAGGCTTCCTTGTTCTCTTACCACCGTCTCCCTCCCTCACACCTCAATTCTTTATTGTCCTTGGGGGGGCAGCGCTTTAATTCCACCGCTTCCCCTCTTTGACTTTGAATTAATGTACACCACACTGAAACTGGCAAAGACAGGAAGTATATTTCCCCTGCTTTGAATCCTGCCTTTTTTGATTTTTGTGAGACTGCCGGGTGGCAGAACATGTGAGCTTGCTCCTCGATGTGTTTGATGTCTAGACAGGCTTGAAGTTGCAGAGTCATGGGGGACATCTCTTATATTTTACATGGTGGCTAGGGGGTAACGTACTGTGAAAACACCACTTATGTTTCTGGTTTTGAAACTTCATGAAGGGTCAATCCAGGCTCAAAGAGAATTGGCAAACAGCAGCTCAGAAAACTGTTGACTCGCAGTTCCTTCATTTGATACAGCTAAGTTTTAGATGTTTTTACCAAATGTGTTCTTGCCAAAGCAAACAGGATTTTTATTTTTATATTTTTCTAGTAAGGAATTTGTGAAAATTAAGCAATTCAATGACCAAAGAAAGGTGTCGCAGATTCAACCCCAGTTTCCACTGACAAGGGCTTCTATCCCACCTGACACCTATAACCAGTTCACTTTTTATTCCTAGACAACTGTGTTTTTGTGAAGATTGATGGGAGCATAAAGACCACTGTGTACAGGGACAAAGAGCTTGTCCAATGAGCACTCGGGGCCAGCTGGTAAAAGCATAATAAAAATCCCAACCCAAAACCAAGACGAATTGCAAACTCAACAGAGACCACCTGAAGTGACTAAAAGCGGGACTCCCTAATGTGGCTGGGCTGTCAGAAAGAGAATCAAGTCAGAGTCTTCAAGTCTCAGGAAGCCTTAACATCTCTGCTGGTATACTCTTAAAGACAGGGATCCCCCAGAGAAGAAGATTGGAGTGATATACTGCATGACATGCGAAAACTGTGGGGAGCACTACCCAAGTGAAACAGCTAGGACCCAGAACGAGAGACCAAATTAACACTGGAAACAGAGGACATCAGGTGTATCAGTGTGTAACAGTCAGTAGATGGTCGAAGAAAGATCCAGGTGGCCTTTCATATTCAACACCAGAGACCATTTTGAACTGATAACCTACAGTATATGACTACCTGTTACCAGGTTACTGAACTTCCATAGGTCTGGTGGAAGAACTAAACCATCTCCATGACAACTGTGCAAGCTGCATAAAGCGCACAAGATAAAAGTCCAGGAAAAAACAACCAAGTACATAAAAAAATCAATAAGGGATAGGATGGGGTCTTTAGTAATGGTTTTATTCAGTACATTCTTGAACTGAAGCTTCCACAAATTGTTATGTTAGGAAAGACGGTTATGTATCATCAACTTTGTGTTTTTCAAGTGTCATTTTTCACTCGATCTGAAGTTAGATTTCAACCAGTAAATAGTCTCTGCTAATCTCAGCCCAGCTCTAAGTAAGATAAAATGCTCACAAAGACAGAAAAAGGGGATTCAAGACAATTGCTGATGGTTCTGGCTGACTACTCTTAACACCATTATCAATTTCTCAAAAGTTAAAATGAACAACATTTATTCTTTACAGTCACACAGTCCAAAGGTTTGGTCATCCCCACCACTGACTCCTGAATCCTGAACATACTCCAGTATCTTAGCTTCCTTATCAGAATATCTCTGGACAGACTTGGCAAAATGTCACATAAAAGCAGCCTTTCAGAAGACATTTTCACCTCACACCAAAGCATGAAGATATATACCTTTTACCCAAGTCCATCATCAGCTTTACTGGCAACAGCAGCAGTGTATAAAAATGCAATCCTGAGCTACACCTGAAGGATGGACTTGAAATCAATTTTCTCCTTTTGGCCCCTTTTTTGATATCCTTTCTCCTCGGCTGCATCCTCTGTCTGCTCCTCTGAACTGTTTGTGAAGCATTGAAGTTCACTCTGGGATTTGAAGTTTGGAGGAAAGCTGTCTGGAATATTTTTGGCCATATTTCTTTTTGAAAAAGGTTTCTATTGGATTTCTGGTTTGAAATAACAAATCCAATGACGTTTGCAGTTCAGTCTGTATTACTAAACGCTTTTCGACTGTCTCCCACAGTGAAGAAGACACAGAGAAGAAAAAAGACAGATATAGTTCCAAAGATATCAAATAAAAAGTATTCCTTAAATAATTTCATTGTTACACAGTGACTGTCATTTCTAGTTTGGGGATAAAAAAGTGTAAGCGTTTAAGTTTGAACATGAATAAACTCTGCAGAGGGAACATTAAATTTTAATCTATGTGCCAGATAGTTCTGCTTGGGATTTAGATATTTAAAAGTGAGTTGTTCATTTTTCACAATACAACTACTATAGAACTCCCTTGTGTTATTAGGAAGAGACCTAAGGTAGACAACTTGAATGGATGAAAAACAGATGGTTAGCACTTACAGAGGTTATTGGAATTAGTCACTGGGAATAGAATCCTCCCAACACATAAAATACTAATTGGCCTGCATTTGGCCTACACAAAACACAGTGAAGGCTGAAAGTAATGTCCTTTGTCTTGTATGTGTTTGGACATAAACTAACAAATTTTTTTATCTGATGATGGCGCTATTTGAAAAGTTAAGGGATCACCCAAGTTATTGCAAGTCATCCTGGGTGGCACATGACTATAGCTCATTTCATGGAAATCCATCCAGTAGTTGCTAAGACATTTCACTCAAAACCACAAATGTCAGACTCACGGTGGCGTTAGAGAAAAAGTAATGGGATCACTGTCTTCTAAACGCTAAATCCGTGCTAGTAGCATGGCTAAAAATGTATTTCTAAACAAATATGACATAAACATGTCGTAATCTGAACACCTTCTTGCAGTCTGCAGTGCCTGAGGGAGTCCACACCAGCCCTTAAAGAGCCCAGAGATGAAAAGACAAACACATTGTGCACTTATACATCAATACAGAAGGCAATACAGAAGAAGTTACTCAAGCATGAAGAATACTCATCTTCAGCAAACTCGAGTTTGCTGCATTTTCCATCCATATACCAGAGAGCAACATAGTGATTTTCAAAGAGCAGTGGTAAAGTCAGCATATGAATTAAATATTCTGTTCAGCTATTCTCTTTTTTAAAAACACAGCATGCTGGTGAAGCATTTTTTAAAGTAAACATGTTAGCTTGGCCTGGCTTAAACTCTCTTCTTGAAATTTTAAATACGTAAAGAACATGAGGTAAATGATAACAGTTACACCTAGTGTTGGGGGACAAAAATCATACAGTGAGATGTTAAATTGAATCTTCCTCTCCTTAAGCAGCTCATTTAGTGATCCCTCACACATTTAAAAGCCCAGTGTGAGAGTAAAGAATCTGACTGAAAATCTGAGTTTGACAGCAACTTAGAGCCTCATTAACTCCACAAATGGTGCAGTGAACATCTACCTTTCAAAGGAAATATGAAAACGACTCCACCGAGGACCTGACGGTCTTTACTGTTATGGAGAACAGGCCAAGTCCAATGAACCTCACATCAAAATAGATCGAAGAGGAGCAAATGGGTTTAATAGTCTATTGATGGCGGCCTCTGTGTAACCCGGGCCGCTGTGACCCCACTTTGACGACGACATCAGGAGGGCCAGCCAAGGCTACAGCTTAATGCCGCGTAGCTAATCACCTCAAAATCGAGCCGCTGTGTGTGTGTGTGTGTAAGTTTACGCAAGTGGATGTGTGCACATGCAAACATCTCTCAAGTCAAACAGCTCTGTAATTAGTCAAAAATGAAAAGCAGCAGCAAGGTTCAAATGTTTGGCAGATATTCATTAATTGCTGATGGAAACACGGGGAGGACTGAGGTCAGTTGGTTTAGTCACTCTCTTATCTGCGCAGCACACAAAGGTGCATGGAATGCTGTCGGGGCATTGTGGGAATGATTGCTGTTTGAGAAATGTTTGACAGGCAAAAAGGCTCTCAGAGGCAACAAGTTCTTTTGGGACAATTAGCAGGTTCATCAGTAATCTGTCACAATTTTGACAGCTGATGTTTTGGCCTGCTTATTCACCATGCTGCACAAAATGAAGACTCTAGACTTGATTCAAAAAGACAAAAGGTGAAAGAAAAGCTCATTTACTTAAGTAAAAGTACCAGTACACAAATGTAAAAACATGCATTGCAGTAAAAGACTGTCATTTAAAATCATTCAAAAAGCATTTTACTGATTTCTTCATTTATTATATATAATTATACCATTTTGGACAACCAACCTAAAGACACTTCACCCCAACTAGCCACTATTGTATAGTATTGGAGTAAATGTACTTCCACCACTAGAAATGTCTTAAAAGGCAAACAATCTGCCAAATACAGACAGTAAAGTGATAACTTCTGTTGAAGAAATACAAGACCAGATTATCAGCAATGCTAATGCACCAAAATCTGCAAACAAACCGTATTTAAGCATGCGAAAGCATTGTTTGCAGTCAACAAATCAGCAGCTATTACACCCTTCTTCCCCTTTTTATGTCTCGCTCAGCAAATAATGATTGAATTTGCATTCCAATCAACTGCGCAAAACCATAACCACAATAAAGAACCCATAGTGTTTCATGAACTATGACATAAACCAGATTTACCACATGATGCTCATACATAATTGGAATGAATTACAGTAAATAAACCATACATTACTCATGACTATTGCAGAGGGCTCTTCTGCACCCACACCAGGAGAAAGGAAAGGGGGGTATGCATGGCTTACCTAGAGGAGAGAAGAGAGAGAGAAAGAGTGATCATGATGTCAGTGTCACAGTATTCATAATTAATATCCCTGAAGGATACAACTCACAGACGGTGTTGCAGCGTGAGGTGTAAATACAGTGTAGGTATCACATTAAATGTGATACCTACACTGTATTTA
>NW_023340206.1:8903843-8907824 GCF_004916995.1 Morone saxatilis
ATGTGATACCTACACTGTATTTACTTTTGTTAGCCAACCTGCGGCTATTTTGTTCCTTTTCTCCACAACTACTGTAGAAAGAGATTTAAATCCATCAAATGACTTCTAGTGAGTGTTTTTGCACATTCTGATAACAGAACAGAGAACTAAACTCGAAGTTGGCTGTAGTTTGTGATTCAGGCCTCCTAAATAACAGCATTTCAAAAGGAGTTTTGACAGTCCCTTCCTGTCAGTCGGGTGATTTGTTTCGGCAAAAGCAATTTTCTTTCAAAATATATATCTGTTAGTTTACAGATACAGTGCAGGGTGCAGATAGCAGGATCACCATCACAGCTATGCCCAGACACTCGGAGCATTTACGCATGGTTGAAACACCACTTCCAGCACACATACACACACTTCCTCAAAGCTCTGGCTTTTCTGCAGCGAAAATAGGCCAGTAAAGTAAATAAGCCACTCTGATCTTTATTTCAAAGGAAGACATATGATGTTTATCGCAATAAAGTAAATTCTGAGAAATATGTCAAAAAGCTACCACACAGCAAAGGCGAAAGTGAGAGGGGAAAGCAGAATAAAGTAAGCCAGACAGGAACAGAGAGGGTTTGTGTGTGGGGAATAAAAGAATGACACCGCAGGAGCTGGGGAGCCGCGGGGTTCTTGCCGTGCACTCATTGATTTCTCATTAGTAAATTCAGACCTCGATTTCATCAGCCCGGGCAAAGAAAGACAGCTAACGAAGGCATGGCAGGTACTTTGGTCTTATTTCCCGCCAGAGGGCAAATTTCCATTCTCCTTTAGCTTGTGATTAGGAAAGGGAAGAGGATGTGGATTCAGTCATGGAGTCTCTTGTCCGCCCTTGGAATGAAACCCACTGGAAGGCTTTTGAACAGCAGGTCTCTGCCCAATTAGCCAGTCCCACCAAAACAGGATTTCCTGGAGCGTAGTTTTTTAGAGAGATTGATGCTTCATTAGCTAAAGCTATTGAGTATTGTTCCTGCATCTAAAAAGGCACTGGAGAAGAAATTCTGGCAAGCTCAAAAGACTACTGGGTATTAGACATATCCCATTTACCTGATCCTACTCCTAAAAAGCTGGTCAGATGGGCCTTTCATTGTCCGGTAAGGTGTAATGATTTCAAAGCATGCACAGCTCGCAGGTTAGGTGGTAATGTGCACTGAATGGTTGGTTAGGTGCATTTTTTTTCGGCAAATTGGACTGGTCAACTCTAAATTTAAGTGTGCACGGTTAGTCAGGCACGTTCATTTCAGAAAATATACAGAACCCTCATTAGATGGCACTGTGTACTCTGCTGCCACTGGGGAGGTATTGCTGGGAAAAACTCATTCTTTTTTTCACCATTCATTTTATGAGAATAAAGATTGGTTTTATCTGTCAAATATCATATGAAGGGAGAAAAGCCTGCAGTATCTGTGGGCATGTTAAAAAGAATATTGTGTTTTATTGCTGTTGGAATCAGACAAGAGAGGCATTGCTTCTGATATATCAGCCAGGAGATCAGGTGGATCGTTGCTGGATAGGTTTTTTCATATCTGTGACATCAATGTGCTGGACGGCAATGAAAGAGAGAGTGTGAGAGTAAAAGACAAACGAGAGAGAGGGGGAGTGAGAAGAGATGAAGAAGGTCGTCATAGATCTTATCGAAATATAGAGATATCCATGTCTGGTGTTATTTTAACACACAGATGCAACACGCAGACAAAGATACACTCCCTCTACACTCTTTGCATTTATTAGGCAGCGTACAGATGGAGCCACTATCAATACACACATACAGTCATACACACACTGCTGTTGCTGGCTCTAATTAACTCAGTTTCCCAAACAAAATAACTGCAGAGGCACGAATAACCACATCTGGGAGTGGAACACTCAGCATCAATCTGAGACAGCCGGCCCGAGAATTATGGAGGGGGGGGGGGGGCAGCGGGGAACGGGCGACCGAGCAGCCGCCAAACGCCACAGCCGAGAGGACAGAGCGGGCACGAGGCAGTAACATACAAGAGCAATCTCTGAATCCTAAAATGTGGATTAAATGGAGTGATGGACATAAATGTAAGGACAATTCCTGCAATCTTCTCACCAATGTGTCAAAATGTTGGTGGCAACAACACAAACGGCTGAATAACAGTACGAAGACAAGGGTTGTTAAACAGTGACTTAGATTAGATTATCTAAATATAGAGCCAAACAAATAGCCTTTTAAGTGGATTAGTCAATAACAAAAATGAAAACACCTGTAATGTGTACCACAAGGCGCCCCCATCATCGCCCCAGTCCATCGAGGTAACCTTAACTTTTAAAGTTCTGTTTTTGCGTAACAAACTCGTGCCACTTCAGTAACCTACCAAGGAAGCCTGTGACGGTTACAGAATCTATTTTTCTGCTGCTCCAAAACACTATTCCATCTTCGAGCTCCTTTCAACTTTAGGTTGACCTGAAAGTTTGCACGGCAGACTGCGTCAGGATAAAATGACAAACTTAATACTGAAAAATAAATTCAGCTCAGACACAGCAATTCGGCAACACTCAAGTACTGAAGCACGAGCCAAATACTCATCATGATGAAACTGTTTTGCTTTATAGACCAAAATAAAAATTAAACACTTTAAATTTCCAGTTTTGTAAAAGGTCCTATTTTGCTTTGTGTTTATCCTCCAGGCATAGCCTAACCATATACACCAACCCTTAACTGACATCTTACAACTGCAGACAACCTGGTGCGCCACAACCTTCCGCCCGATCAAAAACACCCCTAACTTTAACTATAATGTCATGAGCTTTAAATAGTCATCCATTATCTGTACTACCCACGCGTAGCCTTATTCACTGTGCCTTAATACTAAAACGCGCGCGTACGCGCAGATCCCACTGCGATTGGAACCAGGTACAACACACTTTGTAGAATATTATAGAGTGGACTCGATCTACTTCGTGCATTGGGTGACTGAAACCCTGATCCTGTAAATAAACACCTCATGCTCACCCTCTGTCAATCACCACACTGCTATTCTGCATCCATTCATTCCCAATGCAAGCACTTATAAGCTTGTGTCCTTCAAGACAAACAGCTGCCTCAGCTGTCTTGATGTGGACTCCCACGAAAACAGCAAGCAGAAGCACCTGCATGATCAAAAAGGTCCACCTCATTATCTTTCTTCCTTCCTTTCCTCAACACACAAAAAGCTCATGCTGCACCGGCGTTGACTCGCACCAAGGCGCGATTAAGAGAGAGTGAGTGTGTGTGGTGTATGTGCATTGAGGGATAGGGGGGTTGTGTGATGCGTGATCTTCATCCAACCGGGCCCTTAGACATGGGATTATGGCGTAAGCACTAAAAGCAAAGGCAAGTGTCCTCATGGATAAACAGTAACAAGTGAGGGGGGGGGGGGGGGGGTTGTGGAAGGTGTTATTTATGTATTATGCTTTTCCAAAATATTAATACCAATTCTTGACACTTCATCCTGGACAACATTCAGAAACAAAAGGCCCTTTTTCACATAAAACCATTGACTTCCCCACACGTAATAGGTGGGAGGGGCAAGGAGGGTGCTTCACCTTACCACAGTGTTCATGCAGTTAAAAGTTTACCTCAGTCAGGGAATAGCTGGCGCGCAAAGTCTAAAATAAAATGAAATCGTTGTTTTCACAGAGAACCCCAACGGTGTTTGTTTCCGTCAAATTGTGAAGCAAAGCTCTGGTGTGGAATAAGAAGAATGGTACCCTAGACTGGAAAGGGAAAAAAAAATACACCAGCTTATCATTGCTCTTTCATTCAGTAAACCGCACTTGTATTATAGCTCACAAAGTGGAAAATAAGCTTCGTCTGATAAATCTGACAGCAGATGTCTGCTGAAATGCTGCTGTTAGAGGTTTTATTCAAAATATGTGCTTTAATATTATATGTATATTGTATTATTATGTATGATGTACAACCCTTTCATATGTCCCACCTGCAAATAG
>NW_023340206.1:8907924-8913606 GCF_004916995.1 Morone saxatilis
AAGAAAAATAAAACAAATTAGAACGCATGGTGATAAGATTAATAAAATACGAAAAGAAAAAAATAAAAGATAAGCAAATATAAACCCTAGACTTGGTAAACGGGGAAAAAAAATACCAAAACAAACAAAAATATAATTTCGATCAGCTAACACCACTTGCCTATAGCGTCACAAGTGGCAAATAAGCTTTCGTTTTGATAAAGTCTGACAGCAATGTTCGCTTAAAATGCTCTGTTTTAGGGGCTTTTATTCCAAAATTATTGTCTTTAATTTGATAATGTATTATTGTATTTTATGGTAGTAGAAATCAAAAAAAAAAAAAAATAAACCCTTTCATTGCCCACTGCAAGATACTGTGATTGGTAGGCATTAAAGATTTCCAGTTTTTCAAATAATTTGACCATTTAAACTGTTGTATTCAACAGTAAAAGACATGTAATTGCCATGCAGTCCATACACACAAGAATGCCATTTGGCGAAACTTAGTTTGTGCAGCTTATTCACATTGTCGGCGTTTCTCTCTCTTCTCCTCTCGGTCTCTCTCTCTCTCTCTCTTTCTTGTTGTGGTTCTCTCCATCCCCCAACAGGAATCGAGGACACACCCTTGCCCTAAAAACTCCCAATGGGAACCTGAATTTTTCTTAAACAGTGTCTGTATGTGATTTGTTGTTAGATGTCAGTCAGTATGTCGTAGAAGGGAAGCAACACCCCGCCACCTTTCTGTGCCGAAGAGAAATAAAAGCAAAATTGTGCTATGGAAAGTCAATCCGCCAAAAGCTAATTTTAACGGCGTTAAACAAAAACAGTGTAAAATAAATGTGAAATCTGTGAAGCAAAAAAGGGATTCTATGTGTGGGGGGGTGTGTGTGTTTGTTTACAGGGGTGGGCAGAGCTGTTCTCCCTCTCCTTCCCATCATCTTGGTCTCTTTATCATCATAAAAGTAATTAGCATAAAGGTCGGATTTGTGTAAACAGTGAAAGCAGGCTTGGATAAGGTTCCACATGGATGAGGCCACCTCTGCAGACGTCCTACTAAACATGTTTGTAGACGCTGCCATCAGTGTGCGCCGGCAAGCGTGACAAAGAAAGGAAGCCAGTGGACCAGAAACATTTGTTGGTGCAGTGAGATCGAGCATTTCCAGAAACAAAAGCTCTACAAGTGCATCCAACATGTGAGTCAATATGTAGCACTTTAGGTCAAGCATTTCCAGTATGCATCATCCTCCATGTTTTTTTTTCTTTTCTCAAAATCAGACCAGAAGTGTAGCAGCCATGCTTTGTACAGCTTTATGTAGAGTGCCCTCTTCGGGCCAAAGAATGTACACTATGTGGCCAAAAGTATGTGGACACACCTGCCAACATATTGTATGTTTATGTGCTTTGTGTCTGGGGCTCGTTTTCATGGTTTGGGCTGTGAGGTTTTAACATGACAATGAAGAACAAGTCCTCCAAATTAAACAACAAAAAAAGTTGTCCATGCCCTCTAAAAAGACACATAAAAAGGTTTTCTGATCTCACACACATCGGCAGGACACCTTCCGAAGTGATTACAAATCACTGTGAATGGTCGTTCCAGATCATTGACCTTTGGTTGGAAATTAACAGTATTCTCCCATGGCCCAGTTGCACAAAGCCAAGTCGATGAGGAAGTGGCAGCCAGGTTCCATGTATTTTATCTTGTTAACATGTAAGCACAATGCTAATAGTTCTTGTTCGCAAAACACCTCCTGGTAAATTGGCTTTATAGTTATCCCCCTACGGATAAATGTACATAGATTTAAAAAAAAGAGAGAACAATCTTGCAACACAGTTCCTCCATCATAAAAAATACACCAGAGATTCAACATCACCTTCACACCTCCCGGCCAGCACTTAACACCCCACTACTCACACACACCTTCCTCCTAACACCATAAAGGGTAGATGTCACTTTTCAAAAAAACGTCTCAACACTTAACAAGACATGTCATATCACCTTTAGCTCCACTTCAGGAAAGAAATCTCCTTAAAACAGCTTTATGTAAGTTGATTTTAAAACATTCAAACATTAACCAAAAGGAATATGAAGAAATAACAGTTTGCAATATAGCGACAGCTTATAAAGGTAGCTAATGTTAATGACAGTGTTCATATGTTTGCTAAGTTAGCTGTTTGTGGAAAGAAAGAAAGACCTATGGGACGGACTTTGCATTCCATTGTTTGTAACAAACGAGGTGGAGTTTGAATTCGACAGGTGGCCAATTCTTACATATAGCTCCTTTAAAGTTTAACACAAGCAGACCAGCGATTCTCCTATAATGAAACACACACCTGATTTTCAGCAGGGATACTACTGGTGAAGAAAAGTAATTACCTATTCATCTCACCTCCTTGCTCACCTTTTCACTGTGCTACACTGTCTCTTTTATTGTGTCTGGAGATCAACAGACAGACCTCTCTCGACTTGACTGCTCATCTTATCCTGGATTGAAGCATGGCGGCACAGAGATTTTGCCCTTGCGGTTAAAAGAGTGCAGCTATTTTGAAGTAAAATCCACCGGCGGGTAGGCTTTTATACCACAAGGTATGGTGTTAATTTTTTTCGCACTGAAAGCCTCTGGGCACAAATGAAGAATTAGGTCTCCCTGCTATGATGTTCTAAATATGCAAGGGGCCGGTCGATAAGAGGATATAGTGCAGTAGTCATGTAGTGGTGAAAGCTTATTGTCTACTTCCTGTAAAAATGTCAATGTTAAATGAAGTGATTCATCTCTCAAATAGAGAGAAACCGCAGTAGATAACTGATCGCCCATGGTCAGCCTTGTAAATGAAGGGGCTATGGTGAAGGTGCCCTTGAGAGATTTGTGTGTTTCTGTGTGTTTGTGTGTGTTCAGATTGTGTAGAAACCAGCGGGTGAGGCAGGGGAAGTAGAGGGAGGTTTGATGTCTCCCACACATAAACCATGATTAACACAGTTGGGTTTCAAAGATCTGAGCACCGCCAAGAAATAGTGCTCAACTGCACTCATGCAAGTACACACGGACGTGCACAGGGGCACATGCTCACACACACGCAACAGACATACACACACGCGCACAAATATACTCACATTCTGAGGCATGACAGACAGAAATAAAGGAGAAAGGAGCACTGAATTACTGCTCCACAGCCATACCACGTGTCTTTAAACATGCCACATTACACTCTATTCATTCTCTCTCTTCAGACAATAGCTCTCACTTCAAAACAATTAGAGGGCAATGACACAAACCCTTGATGAAAGTGGCACCGTTAGTTAAAAGGATGGAAAATGATACAAATGATTTATGCAGAGACTTGGGAGAGCCACGCTTTTCAACAAAAGCCAATTGACCCACACTCCTGCCCACCCTCCACCTACCCCCAACACCCCCTCCACCATACCCCGCACCCACACTTGTGTGATTGAACCGTGGCGTAATCTGTCATTCAGTGGCGGGCACTGCCAAGATTTCATTACAATAGGAACTAATGTGAGAAAAGCAATTATTCCACTCCCATAATGCACTACTTCAGCACAACGGTGACCTTTCCGTCTATGATTGTTCATTTTGAAAAAAGTGTTCTCCGCCGTGAATATACATGAATATCAACACTCACTAGTCTCACAATATTCAATCTCACCGTGTGCCTTTTTATGTCTGGGTGGAAGGTAACAAAACAAATTTTAGTTAAGTCGGAAACCATGGATTCTGTGGACTGACCACAACTGTACACAAATCAATAAATCAACGCATACAAACGAAAATAACGCTTTCGATGCCAAAATCTTGGTCCCTTGCCTACAGACTCTACATTAATATGCAAATATATAGAGATAATATAATACAATATAACACTGTTTCTAAATGGCCTCAAATGTGACACTTTTGTACTGCAATTTCTTCTTTCTGACAGCGATATTATCTGTAATAAGACAATTTCAGCCAATATATTGTCCGGGGGTAACTTTAATTGACAGAAGATACTAGGTGGACCTAAGCCGTAGACTAATCACCCTTAACAAGCTCATGTGTCTAAAAACTGTAAAGTAAAAGATATAGAGCGACTGAAATATGTCTGAAATATACAGAGCCTCTAACAATTCAGTATTGCACAAGCAAGCTCCAAAAACACTTCCCACAATGTAACAGCAACTACTCTAATCTAGACACAGGCAGAAGGCACAATGTACTGACTAGTAAACTGACTTTGACCAGTAAAAAGTTGAGGTAACTTTAATGGACCAAATCAAATCAATCCAGCAGGTAAGAATTTATATGATTTTATTTCAATCAAGACTCTCCTAGATAATATAAGGTTGTCACACACAGAAGGTTTTGCAGTGGTGAAGACATCTATCTAATGAGACTGTGACAGTCTCATATGTATCCCATTCAACAGTAAAATGCCTTCTGAATAAATGAAAACATTGTGCTGACATTCTGTTCCCATTTAGATAGATTTTAAATAAAACCTTAAAAAGAACATTTAAAAGACCATCCCGGGTAAAAGAAAAAAAAAAAATCAATCATCATATTGACTGTGCAAAACACCTACAGTTACATCTGATATGAAATAGGTCCTAAGAGTACAGCATGAAGTCATTAACAAACTAAAGCTTAAATGTATTGAAAATGCTTTCACATTTAACGTCTTATCATTTAATAGTTTGTCTGACTGACCTGACGATTTTACCACATTGTCAGTTTTAAAAATACGTATGTTTGTTGTAACCCCGAGACTTCTGCTAAAGTGACCCACTGCTTTAATGTATAGCTCAGACATTTCTGATTCAACCTCAATAACAGAATCACACTCTGACCAATTGGGGTCGTATCGCCCTGGGACCTCCGATGTTTCGTCTTCTATCACTGTAAAATTGCAACTCTCTATAACATATAGTTTTCCATCTCCCGGGAAATTAACCTTACATGTTTGAAAGGAAGGAGTTAAAGAAATGCAAACAGTTTTCTCTTCTGAAACTGCCCCAAAACGACTTTCCTCTAAGTGGAAAACATTTAATGCATTTACAGAACATCCATCAGTTAATAATTAATGCAACACAGAGGCAAAGGGTATCTTAAAGTAAAGTTTTTCACAAGGGCAAACACACTTCTATTTAACTTTTAAGCAGGCTCTGCAATATGGCCAGTTAAATGCTTCAGAGAAAGTGGTAGCTCTGGCTGCTTGTAGATGTACGGCAAAGATCTATCTGCTTCTGCTTGCATCTGAACTCATATCTCCCCTCGGTGTTTGTGCTACCCCTCACTGCGCAACCTCCTTTTCTCATTCTCCTCTTCTCTGTTTGATTTCCCGGCGCTTGTCATCCCGGGCCCCGGCTTGTCCAAGAGACTCTGAGCCATTAAATATTCATCCGCTCTCATCAATTGCTCCCCCAGTCCTTTTGGAGGAGGGAAAAAAATGACATTGAATTATTCAGGGCCCAATCAGGGCTATTTCTGGCAACTGCCTTGACTTAGATGAGATGGCGCAGCGGGCTGCAGTGTTTGTGTGTTTTGATGTGGAGGCTCTGTTAACTCCATGTCCATCCTCAGCTGTCATAATTACAGGCATTACACCATTATGCAGGGGTCATCAAATGTCTACTTTTCTCCTGACTACAATTTCCCCATCATTGCTGCACGGCAAAGACTTCAATAGATCAACTAAATCGCTATATGA
>NW_023340206.1:8913629-8917560 GCF_004916995.1 Morone saxatilis
AAGTAGTGTGAGTGCCCCTACAGAAAAAAAATACATAGATTAAAGCGGTCCTACATGTCCTCCATAATGTCTTCCCTCTTTAGTGAAAGCATTAGACCAGAATAAAGCTGGTCTGATCATGCAAGGAGCTGAGAGGAAGTGATTGCATTCAGTCTTGTACTAGGCCATGGAGACTACTTTACTACAGTACATAGGGCAAAATGTTTGTGATCACAAACACAAATCAACATCTTTCCCACATTCAGTCTCAAGAACCTCATTTAAAATGGACAGATTGCAGATCATTTTCTTTTTAAGGCAGTGGAGCAGCGTCTCTCACATGAAGGAATAACTATGATGAGCAGAAAGCACAAGGCAGAAAGGGGAAAACATCCTAATCACACTCAGCTGAAGTGAGGAGGATTTTCTCCGCGCAGGGTCACGGAGGTCTTACTCCCCTGGCCAAAGATAGTAACATCTGAGACTAATTCACCCAATAAAAATGTCACTTACAGATAAGTACCATGAGCAGCGTGCTCATTATTCTGAAAGGATAAGAATGGCCAGTCAAGTGTGAAATTTAAACACTGGCACATGAGGAGGGTGGACACTAAACTGTCCGCTGAACACTGAACCCCAAGACCTCAGGCTGTACTCAAAACACTTTAAGAAGGTGTTACTGACTTACCAGAATGACAGCTCAATGTGGGTGTGGCCTTGCAAATACCACAATGCAAGGATAAAGGTCCAATGAACAAATGAAACCTCAATCACATTCTTTGTTTTCCCAGTTAGAGCAGAAATCTAAACACAATCTTCTTATATCACTAATTAACAAGTTAGTCAGGTTCACTGAACTTGAGAAAACAAGTTAAGTAAACTTAAAATAAGGTTTAATGCTGCTAAAGTCGGAGCCACATTCCCAGATCAGGTGAATTTAGAGGTTTATGGTGGGAGAAAGGGTATTTGAACCTTTATCATTGCTAGCATTGTTTCCATCATGAATGTTTTTACTACAAGAACAAAGAGTCTCTGGATCATTGAATCATTGAATCAAGTTTCTTTGAAATTGTCAGAAGATGCCTGAAAATTAAACCTAGAAATATTAAGTTGCCTCAACTACAAATAAATAAAACATATTAACATGACGCTGATGATAAAATATGGGTTGATTTCACTCAATTTCTATATGATTTCTGTCCACTAATGCTCACCAGGGTTTCAGAGCTTAAATTTATCACTGCATGCATTGGGTGAGAGACAGGGTATAGCCTGAACAGGTTGCAAGTACAATTTGTTTTGGAGCTCCTGTTTTAAAACTGTATATTTAGACATTTTAAAATGAAAAACAGAGTATTCAATTAAATACAGAGTATTCAGTTCATAAAAGTGCTACAACCCAGCCTTCTCCAAACTTTATTCATGATATTTTACAAGGTAAATTTTATGGTGAGTTTCAAATGATACCTCATTTTGAAATGAACCTCTCCAGGTTTTAACATCTGAATAAACCATAGACAACACTAAAAGTGCATGTTCACTTTCTACTGAGGCACCGCGACCCCTACCGAGCACAGATCGATCCCTATTCACTGCAGTTCATTACACTTATTCATCATTTAAACATATTTACAGAACCATTGGCTGAATGATTCCAGACAGAATATTCTACCTTTCGCAGCAGTTAAGAACTTCATGGTTTCAGCTTGTAAATGTAATTTTTTGATGTGCCCTCATAAATAATTTTTAAACTGGTAGAGGAACGTGTCAGTGGCCATGATCTACCATCCTTAACTATTCATTAATACTTCCTCCTTCTGCCGCAAATCACATTCAACCTCAGCTAATTATTTAGCAGAGGCTAATATATCAAAGTGTAACCATCTTGGATCTATGCCATATACACAGAGGTCATTCACAGGTCAAAGATTCAGCAGCTTCTCTATCAATGGAGGTCACATGGTACGAATGGCGATACCATCTGTATGTGATGGGGAGGTCATTCTGCATCCTTCTGAGTGATAAAACCCCTTGATTGGTCCAGAAGTGCCCATTCCCCCCTCTCTTTGGTTCTTCCCTCCCCTGGCCCTGAGTAATGAAAACAATTAACATCTCTAATTACCACCCTAAATCAGCGCTCAACACGCTACCCATTGATTTGATAGACTGCCTGAGTTACGAGCTGCTCCCAATCAAACAACGTAACGCATAAAATACTTTACTGCATGGCGATTGAGCCTGCCAGCCTCTCGCAGGGTAAATAAATCTCAGGAATATGGGCACAGAAAGCCCTGTCATCAACTCAAAAAGTTCCGAGGGGACCTGGCAAATGCATGCCTACAGCCTCCGTGGTGTCCAAGTCTTAAAGCTAATTGCCACTAGGTAATGGCCTAATCACTCAGTACAAATCCAGCTCATCAATGAAATTCACCATTGCTGCAAATTATATTTGTAAATACCACATTTACTGATGAATCCAGGTATTTATCATGTGTCTCAGCTGAGTCGGGCTGATATGAGCGTTTTTGTATTCCATGCTGCTGACGGGAGACTCGCAGCAGGGGGCTGAACGGTACATGCTGCGTGTTAGCCCAGAAAAACATGACTGACTAAAAACACCTGCCTGTCACGATGGTAAATCTGCAACTCCCTTTTACCGTCAGATTCAGCTAAACATGAAACACTCTCTGTAGAATCATTATCACTCGTGGAGGGCGGAGCTCAGAGTTACAACCAAGAAAACTAAGATGGAGCATCAATATTTGACAAGTGCACCGGCTCTGTTTTATTAAAAGAGAACCAGTGTTTTATTAAGGAGATATCATGCAGGACAAGATACAAAAGGAGACATTTTTTTCCTCCTCATCTGATCCTCTGGAGGATAAAGAGAGGAAGTGATGAAGAGAAAGAGACAGCAAGGGACAAAGACAGAGACAGGAGGAAAGGACAAAAGAGTAGGGTGAGAATCTCCTTCCCTCTTCAGCTGTTTTTTTCCTGGTCTGTTGTGAGGAGAGATGTAGCAGTGACAAGAGAAATGTTAACTGGCCTGTACTTTGGAATAACAATACCCAGCGCTGGCAGGCAGATAGCAGGTGACAAAGCTTCCCCTGACTGAGCCACGAAGGAGAGGGATAAAAAATGAGCCTGCGCTTGTCCTCCCGGCGTGACCCACCCTCAGCTCTCCCCGGGCACAAACGCACACACAAGAGCTGAAAAACAAATAACACAAATAGCCGCATGCCCCGATGACTTTTCTCAGACAAATGCACAAACAGTGTGAACACCTACGTTTCTAAAAAAAGCTAACACCTCCCTACCTGTGTTCCATATCTCTGGCTTTTGTTGTCTATGATCAGATGCAAATGCACTGAAAGGATTAAGCTGTTCAAACATGCACAGCAGGATATGTCGTCCTGCATCACAGTTGATCTGCGCTTAATAACAGGTAAGTAAGTACTCTGCATCAATCGATCCCTGTTCTCACCTGATCAGCAGAAACATGCGAGAACACACACGTTCACAAAGACAAAATATCACGTGGCTATGAACAAGAGAGTAATCTCTGCTCATTTCTCATTTCTCGCTGTGCCTTTGACAGTAAGAAAGAAAATCATTGGATTACTATAGAGCAATAGTATGGTGTCCCAAACTCTTATGGAGGTAATATAAATATAGCTACAAAAGAAAAATATATTGACCAAGACATGCTTTCAAAGAAAATGAATACACCGTAGGGAGCACCTATTGCTGAGAGAGACTACATGCATGAATGACTCCCACAGCGTGGACTGTCCAGTCCAGTCCTTAATCTAACCCGTAACTTAATGCAGCAGCTAATAACATGCCACCTGATTGACACTTTGGATGAGAAGAAACATTGCATTAAAAGAAAAAAAACCAGCAAGCAGAGGTCATGGGGAAATACATCTATGGGATGTACATACTGATAACA
>NW_023340206.1:8917575-8934887 GCF_004916995.1 Morone saxatilis
CCTAACAGTCTGTTCTGTGCTGACATGGTGGAATATACATGCAGAGGGAGGAAGAAGCAATAAATCTTTTAAGTTGTTTGGTGAGTTCATGCTGTACTCTGCCTGTGAATCAGGACTCCACAATGAGATTCATGGACCGGTTGACCTGAATTTTGTGATTTAAATTAGGTAGGGCCTCCCTGCATTATATTATAACGTAGGTGATAATGGCAGAGGTTTAAAATAATATATTGAACACTGAGGTCAAGGTTGTTTCATGAATATAAATATACTTAATATGACTGATTAATTGCGTATTGCATCACAAGTTGAGCGACCGCTAAACCTCCCTCCCTGAGTTTTTTTTAAATACGCACAGCATAGCAGGTTGCAATGATATTGGTGGAAGATTTACTTCAAAATAAGTACAAATCAAATAGAGATCAGGACAGTGGCTATTAATGTTTCCAAGCAGCAACCTCCTGGACTACCAGGAACTGTAGTTTTCTTGAATGACCACTTGAGGCTGGGNNTGTATAATTAAGGGCATTACTGATTTCAGTGACAGGTGGGTGCTGTCACAGGTTTCAGCAACCAGGTTTAATTTGGCCCACCTACAGCTCCACCCACACTCCACATCTTAGCTCGTGTCTGCATTAGCCAGGAATCGGTGGAGTCAGAACTGTCAAGATGGCGACAGCCGGCACCACCTCAATGAGCGCTTCACAATGGCTCTTCAGAAACCTAATGGTGATGTCCCAGAGACTACATGCATGAATGACTCCCACAGTGTGGACTGCCCAGTCCAGTCCTCAATGTAACCTGTAACTTAATGCAGTAGCTAATAACATGCCATTCATTTAGAACTAATGCTAGGTCACTATTGCAGGTCTAAAAATCCTCCCACCCATTTGAATTACATAGCTCAAGGCTGTAATACAAATGTCCTTTTAAGTTCATTAAATGATGATGATCAAAATTTAAAAAATGAAGAGGGACAAAATACCCATTTTGCACTTCACCTACTGTAGTAGACATTAACTAACTCAGCACAACAGAGGATAGCCTATGATTTGATTTGCCAATAATAGGTGGGAGTCTGTTGCTGGAAACCTTACAAGAGTGCTTTTCGATAAGTAAAATGGAGGAGCTTTAAAAAAAAAGATCAAATTAGAAAAAAAGCCAAGTAAACAGCCTGAAGCAGTCGAAAATGTTGGCTCCATAAAGCCAGCGGCAGCCGAAAGATGCCATCCCCACACAAACCGCTCCATCAACAAACAATATCATAAAAAGGAAATTTCATTGAGGGATGGAAGATGGACTACATGGAAAAAGATAACAAAACACTGCACCAGCCCTTTTGATAAGAGCTGTTACTGGTTTCCAGCGGCTGAAAATAAATTGAATCTTATTAGTGGGTAGAAATGGAGTATATAAAAGGATAAACATTACACCAGCAATTATTGGGTCAAAAATGCCTTCTCACAAATAATACTGGTCTATGGAAATTTAGAAATGGCTATTTCAGGTTCATTTGTCCCCCTGCAAGAAATAGGAAAGACCATGGATGCAAAAGCGATAGTTTTAACTGTCAACCCTTTCCTCCCACAAGCCTTCAGAACAACAGCTGTATTGGAAATCATCCAGCAAATCAAACCAGCCCCAGTGTTTGTTTTTGATGGGACGCAGGTGCCGGGAACACAATCCGATCCCTGCCAGACTTGATATCTGTAATAGACTGAAACAATAGACGATCAGAGACAATGAAACAGCCACATTATGTTTGTCCTTGTCACATCACATCATTCTGTATGGTGCTGACTAGAGAAGAGGCTCTTTTTCATATGCAAGGGTTGGCCACGGCTGCCATGCCAGGGGTGGCTGGCACACCATCAAAGCATGTGCGTGCTCTCTCTATCAAGGTTTGACTAATACAGGCCTTTGAATGGTGATAACATTATTTTTGGCCCTAAGCTGATTATTGCTGGTACTTGCATTGGTTTAGCATCCTTAATAGGGATACCCTAAAAAACAATGTACACTTATAACTGTTAGAGATACTGAGGGGATGGGTTGAGTTTGGGGTATTTTATATTGTTTTCCAGTGTGGTAACATTTTTGAAATATTCATTTTTCATGAGCCTGCAGGCTTAGCTCGGTTAATGGACACCCACGGGACTATAGAATATGTAAAAAAAAAATACACATTTAAACATCTCTAAAGATTGATGAGCAGTCTAACTACAGGGCAAATTGTCATTTACACCTACTACCACATTATATTGTATGAATATTCTGTGAGGTTACTATTCTGCCCAAAACACTCTTCTTCTTTAATTTTTTTGAGTATTTCCATTTTATGCTCCTGTATACTTTATGCCTCTTATGATCCGTTTATAAAATATGCATTGTTATAGATGAAACTACCCAACAGTATACAGTTGTTCAAATTAGCACTACCATATTAACATTCAGATACTGCTTGGACATGAATGAATCAGAGTGCTTTTACTTGTGGTTCTTTAAGTACAAATTGTTGCTCACTTGTGTGTCTTACTTGAGATTAAGATTACTTAAAACGACTTTTATTAACAAGTATTTTTGTATTGTGGTATTGCTACTTCTAGAACTAAGAGACTGAAAGAGGCCTTCTTTTGGCAAATTCATCACTAAGACTGGTTTGAAAAGTGAATGTGGATGTTCTGACTTAATTCAACTAGTCCAAAAACACAGATCTCTCTTACTGAAGAAACTATAAATGTTTTATTTCACTACAGGTGTAATGCTTGATACTGAAAAGGTAGTGTCCCTTTAAAGAGCTCAAGTGCTCCATTTTGGCCACATGCTGTTTATCAGCTGGCCAGTGGATCGGTGTAACCCTCAACTCCACACCTCATCCAAAATTAGAGCGTGGAGTTGATTTCAAAATGGCCTGTCATGTCCAGTGCATGAGTGCTCAGTGGAAAGTTAAAAGCGGACTGGCACACACAAACGCACAAATCCCTCTTACCCTTGTTTACTGTACAATCTGTACAGTTGCCGAGCAACAAAAGAAACTTTCGAGTGTCGGTGTGCCTCGCCCCTTCACAATGGCCAAAGTTGCTGCAGATCATCAAGAGCGGATAATCATGAGCACAGACACAAGAAGAGCCACACACACTGTAGTTTGTGTTTTGTGTCCTAGGCATCCGTAACCTTAGTGTGTGTTTAGCGTGCTCTCTGCGTTGTTGCTACAAACCTTGTTTTCACTCAGTCCTTGGTGCTCTGGCAGTTCAATTGTCATAAAAGCCACAAGGACAAAGCACAAGACAGCTCAGATTGCATGCTTTCTATCTACCGAGGTGTGGGCTGAAAAGAAATATTCTGTGCAGGGAGATGCCCTAAACCTAAAATCCACCTTGAAATGTACAAAGCTTTAAAAGGAGAGGTGAAAAAAAAGAAAGAAAGAAAGAAAGAAAGAAAGAAAGAAGAAAAGAACACTTGAGCCAAGCCGATGCGGCACAAATCAAATGAACATTTCAAAACTTTGCTTCAAAATTTGGGAAATTGATTACTCGGCCTTCCTGTGGCTTCATAAATTGGCTCCGGAGCACAGGGTGAAATCGTGTTACAATTAGTCTTGCATGGAGGTGTGCCCAGCTGCTGCAATATGAACCTTGGTTTATGTGAGCAGCTGTGACCAGAATGGCAGGCGAATATTGAGAGACTCCCACCATGCCTTCACCTATTGGAGGAATGTCTACAGCCAAAGGGTTCAAGAACAAATAACCACTAAAGCACCATCGATATCTGCCAAGTATTGATCTAAAAGCACCTCTGGCTCTCTCGGGTGGAATAAACAAGCAACCTCGGCTCCTTCTCTGTAAGCTGCAGGTATTTTTTTTTCTATCTTTATCTGAGTTTTGAGTGTAAAAAAACAACTCTATGGCTGAAGGGCAGGACAGTTTTCAATTTCATGGCCGTATAAAAGAGACACAATAATATAAAAGACACATGAAACATACCTTGGTGTCCCATCTCCCTCCCCCTCCTCAACCCTTTAGTTATTCAACAGCTGACAGGGTCCAGCAGGTGGTACATGGCGGTGCGGTTTGTGTGCATGCATGCACGGTTAAAAATACCATGACCCTGACACTAGCCCAAATGCTCTTCACATAGCGGAGATAGTCCACCGGGTGCCCCAACTGCGCCTCTTCCATTCCAGCAAATGCCAGGTTTGTACACAACATTCACCCGTGTTCGGACTGGGTGGAAGGTTATTTCAAATTTGGAAGGAAACCCTCAATGCAGCTGACAGTCCAATTAACCTGCAGTCAAATTCAATTCAAGTAGAATTATACACAAGTGTTGTTCGAGAAAAACTCAGGGCAGACTTGCATTTACTGCTTGGAATGGAACATTTTGGTATGTAAGCCTGCTCGATGCCCTTTGGTCCCTTAAATTTCTTTAATTTTCAAGTTAAAAAATATTTACTCAACTTTTTTACAAGCCGCTACTCTTTATTCTTATTCTGTATTAAGGCAAAAAAAGGCCGACACAAGAGGAAAGACTTTGATAAGATCTGATCCCTGACTTGAATGTGATTAGAGAAGTGGGGGTACGAACAGTTTGTTTCTCAGTGGAGACTGAAAAGAAAAGATTGACAACTACACAGCACAAGTTTAGAATATTTTATTTATTTTTTAAGTGTAATTAGCTGTGCATTTTGGAATGAAGCCCTTTATCTGTAGCTGCATTATAAAGAGACGCCTACTCTGCCAAAGTGAAATATATCGCACATGTTCAATAAATTGTGTTATGTTTAAAGAGTAGTGCGGCTTAGGTATATGCAAAAAAAACAACACCTTTGAAGACTGGATCCTACACATGCTATTCAAAAGAGTTTGGACATAAACACTTAAATTATTAACCAAAGGGAGATTTTATGCGTCTAGACAGACGGGATTTGCTCAACCTGAAGGCAAAGAAGCTTAGATCTTAATGTAACACCACAGAGAGCTATCTTACTGTATGTACTGAATCCGAAATGTGCGCACACCGTACAAGACTTAGAGGCCATATTAGCATTCCACACAAATTTTGAACATCTACAATAAAACCCCCAAATCAGGGCCAACTAGGATGAACGCTTCAGCTTGTTAAGTCGAAGCAGGTCAGGGAGGAAGCTCAAACTATTCTATGAGTCATCACAGACATCAAGAGCTTCAAATATTAATAGTATCAGCAATGAGATATGTACGAGACAATTCAGGAGAATGGTTAGAAGATACAGTCTAAGAGGACTTGAGATATACGCAACACAAAATAACCTTAACTTGCTTTAACAACTGCTTTTTCAGACTGTTCCCTACTTCAAATTTGGCTTCTAGCCCTCTTCTGTTTTTAATAATTGTAGCCACAGGTATGCTTCCTTGACATTTGGTTAAGCAAGAATATTTCTCACTTTGAAATCAAAATAATAAAAAAAACTAATTCTGTGACATTAAACAGCTTATTATTATACCTTGTTGCTTGAGAATTTGATGAGAAGGTTGATACCACTCTCATATCCATGGAGTAAATCTAAGGTTGCAGGGGGTTATGTTATTTTGCTATGCTAAGCTAATTGGCAACTAAGTACAGCCTAATATGTACTATACAGGCATCTATCTTTTCAGTTCTCTTGGCAAGATATGGAACAAACTTTTTTCCCAAAATGTCAAACTATTTCTTTCAGAAAGTCAAAGATTTTAAGAGCCTTTTACTTGCAGTTCTATCAACTTGCAGCTTTCTGAAAAAAAATTACCAGTGATGTTGAAGCAAGTGAGGCTCAACCACAGCAAGTTTCTTATGGGGAAAAAAGCCTGCTTTCTATGATATGGAGGCCCGGTGCAGCCATTTAAGATCACTATGTTAGAGATTGGTTCTTGCTGCAGCCCGTGGCACTTTGCAGTGACAGTGAGTGGTGCTCTGTAAGCACTTAGCAAGGCAGGTCCTTCTCCAGAAACAATGGAGGTATGCTGGGAAGAGACAGCAAGACGGGCGGACGATGTCTATTGCAATGCGCAGTGATAAACAGGCTGACAGCATTGCCGGCGGTAGCGCCCTCGTTGCCTTACTCTTCCCCCGTCCCTTCTCCCTATCTCATCTTCTCCGCCAAGTGCCAGGTCCACGGCTGTGACACATGTGGAGTGTATCGCCTCATTGTTACCTGTACAAGGAGGGTCGTGATCAGGGAAGCTGTCGCCCTCCTCTGCACACATGACATAACAAATACTCCCTTGCCCTTTCTTTTTCGTTCCAAGCGTCTTTGCTGCTATTTTTTTTTTCCTCAACTGAGTCGTGAGGAGGAAGAGGCTTACCAGGGAGAGTGGGAAGCAGAAAAGAATGTCTGAAAGGTAGTGTTACCATCAAAGAGTGTAATTATTTGTATTCTGAGAGAATTTAGCCGTCAATAACAACTTTAATATTGGAGAATTCAATATAACCAGACAAATTAAGAACAACCTGAGTATCAAGCAAACACCGGCCTTTAATAACAGCACTGACAAGCACAAATACATGTGTATTGTGCAGCTGTGTAATAACTTTGTCCTTGCATGGACTGCCAGAGCATCCACATAACACTGAGAACTTGTCGAAAAATAAAATAAGCAAATAAATGGAAATAGAGACAGCTACTGAGAAAATGTGAGAGCAGGTGCAAGGCTGCCCACCTCTTCTGCTCCGGGAAAACACAACACCTTCCTGACCTCTGTCTGAGACAAGTGGGGAGGCGGGGGGAGAGGGGGAGGGCTGCCAGTGACTCACTCGGTAGGAAAACATAATTTTTATTTGAAATATTTTCACAGTAGCTGGCCGGTGCTGGTGTGACGATTTGTTTTCTTGGTTCCCGTCGATGCAATTTTTGATTGTGATGGGACAGCTGTTGCGAAATGGAGAAAGTTAATAAACTACAAGGAGTTTTAACTGGTTATGAAACAGTCTAAATTGAATACTGATGCCTCTGTGTTGCATACATAAGCAAACGAGTACATCAGTAAGAAGATTGGCTATTTCTGTGTAGTGATTCTTAAAGCCTGCCACTAGATTTGGTTGCATTCCTCTTGAAATAAATATAACAAGGCGGTAGAAACACTACCGCTCTTGTCCACAGGGGCCGCCAGAACCAACAGAAATAAAGGTTACTTGTTGCTGCTTTTATTTAACAAATGGAAAAATCTTAATTTCAGTAAATGTCCATTTTGTTCTAGCAGTCAAGACGACTGATGTTGAGCTCCCAGATCAGGACCCCTAAAGCCTGAATTTCAGATTTCTGACGGTGCAGCTTATCCATAGATAAAGATATGCACAACATCAGCTCACATCACATCACATATAGACCCTGCTTCGTCCAGCCAGATCCCCCAGGAGCACCAGGGGGGAAAATGGAAAGGGTATCAAAGGCTCGGGCCGAGGAGGGAGGGGCGATGACGGGAAATCTGAATCACACACACGAGTAGAGTGGAGGATAGAGAGAGGATGGAGGGGGGAAGAGAAGAGTTTGTATGACCAGCTTTCTGCCCGTTCGGTGCCAACTTTGTCTCTCTGTGTATTGTTCTCCCTCTTTATCTCAGCCTCCCTCCCTCTCTGTTTGAAGCCACAGTAAACACAGGTGTTTTTGCCTTTACTCCAGGGGCCCCCCTGCTCTTGGCGGGATACTGGAACGACTCCTGCAAAGTTCTCATTTTGTTTTACCACTGCTGTCTTTGCTCGCCACCTGTCTGTGTAGGCAGACATTTTAGGACCCCCACTCCCCTATACACACACACACACACACACAGACAGACACTAACAGTTCTACAGTTTGAGTGACTTACTAAAGTGTCTTTTACCGTCCAGCTGTCGCAATCTAGGAGAAAGAGGCCTTCAGCTGTTAACATACACTCACAACAAAGACCATTGGCGACTGCTTGGGGGTACTTTGCCCAGGCTTTCGCCTCTCAGGCGACCAACAGGCTGCTATAATAAACTGATGGGTGGAACTGTCAAAGGAGACCCAGACTAGTTCAACATTTTGGCAGAAATTTAGAGATGACCAAAACCACTCTTGTATATGTACATGAAGCTACAAAGCAGCTGGTCAGCTTAGCTTAGCTGATTAGCGTGAAAAAATCTGCCTACCAACCTAACCCAACCCTAAAAGCGAACTAATTAACACGATTACTGTGAACAAAAACTGAAAAAAAATGATAGTCAAGTCAGACATGAGAGTGGTATTGATCTTCTCATACTCGCATTAAAACTAAGATGCTTATTTCCAAGTATTCTTTTAAGTCGGAAAAGATAATCTGTTGTTGGAGAAAAAAAAGATAAAATATGTGATAATGTTGATTTAATGATATCTTCCAATAATATACAAGAATTTAAACATAAATCAAAGCTAAAGCAGTGAAGTACGTGCCTTGTGGTTTGAACTGCATGGCAAATTAAACCACAGATACAACATTAAAAGTAATTCCAATAATTCTTTGTAAGACTAATAACCAATTATGATGTTTTCATTGCTAGGCTAATATAGAGGAACGCAATAATTAAGATGCAATATCATCTTCTTCACGGATTGAGCATTCCACAGCCTGTTTACGGTTTCTCTTCTGCTTCTTGAGCAACCTATACCCTCGATTTACTGCTTATTCTTTTCATAAATGCTACCGTATATGTTTAAAGCAAGATATATGCCAAGTTAGGAATAGGGTTTAATCCAAGGGACTCCGCACTGGTTATTTGTGTGTGGCATGTGCAGGTGCCATGCACTGACGGCTTGGCACAATAAGCAGGTAGTGCCACAAGAGGGGCAGGTGCAGTGGGGCATTTGATCCATTCTGGCCATAGTGGGAAGGACATGGTGCTTACCTGTCAGCAGATGTACAGAGAGAGGCTGCAGAGAGACAGAGGTACTAACAGCTACTGTTCAGAGCCGGAATTCAGTGATGTGATGTATAATTGAGAGGCAAGAATCCGGCTGAATTCCTCAGTAGGCAAAATAATGAAAAGGTATGTAGTCTGTCACATGTGCTCATGTTTATTATCCTTGTGAAAGCTCTTTGTCTCTCTCTCTCTCTCTGTTCTCTCTCTCTCTCCACACAGGACCACAACACACACTACAACACGCAAACACACACACACAAAGGAAATAAACACTGCTGCCATGCTTATGCCTCTGAATATATCCAATACAGATGTGCGCACACACACCTCATTGTATCGTCACTATCAGCCAAGGAGGTTTTCTCTGTCATCCTGAGCGATGAGGGAAACAGGCAGACGGTAAAGTCGTTAGCCAAAGCGTGGTGAGCTCACAGCGAACTAGGTAGTGTGGAACAGCAGAGCTCAACAAAACTGGACACCAAATTGCCAATCAGCAGAAAAAGCCTGCTCCTTCTGGCTCGCACACACCTGTACGCTGACTTTCTCAACCTTTGCCCTGTCTGACTGTTAATTTGCGCAGCACCTCTCCATTAGGTGGGCGCTGACGTGGCAACTCCCGGCCCGAAAACAATGTTGATGCTCATCATTGCTGCTAACAGATTTCATGCTGGACCACTCTTAACCTGGAGAGCCAGTTTGCCAGAGTTATTTTCTCACTCCATTACGTTGCAAATAGAAAACCACAATGTGGAGCGAGTCTGCTTTACACAATGCACTGCTGCTACAAGTGAGTTGGCAGCAGTCATGCATTGTTTTGACTGCTTGTCTTTCCAGGCTATTTCCAGAAGTACTTTAACTGTGCTCCAGTCAACGTGAATGACGCCATGAATACATTTCGAGGACTGTGCTGCCAGATGCTTTGCAAAAGACGTCGTCCCCAACTCGTGCAGCGGTGCGGGTTTCTCAATCTATCTTTCAGGGGACTGAAACAGACACATTGCTATCAGTGTGTATCATTTATGCTCCACATCCATCAGCGAGCTGCTGTTCGCTAACCACGAGCGAGCACCCTGTGAGAGCACGAGGCACTTCGCCATCCACTTGTGTGCGGCGGGCAGAGGCAGCGCGGCAATTTGCCTTTGATTGTTTCCCATTTTCCCTCTGCGAGTTCAGGCTCGGACGCAGGCGAAGAGCAGGAAGAGGGAGGTGTGTGCGGGGAGGGAAACAAGGATGGTTAAATGGAACACACACAAAAATTCGCATACAAACCCAGACTGAGTTGCCCTCGCTCACCCAGAGGTAGGGGCCATGTGCCATGAGGCCATTTTTCATTGTTATTATGACCGGGCCCAGAGAGCAGAGCACTAACACCGCTGACCTCTACAATGGGTCACGATTGCTGGGGAAAAAAGTGTGTGTGTTAGATCTTGTTGTTTGGGAGCACCGTTACTGCACACGTGCCTCTGTGCAATAATTCACTTGTCTGTCCTTTGAGAGCAGCGCAGACCAGCTATTTCTGCTAATCGTCATTACCGTCACCATCAACATTACCTCCTCCATGACTGCCACACCAGCCAAGAATCTTACACACACACACACACACGTTGTTGTTCTACAGGTCAAAGCTGAGTCCTAGAAGCATGGACTCATTGGCAGGCAGTGTGAATAACAGGAATTGCAGGGAATACTAAGTCCAAAAAGGGCCAGTGTCATGCACTCACTCACTATACATAGAACATGGCCGAGGTCTTCACTCTGCTCTGTTTCACATTCTCTACTAACGAGAGAAAACCTGCCAGGAAGCGGTGGTAAAAACTCCAATCAAGCAGCTTTTTCAATTAAACATAAACCATTGTCCCAAAATTATACCTAAATAATACTTTCTCTTTCAAAATGACTGACGGCACAAAACTAATACAAATGAAAACACTGTTTAAATAATCCAAGGCAAATTAAGTTTCTTGGGATCCTCCACCTGACAAAAAAATAACACTTGTCAAGAGTAGTTCCTCTATATTTAATAAGATAAGATACTGAATAATGAATTCAATGAGTTGAATAATTGAAGTTCAGGTAATTTCCCCCCCTCCAAAATGAATATGTGGCGCCCATTTTCACATATATTCAATAGCAGGGATCAAGGATAATGCTCTGATCATGCTGTTATGCAGGCAGCTCGACTATTCACAGGCTTTTTACAAGACTAATCCACTTATTAATTCATAATAGGAGCAGTAATTCCTTATCAGAGGATTAACTTGAAGCACCTAACGCTATGCATGTATCAAATAGGAGCATGGTTGGTTCGCTATCAAGGCCTTGGACAGAGACTAGTGTTCACAATGTGGGCTAAATATAAGCCAGTGCCCAGTCTGGCCAAGACCTCTAGTAACCCCTATCACTACAATAACAGCAGTGGAATGAATGTTTAGCACGTTTGCTAAATTAAACGGGAACCTTTTTTAGGTCCTTTCCATTGTGGGCCCAGGAGTGTGCTTTGTTGTCCTGATAAACACAAACATTAGATGCCAGGAGTTTTAAATGATGCCATATGGGAGGATATCTCTGAGTCTGCATGTAAGTGTGTGTATGAGTGTGTGTATGTGTGTGTGTGTGTCCACCGTCGCAGCAGCCAGCCCAGCAAGACTCTTTCAAGTCGACAGCCAAATAAAGTTAAAGGCAGTTAGATAGTGAGAGAGGCGCACTGCCAGAGGTCACACCGCTTTGGATGATAATCTGTCTCCTTTTTTTTCTCCCAGTTTTCAACCAACCACCTTAAATGGAAAGAACTCATGTACAAGTTATTTATATCGCAGACACGGTGGAAAAATATTATTCATTTGAACAGATTAGTGACATCTGAGAACAGATTGGAACTCACTTTTTCCTTTAGCCTTCTGCCCTGCTGGGTTTGACCATAATAAAGACTAATTTATATGCATTTTATTACAGTAGAACTCACTATTTCAGTATTAATATTAGTATCTAAACCACGGAAAGAAGGGCAAAAAGTGGTCAATTTCTTCCCAAGTGTTCTGCAATCAGCTTTTATGGAGCGAATTTAGAGAGATTAGTGCAATTAGTGGAAACAACCTCAAACAGTGAAAATAAGCAAACAAGCTTATGCCCGTGATTATATAATCCATGGACTGACCAGCGTTACACTCTAAAGACCATACAGTAAGTGCTGTAAGACAGATAGAATAGATAGAAGAAAAAGAATAAATGAAATGTAAAACATTGCACCCAAGGGAACATGTGAAGCAAGAATAGTTGCTGCAGTCGTTAATAGTGTTTTCTAAGGTGTGTATTATCACTGTGATAAGGTTAATCCGGGTATAATATTTTATCTGAATGGTAATGTAGTTCCTGCATCTGTTTTTTGCTTAGTCACACTTAGTTCTTGCACAGGTAATGCAAACAAGCTGGAGAGAGAACATGGCAAGACACCAAGAGTCAAATGATGCTAATGGGTTGCACACCCTTTGATGTTTAGGTTTACATAACATCATTTTTATTTATTTTTTACCCAGGATTCACAGTGCACACAGTACATCAGCCGAGTGTGCACCGAACACTGACAACGAGGGGATCGCTGGTGAGGAAAATACAGGAGATAATTAGGTAAATATTGGACTTTTAGGCCCACAGTGCAACGGTTGTTTGGTCAGAAAACACTTAGAATACACTGCATAGGCTGCCTGGATAAATGAGATGGATATTGTATGCTTTTGTTGACAGCTTGGGAAAAGGCTAATTTGATCTGACATGGATAGGACTGCAACTGATTTGTTTGTATTATCAATTATATCTTGTTTCATTAAATGTTTGATTTAGGAAGATAGTGAATAATGTCCATCACAGTCTCCAAAAAAGTCAAAATCCCGAAAGATTCAGTTTACAAATGTGTTAAACAGAGAAAAGCAACAAATCCTCACCCTGTAGAAGCTGCAATGAGAGAACATTTTGATCAAAACTATTCATCTTTTTTCTGTTAGTCAATTAATTGATTAATAAAATGATATTTTCAGCATTATATGAGAAGAATTAATTGATTGAATTGATTAAAAGTACAGGTTGTATGCATCTTAATACTTCTACTCCACCACATTTTGGAGGGTAATATTGCACATTTATGTATCAGCTGCTGGAACAACTAATCGATTAGTTCATTTTCTTTTAAGCAAAAATGCCCCAAATTTGCTGGTTCCAGCATCCTCAAATGTAAAGATAAGGTGGTTTCTTTGTCATCAATGATTGTAAAAAATATCTTTGGGTTTGGGACTGTTGGTCAAACAAAAACAGACATTTGAAGACGATGCCTTGGGCTGTGGGAACTTTTAACAGCCATGTTTCACTTTTATATAGTTATGACAAATCCATGAAACGAGAAAATTCATTTATAATGAAAAATAATCATTATTTGCAACCATCAATCATATTTCTGCTATGACCAGTTCATAAAATAGTATATTTAAATAATCCAATATTCTACATACAGGTTGTATGTTGTAAAGCAGAACTTGAAATGTCATTTCACAGTGTGGTATTGCTACTTTCACTCAGCTAAATGAACTAAATACTTCCTCCACCACTGGAATCCCACTGAAAGAGTCGTCTAGAGGCTTGAGGAAGTCTATAAACAAAAGCTAAAAATACCAAACAAAGAAAAGCAAAGAAATCTCCCCTCAAATACATTAAGCATAGAGGATAATCCATCCAGTCTAGCTGTGGCTACAGACCACAGTAGAGTTCATAAAAATCAGATAATTGAAAAGCCACAGCTTTACCTCGTTTCTTAGCTGCACTCCTTTCAACCGCTGCCAAGTGTAACTGCAAGCAAGCAAATAAAAATCTCAGACAGCTATTAATAATTTATTTGCCCGATATTGACTCTTATTCCAGTGTGTTTTTTCGCAGGTCATTAGAAGCTGGCCGGCTTGGCACAGTAATTGGTCAATAGCTGTGATAGATGACCGCCACGCATGAGCTCCTGAAATCCTGGTGTATGAGAGAATGGGAATAGCTCCTTCTGCAATTTCTTCTTATCTCATTTATTATGCGAGGTCTCTTTGGGGAATGTTTCCCTACACCATTCCCTCAAGGAGCATCAAGAAGTTATATTGCTCCATAGTTTTATGATGCCACTGTTGTATATCGTATGAAATATATGGAAGTATGATGGTCTATTTTATTCTACAGGGTGATTCTAATTCAAGAACCACGCTCTCTTTGCATTATCCAGACCCCACATCTATCCAGGGTCGATAATATTGTGCAAAATAATAATAAAAATGTTGTCAACATCGTTGCAACAGCAATCGATGTGAAAACCTTGAACAGCGCCATGTTTCCATGAATACACCTGAGTCCGAGAGGAATAACAAGCAGCTACAAATAGAGCGAGCAGGGGAGGGAGTATATGTCATATATCATAAGAGGGAGCGGAGACAAAAGTAAACTATTCCACATACGGGCTGAATAATGAGTGCTTGCAGACAAAACATTTCCCGCATACCCATGGCGACCAGATATCTCCAAAGACAGCGGGAAAACAACCACACGCACACGAGTAAGTGCAAACGAGCGTATACACCTACACGCACTCTCCAGGAGATGACAAGTACTTACTGTTCTGTTCAATCTATAAATTCCTCCCACAGAGCGCCTGCCTCGACGCTCTACCCTGTCATCCATCATGTCTCCACCCCCCTTTGTCCCTCACCTCTTGTCCTCCAACATGAACCCAAGAGAGCCCGTTCGAGAGTGCACTGACTTGTGACGGTTGGAGTCCTAACCTGGTCACCATCCTACTGGCATTACCGGCCGACTACACAGCCATGTGCACACACACTTCTCGCTGCCCAAACTCAATTAACTTGAGACTTAATTTGTGTCTCAAATCAACCCACACCCCTCCACCCCAGAATGCTGTCACTGCATAAAAACGTCTTCACTGCACACGTGTAGCATGCACAAACACACTTGAAAAATTCACAGCCCCAGGTCAGAGCCCCATGCCCAACGGGGGCTGCCAGGGGGCAAAGCATTTGTCGAGAAGTAGGGCCCCCGAGGTGGACAAAGAGCGAGCCAAACCCACGGAGGGCTCTGACCATCCGTCTTGTTAATGGCCCTGTCACAATTCATAATAGATTTTAATTCAGCTATGTGCCACGCAAGGGGAAAACGAGGCTTTTATGATTCAACGATGGCGCGAACAGCAGGATATGGCTGGGGTCCAAAAAACAGTGGCTCGGATGAGAGGCATGAGAGAAGTTGTTTGCATGAGCCAGTAGTCCCACAAACAAGCAGCTTTGTGGTTATCTGGAGTTGGGAAAGTACTTTCAATTCATTTATGACCAGGCCTCTGACCAATTGCTGTCTGGCCAAGACTAAACATTATGTTATGTCAAAAAAAGTTACATGTGTGGTAATTACTTTAAACATGGCACCGTTTGTTCTGCATCTTTCCCTTTTACTCCCTTTCATGCTGACAACCTGGTGGACTTCGCAGATGAAACATGATAAAGTGCACTCTAGGGTGCCCTTACAATGGACAAAAGTAAACTGCCCTCGGGTTGCAAATTCTAAACGTGACTAAGCTGTTTCACCATAAATGCATCACGACTTTCTTGGCACTGACTTTTTATTTTTTTTGCCCATGCCCCTCAAACAGCCTGAGTATGCCACTGCCGACATCAATGGGATACTGATTTGGTGCTAAACTTCAGTCATCATCATCCACTTAAAGTATATGCTTATCCTTATTGCAACAACATCTAGATATGAGAGAACAACAAAGACAAATGTGTTACAATAACCTTAATTTTACCCTCTTCAAGAACAATGTCAGTATAAAAAAGGTTGCAAACTTGGATTAATCATTATCCATTAGGCAAAAATGCTAAACATTCAAAGTCCCAAGCTTCTCAAGAGTGAACATTTGCTGCTTTTCTAATCTTTTTATGTAAATGTAATACCTCTGACTATTGGCAGGACAAAACAAGTCATTTTAAAATGTATCCTTGGGATCTGTGAAACTGTGACAGGCATTTTTATAACCTGATTTTCACTTCATTATTCAGTCTGATATTGCGTTCACATCAGCCGATGTTTGCTTCCCTTTGCAAGGAGGGTTTATTCTGCCATAACCAATCAGTGACGAGTGACATATCCATCCAATCACCATCATTTTCCGTTGACACAGATCTGCAGTAGCAGTCGCTAGAAGCACTTAACTTTGTCAAATCGATCAAACAAATATGGCATGTCGCCATTAACCAGGCATAGATAACACTTACTCACTCTATTCTGAAATGTACACAAAATGATTAATCGATTTAAAAGCAAAAGTAATCTTTAATGAAAATAATCATTAGATGAGAAAAGTGCCCATGGGAATCAGGGCAAGGAAATGATTCTTCCTCAAAACAGAGGACACCAATAGGATTACAACATTGTCAAATGTAGGCAAAGAGTCAAACTGGTTTTCCTGCATGCACAAAAGCTGCCATCCCACTCAAATTCTCAAGATCAATGTGCTCTGAGAAGGAGGTGAGAGTAAATACTGGAAACAAGAAGAACAATGGCAGAAAATGTTTCTGTCGTGGGATCTTTTGGGTTTGTTTGGAACTGAACCCGTGGGGCTGAAATGGATCAAAATCCACATGCAGAGAGCAAATTTAGCAACACAATACACCCACAACATTGGTGTAAAACCGTTATCGAACCCCCATTTGTATCTGAAAGGAATTTGTAAGTGGTAAAAACTGATATAAAAATGTTAGAGCTCCACAGGGGAAAAAAGGGTTTTGTGTCACTTTTTTTATAGAGTAGACATTTTCTCAACTTTCCTAACTTAACTCTAAAAAGCTGAATACACCGACCGGTTGCTTGTCTGGTTCTCCACTCTTGGCCGTCCAAGATGCTGACTCACCTCTGCCTTCAGGCTCTGTACCAGTCAGCCAGCTAGCCAGTCAGCCAGCCAGCCAGCCAGCTGACCGGCCAGCTCTGTTGACAAATTGATATCTGATCTGTGCTGCAATTGGCGGGGGCGCAGACTATTCCAGTGTTTCGGCTGTCCACTGCCAACTCCAAACAGCTGAGGGATTAGCTGCAGGCTCTCTGAGGCTGAACCTGTATTGTTCATTGATGGGGTGAGGAGAGCAGTGAACCTTATGCACCAAATCAGACTAATGGGAGAAAAGTCTGAAGTGTGTACTGGGGAGAAGAGATATCAGTGTGTTTTTGGCAAATGGGAAAGATTATACATCAGTGTGTGTGCTGGAAAGAATGTATGCCACATATCTGCTATAACTGGGTATGTGTATAAGGCTGCAGCAATATGTGTGTGTCCACAGGGCAGCCAGCTGAGTAGTGGAATGCAATGGATGTGGCAGTGAGGCTATTCTGGGTGCCTTCTCCTAGTGTGTGTGTGTGTGTGT
>NW_023340206.1:8934987-8935172 GCF_004916995.1 Morone saxatilis
TTTCTGTGTGTATGTGTGTGTGAGAATGTTTTCCATGTAGCTGGGTGAGGGTTAAGGGCAGTGAGTCACGTAAAACCTAAAACATAAGCTACACTGCAAACATTATAATCTGAATTATTATCTTGATACCCATTTTTTGCAACATTATGGATGGCAATGTTAGTTGGTCAGTCCACCACTTTGTT
>NW_023340206.1:8935237-8961297 GCF_004916995.1 Morone saxatilis
TCCTCAGAGGATAAATCCTAATGACTATTGAATGGTGATAGTGCCTTTTCCTCTAGGGCTAGCTGCAGAGGTCATTACTTTACTTTTACCCCTGATTTTTCCACCATTAGGCCCATATTTGTGTTTCTGATTTAATGTCTCCACAACTATTGTATGGTATGTATTGCCATGGAATTTGCTTCTACCACCATCATCAGGTCACTTCACTGGCAAACAATTAGTGGACTTTTCAATCAATTTGTGACCTTTGCCGTGATTTATTTCAAGAAAATGTTTCCAAGCCAAAACAGGGGCTGCACTGCAGAAAATGTTAACTTGACTCCATCTGTCATAAGTACAGAAATATATCTAAAAATTAACTTGGACCAGGGTAAGACACAAATTAAATCTCCTCTCACTATTGCCATTTTTGGCAGTGTATAGTTAAGGGTGGTTTTTCTAGTGCATCCCCCTCCTACCTATTCCCCGAAATATCTTTAATCCTGTTGCTGTCACCCACAAACAAACACTCTCTATCACTGTGGTAACCATCACCACACAGACCATCCGGGCACCCTCCAGCTCACACGTCCCGTAAACCACGCTGCCCTATTTTCAACCACAATCTTTCCCATCACCAGGCGCTACATCCCCACGCTGGTCTTATCTGTCACAATGAAATCCGATAAGGCTCTTGAGTAGTATGTCATCTCGTCGCAGTCCAGTGATTCTCCAGGGTGGACCCCAAGTCTTTTCTCTCAGTTTGACATTGTGGGGGAAATTTTATTTTAAAAAAGGAAACAAACCTTACCATGGCCCTGTCAAAGCACTCATGAGTCACTCCTTAAAGAAGTGTTTTGTGAGCAAAGATCCTAAGATGACTCATAACATCAAGATTCCTGCTTCTTTTCATGCCAGCATCCATTTTGTAAGAGCAGGTGTCCAATGTGTTCAAAAGCTTCTTATTTAGAAATAAATTCATTAAAAATACATCAAGAATGTTTGTTTGCTTGTTTGAACAGTGTTTTGCAATTCAAGACAACATTTTAAATCTGCACCAGGATTTAAAACAGGAGATATGTATGAGTACTTCTAGTAAAAAAAAAAGGATGTTGCTATTGAATATAGAAGTTCTGCTCTCCAAATCGCAATTTCAAGGGCTTTTAAGGAATTGAGATAATACTCTGACAGAAATAGCACATATTCCCCCTGACATGGGAGCAAGCGAGCCATTGATCGGTGAGTTTGTGCAAACATGTGCCGTACATTTACAAGACCTTGACCAGGGCCTGTGTCCACGACAGGCAATTCCATTACTCACAGTCAGGGTGAAAGGTCGGACAGCGATCAATACGTGGAGGATGAAGACACAGAGATAGAGACTCGGATAAAAAGAACTCACAGTGCCGCTCTGGGGTTTTGACCCTCCCACAGAAGGTTTTGGAGAGAAAAACAAATGTACCTTGACCCGGGCGAACTGAGTAGCCAGTGGCAGAAACATCTGTTTGCAAAGACATTATTCAGGATGCTGGCAGGTGAACAAGTACTAATAGAAGAAAATTCATATGTGAAAGGCAACATGACATTAGCTCACTTCTGAGAAGAAAAAAGTGTATCAATGCAGAGGTGGCATTGATTTCTCTAGAGTAAAAAAAACACATTTATTTATTAATTCCTATTCAATATTGTACAAAATCTTGTGACAATAGGCCACACAAAAACTTAATACCAAATATAAGCCAAAATGATTAAAAGACAATAACATAAGAAATGTGAAATGCCCTTTCTGGATGCTTTAAAACTTGTAGTCTTCTGTATTCTGCCCTTGTAATGGTGCTTTGCAACCTTAATGGCCCCTTACTGCCACACATGGTCAATACCAGTGGTGGAAAGTAACTGTAAGTGCATTGACTCAAGTACTGTACTTAATTTAAATCTTATGCTACTGTTCCACTACATTTAGAGGAAGATATTATGCATTTATCGGACAGCAGGAGTTACTTTACAGATTTTAAGATTTTACAAAACCTCCCAAAATATATAAATTAGGTAAAATGTGCTCCACCTCCACCAGCTAACATTGAAATGCGCTTCTCTCATCTCTCCTTCTCTCCTCTCCTCATCATCTCTCTCTCTCCTCCTCATTTTAACATGCTAAGGGTGATCAGTCTATTCAGTACAACAGAGATGGGATTCTGCTGTTGTCAGTCTATCAATCATGGTAACCAGCCCTGATCAATGACAGTACTGCAGTGCATCTGTCACCGACTCAGGGCTCTATAGTGAAGGCACTGTAAATTCTAAAGGCCAGCAGTGCAACTACCGGCAAGCATTAATCAGCCAACATCACGCACAGACAAAATCTTTAAAACTCGGCCCACTAATAAAACACAGAGCGCAACAGTGAGAAAGAACCAGCAAGCAGCTCCTTAATAAATTTTAAATTCTCCCTAAAGTATTTAACTGTAGCAATTATCATCAAAAACACAGCCCTGACCTGCTAGCTTAATAAAATATCAAGCAGCTACTTTGAAGATTAAAACTGAGTCACCAGTTAGAACTTGCTGTGAGAAGAACATGACAAAAAAAAGTTGCTCTCTAAAACTTCACCAGCAAATCCACAAGTAACAAAACCTCCAAATCTTCATAGCTGGCTAGCTAATACTTTTTGAATAAAATAAATGTCCCTTTTAGTTTCGTTGTATTAGCCATGTGTTGTAGATTGTTATGGTTCTTTTGGGCCAAAAACTTTAATTAAAAAAAAAATGTATGTCCACTATTACCTATAGATCAAAAACAAAAATAGCTGGATTATTACCTTTTTGTTCTAGCTTCAATAACATTAATGTCCACTGCTTTGAATTTGATGCATGTGAACATGAACAGACTAACCGCACTTTATCAAAACTCACTGGATAAATAAAAGATTTTTAAAAAGTGAAGACAAGTTGCTGTTGAGTTATTTGAAGTCAGCCAGGTTTGCATGTGTGCATGTGTTTGCATGCGTTCAAGTGTGAAAGTACAACTGTTGTGACACCACATTACACCCCACTCACTTCACCAGCGTCGGAAGCATTGTGCTTGAGCAATTTGTCTGCTTTCATCTGATGAAACGTCGCATCGGGCTGGTGTGTGCTCCCCCGGAAATAATCATCATAATATATTTACACTTTTGGAGAAAACAATTATCATAAATTACAACTTTGTGGCCCGCCTTCTTCAAATATATGGTCGGATGCTCTGTGGTTGTGATAAAACAAATACACTCTCTGGGCTCTCTGGGCGTCGTGATGGAGTATGAACAACAAGCAGCCCTTTTTTTATGTTTCTGCAGAAGACGCCTTGGTTTTTTAATGAACTGCCGGCCGTTCCGAATGAGGACTCAATGAGGCGTAGAATGGGGCCTCTCATCCCTCCCCTGCCTCTTTTTTGTCTCTACCTCCCTCTCGTCTCTGTGCATTTGAACCTCTTGTACCCCTCATCTTTCAGAGGATTAGAATAAGGGCCATTACCCTCTGTCAGGGCCATGCTTACAGCCACAATAGATGGGCTGCCCGGGTACTTTTTCTCTCTTTGTACCCACAGGCAAATACACAAGTATCACACAAACTATGGAACCACTAGTACAATTTCAACATGCATTTATATATCTCTCATTTCATACCTAAATACTTTTCTCACTCTCAAAACATGTCCTGTTATGACGTCCTATGGTCCCTAAGTCGGGGGCCCCAGTAGACAGCTTTTAGCTCTATTACCGGGACCCCTTGCACTGACAACCCGTCTATAGATGAGGCAAACATCCGTAAAAGCACCAAAGGCCCCTTGCTGTTGATGGGTCACACAGCCCTCCACATTCTGGAGATTTGTATTCTTCGGCGACACTATAGCCGCCCACTGTTTCTGTCCCTCGTGGAAGTAATCTGGATTTTATCCTGAAATCAAGCAGCAAATACAGAAGAGCAGTGGGGGGTTTCCACTTTTGTCCTGAAAGGCTTTCATTCACATGAATATATCACTCCTGGGAAAACAGATTTCTTGCAAAGGATGCAGTTTGATTTTGCGCACTAAATTGCATATAATTTTCTATTTTTTTTATGTAATGTGTCATATTCATTTGATTATATTAGGTGATATATTTTAGTAAAATAAGTCCAGGTCCAGCTACTATTTTTGAGATTGAATCCTTGGATCTGTGATTTTGTTAGCCTATTGTCTTCCAGTTTTACTACTTTGGAGTAGTATATGAATGATGTATAGCATGAAAAGTAATAGTAGGAAGAAACCACAGCTGCTGTTTATTCAGTTGTTTTAACATAATAACAACATCTCAGTATTTAGTGATTAGAGTTAATGAGGTTTGGAGAATACATCTGTATTTTGAGCAAACGCATAAAATGCTAAAATTCCCCCAGGTGAGGTCTCTATGTACCAACATCTCAATGTGCTGTGTTCAACCCAAGTTTCCACCATTTGTATATGCAATTTACTCACAACTATAAACGACCTGAAAATCAAACACCAGCTTTCCAAAGATGTTATGTAGAGTGTATTTTGCCTTGTTGAACTTTCTGACCAAAAGAATGGGTACCTGAGCTTGAAATATGTTATCATACCAGCCTAACTGCTTTGAATAAGATAAAATCCTGCCATGACAACAACACTGAAGCACAACTTCCCCACATCCCTTTAATTTAATGCGCAGTGTGAATATGCTGCTGGGTGGAATTCTTTAAAAGGGGCTTTGGGTATCGCTGCTGGAGTGTCCTACTGAAATTAAGCCTTCTTTACAAAACAAGAGATACAGATTAAACAGGAAGCAGCAGGGAGTAAAAAGAAACTTGCGCATATTTTAGTTTTCGGGCTGGCACAGCCATAGACTGGACTTAAAAGTGAAATGTGTCTTAGTGAGAAAACGGGTTATCAGGCGTTCAAAGAGACCATCTTTCGTCCATCTCACTTGCTGTTGCTCTCTCAATCTCCCAGACCCATCTCTCATTCTACTCCCATGGGTCATTTTCTCTAATCTGGATTCCCACTGTCTTCTACATTACTGACAGTGCATCAATCACGGTTAAACACACGCCCTTTACTGTGCTCACAGTCAGCTAATGTAGTGTGTGCGTGTAGAGCTGCCTGGGGTTCCCCTGACCACCTCCTAACCCCCCTTTAATCCCTCAAAAATGTCCGAATAGCTATGGAAATATTATGCTGCTCTGCGCTGTGGGATGGCAGCGAAAACGAGCAGAGGATTAGCATATATTTCAATTGCTCTCTTGTTTGAAATACAACAGCGGGTGAACATGAGGGCAACTCCGCGCCACTCCTGCTAACACTCGCTCTTTTTGTTTCATGGAAAGTTGAGAAAGGAAGCAATGATCTTGAGTGCAGAGGTCAAAATACTCTGCAAAACAGTGGTACGCCTAAATTTCAGTGTTTGGCTCCACTTATGTAAACACACTTACAGCCTCATTCAAAATCCTAAATTTGTGATCGCCTGCTTTCCTCTATGACATGCATGTTATTTCCTCTTGTTAGATGCTGAGCTGTCTTGCCTTAAGCATCACTGCACTTTCCAAACAGCCTTTCTCCAGCGGCTGGCTCTTTGTTCGCTCTTACTGAAGCAAACGCCAAATCGAATGCGGCTCGACCCGGCCCACAAGGGCAAAGAGGAGCAGAGGAGAAGTGGATGAATTAATTTACTTGCAACGCCTCTTCTCTCGAGTTCAAGTTAACATAGAAAAACCTAAAACCTGCTCTTTTGTCATTCTTTTCAATGGCCTGTAGCAAATGGTGATGCACTATACTATTGATGCACCGTGAGCTTCACTGCCTATCCGATGCAATTCAGGTGAAACCTTTTCAGTCTCGCAATTGAAAAAACATTACCCACACAAGAATTACAGTACACAGGACAGCAGAGTTCTCAGACGCTACAGCACATAATTATCGCTGACATTTCTTTTAAATGCCACTGCAGCTTGGCAGATCATGTACTTTCTAGGTTTCCCAGTCAATGATTTAGCAGAGGCCTTAAATCATATTGTCCGAGGCAACTAAAGTATGATTGGAACTTTGGTAAATCAAATATTTTTTGCAGCCAACATGGACAAAAGACCTTAAATACCCCAGAAAGATGGATATTTGAACACCTGAAATTCTGTAATACAGTAAATGGGCAAATCCATCTGCCGAGGAAAGGCGACTAAATGGACTTTGTTGACAGAGTTTAGTCAGTTACTGTTACTGTGACAAGAAAAAATAACTATTTGGAACACTGAAAAAATAAAGAAAGGATGAGAAAACATATGAAAAAGTAAAGTCACCACAAGGGTCCATACGGCATCAGTGCAGCCCGATCTCATTACAAAAAGCAATGTAGCCTGTAGCAGTTGAGTGCTAAAATCCTTTAAACTCATGCTTACCTAGCTGTAGAAGATCACTAATAAAGATTTAGTTAAAAACAGGAAGAAATTATTATAGAACATGTAATGTGAATAGAATAAAGCCTGTAAACAGTATGAGAAACACTGAGTGTTACAATAAAGGAGTTTGGTTCAAATCTAAACTGTCCAAAACTGCATGTAAGCATTTTTTAACAATAAGTGAGTGATAGTTTGCAGCTGACCTTTCACCTTTCCCATAACAGTTTCCCATAAATTGTTGATGAAGAGCTGTGTAGCTGCAGTAGGAATGCGCCTTTGATGAGGGCTGAGGATGCTTCTTTGACGGAAATGAAGGAAAGCGTTTAGCCATTCATGAAATTCAATTTTGTCACCATGAAATAATCAATGCAGGCAAAAGCAGGTGTCTGTTATCACACAACAGGTGTTAATTATGAAATGGCAGGTGTTTGTTGCTCAGTGACGGCCAATGAGCAGCGTTTGTGGCAATCTGCCAATACTGGAACGAGGTTTCTGGAACATAATGAAGATGTGAGTTTATTGGAATTGCAAACATACAGTAGGTAAAGATTGAGGCATGGGTGGATTATTGTATAGTGATATAAACATTTTCCTCCCATGGGAAACATGGCCTATGAAAGAGCATAAAAAAGCAAAAAAAGTTGCCGATAAATAACTTGCAAGTCACTTGAAAGGACAGGCAAACTAAAGTTTTCTACATAGGGTATGAAAGCATCAAACATAAGTATGTAAACATCCACTAAATGAGGAAATAGAAGGAAAAATATCTCCCTAATTGAGCAGACCACAGGATTCTTCATTAGCAGTTTAGACTGAACCGTGACAGTCCGGATTTTACACTTTTAATTCATTTACAGTCCGCTGAACGAAGAGAAGCCTGAGCAATTTTGCCTAATGCAGTGGCGACCGTAAGGACAGATAATAAAAACAAATCACATTACTGTAAACAGTCACCGCGGCCAATGTTTACAAAAGCACAGATAATCAGTGCCGACATAATAGCCTCGGAGATTTAAAAACAAAGGCAATAACTATGTACTGTATGTATAGTATAATACAATATGGGGATACAAAGACACAGAGAGGAGACAGAAATCTAAACATAATTTACATCACTAACACAACTGCTGCAGCAACGCAGCCGCTCAATATTCTTGAGTTTAACTTGAGTGGTGAATAATAGAGTTCAACATTTGATACAGACATTGATGGTTTGCAGAGGATAATTCCTAATGATGTTGGTGACCATTTGACTCTTCCTGTAGCACCACGAAATATGGCAAATTAATGTCCCCCAAAGGATGAATTGTAAATACTTTGTGATCCCCTGAGTTTCTGCTCTAGCGCCATCATCAGGTCAGAATGTTAATTTGGATTATATGAAACCAAATACAAAAAAATCTAATACCATTACCGTCATTGTACTTTGTGTTTAGTGCTGATTATCATGCTACCACGCTAAATTAAGTGGTTTTATACCTGCTTAATATTAGCATGTTAGCATTGTTACTGTGCAAATGTTACTGTTGGAACATTTTTTTGGGTATTTTTGCCTTTATGGCAGCAGAGATACCGACAGGAAGCCTCACAGAGGTGCAAGCTTAGTTGTAGAAGACACTTTTCTCATCCCAACTGGCTTGCAAATTAAGACAAACCGGTCAGTAAACAATAAAATACCAGATAATAAATGCTATTAATACACACAACACAATACACAGATCAAACATTTGAATTTGTTGTTTGAAATGTATCGAAGAAATCATTTAATGTAGCCAGATTTGTATGGGTGGCTATGATGTAAGGGAAGAAAGATAACCACTGTATGTGATTTGTGCTCCAACACAACAGCAGGCCATTCTCCCCCGCCCATATGTTGCTGTGCTTACTTCCTCCTGGTCCATCCATCTAATGATGGGAGGAGGATGAGAGAAAATGTCTCAGTGTCAATGGCCCAGCCACTGAGATTCCATTATTACACCCATAAATCCTTCCGATATCCCCATCTCACCCTCCTCCCTTCTTCCTCCCCCTCCTTTCTTCTCTCTCTCTCTCTCACAAGAACGGTATCCACGTGTTTAGATGACAAAACTTGAAACACACGCACAGTTGAGAGTGTTAGCTTTAACGTCTTCTTGAAAAAATAACCGTCCATCATGACGGCAGCGCCAACACCTCCACTCCCTTGAGGTAGCTCTAACTGCTGTCATTAAAGAGTGTGAGAGGATGTGTGCCGCGTGGGCACGTACCTGGATTTGAGTGTGTGTGCTTCTTGCTATTTTCACAGTTATCTGCATTTGTATTTTCCAACAGAGCGCCTATATTTACATTTTAATAGTGTATGTGCGGGTGTGCTTAAGTGTCGACAATGACTCCATTAGTCCATTCATCTCTTGAGGGAGGAGATACACCCATCAGCAGTCCCAGATTTACAAGCCTGCTTCATCACTAGAGGATGTCGTGCTCGACTGTTAATGTCTGACCTAACGGCACACAGACAGGCCTGTGGTGATAAAGAAGGACCCTCTGTGAACCGATTAAACAGTGGGTGCGGCAAAATATCTGGACCATGAAAAACGAACCTGCCTGGAAGTGGCAACCACACCAGAATGAAAGCGGGGTGGGGGAGAGGACGGAGAGGGAGGAGAAGTGTAGGAAAGAAGAAAGCACCTCACTCTCACTGCCAACTGGTTTTTGTTGAGTGGCATTAAGTTCAATAGCGTGATTAATTAGGTGAGAAGGGAGAGTGCGATACGGTGTGCAGCAGAGTGAGATGTGAAGACTTGCATTTCACAGATAGCAAATAAAAAGGAAGACACAGAGACAGATAGGCATTGCAGTCCATCCATTCACTGCTGACTACTGTGAGTTTCTCATATGGGGGTGGAAGTGAGCGCAGCACCTGCTCACCGTTTGCATCAGCTCATCTGCCATCAGAAAAAGCCAAAAAGCAGGAGAGTTTTCAAGATCCACCGGAGAACAGTGATGAGAAGACGACTGCCTCAAATCTTGCTGAATCATAGGGTTGCACTTTGTATTTTTATCACCACTTTGATAGGAAGTTTCGCAAAAAAGTCAAATCACAAAAGAGGCGTAATGCCAGAGCATCCGAGACTACTGCTTCTCTTAGAAAGAAGAAATGCTTCCAGTGCAATGTGTCGAACTGACAACAAAACTGTTACAGTGATATATATTTATATCAACCTTTTTGAGAATGCTCAGAGTCACAGAAATAACTTCTGTTACTGGATACACTTCGTAGGTGTACGACCTGTTTTATTCTAGCAGTTAATGAGTAATAACTGTTGCTGGAAAGAACACACTCAGAAAATTCTGGGAATTTGTGTATCAGTTATTTCCTCCTGAGCCTTGGAAAATGTTCAGATCAGAGAGCAAGTTTGCTTTTATCAATTAATGGAGTTTCCTTTCTTTGAATGATAACATTATCATTCTTTCACACAATGTACACTGAAGTGTGTGAAGACGCCTAAAATGCTAACACGTTGCTTGATAAAACTTGATGTAAATCCACATTTAGATTTGTAAACTCTTTTTCTGTGGGCAGATAAGAGCAGTATACTGAATACTGGCATAGTATAATGTCATTATTGTTCTGTGTTGCTAAAATTTTTATTAAGTCAAAAATGATTATTGTCTGGAAAAATAGCTGCAGCACTTAGAGCAGAAAGTGTGTCACATATCAGTCATTTTATCACCTTTTCCTAACTTCCATGATGTCATGCAACAGTAAAACAATTGATTAAGTCTTTTCCCTCTGACACAAAATGCTACTGAAGCTTTCTTGAGCAAGGCATTGGGTAGAACCACTTAAGCTGCAACTCGAGCTGCTTAATGACCAGGAGTACAAAAAGTTGTACTTGTACTGGAGGAGCTCCCAGGTGCATATGTTACTACTACTGGTACTCAATTGAAGTATGCATGCTCAGTCGACCTGAAATACAAAAAAAAAAAAAACCTAAAACATGGTATCTCTGTATGGTTGAATGAGAAATGGGAACTGTACAGAAGCAACTGCCTTTACTGTAGCGATGCGGGCCCTCAGCGTACACAAATCAGTCTCTCTCTCAAGGAAAAAAACAAAACAGACTTGTTTGCTTCATTTCAACCTTTTAAATGGAACTTGTGAAAAACAACACATTCGGGGCGTTGTTTCTCAATGGGGGACTGCCGCTCAAGAGGATCGCGCTTTGGAGAGGCTGCGCAAAATAAAAGTGATGGTAATTTAACAAAATGAGCGTCAGTCTCTGAGTGCATTGCGTGACAACAATGAAAGCGAACTCTCTTTCACCTCGCGTTTGTCGTCTGCAGCTTATTCTGCTGCCTCTCCACGCTACGTCTTCCCCCAAACCTCTCCTCCTTCCGCAAACTGCATCCCCTTCCCTTCAGTCGGCAAATGCAGTGGATTGTCTCTAATTAATCCATAGCCGTCAGTGGGGAGCGGTTTGCTTGTTTACTCTTATTGAAATTAGCAAGGCCTGCCTCCCCAGAGACACAGCGTCAGAAGCACAATTAGCTGGCACTGGACTAATTAGGACACGGTGCTAATGACACCTCCATGGTTGCATGGGTAAGCGAGGAGCGAGAACGAGAAGAAGGAAGGTGAGAGAAGAAGGGAGGGAGGGGAGCAGAAATGAGAGAAATTAAGGAGAAAAGTGGCAGCACAGATACTACCTCAGAGGAGGGTGAATGGGCACAATAAGCTCACAGTCAAGCTGAGCTTACAGTGCCTGAGCTGGTGTCCCTGTACACCCATCTTAGCAAGCACACACAGTCAGGAAACACCAGTGGCATATTTTATAAGAAGCAGCCTCCCACCTTCCCTCCTCTTCTGCAGGCTTTCTCCACACCTTGGCAGGCAGCTGGCCTCACCGCCACTACTAGCTGCCATTACACTGATTATCACCCCTGTCGATCACATGCTCCGCCCCTCCCTCCCCGGGGGGGACGCAAGGCTGGTCAATTAGCAAGAGGCACCAACATCACAGAGAAAAGGAAAATTTTAAGAACAGAGGAGGGAAGTGGAAGGAGGAAGAAGATCCAGTCGCTCACACACTGACAATTAAGGGAAGCAAACATGACTGTCAGAAACATTAATAGAGGGAAGACATGTATTTTCTCACTAATTCGCACTATATACCTGGGGTGAAAATGAAGCGAGGAGAGTCAGGTGGCACGTCTTACTCTGCAGGACTAAGAAGGTCACATAGTAAGAGTAAACAAGCTTTACACATTCAACGCAGGCTTTGATTTCTTGTACAATGTGGAGGCGGCAGCCCACAAGATTGGGGTTAACTTCATTAGAGAAAGAAGAAACTCCTAGTTGAGTAAAGAAAAATGACACCAGCACCTCCAGTGAGGGTTAATCGAAAGATCAGGATCAAAATGTGACCGTTTTACCCACGCAGACATGATTGTTGCCTCGAATGAAAAAAGCCATGGAAACAAAATAATAGACTGGTGCAGAGCTACAGAACTGTTTCATCACATTGCCTCTCGAGTTTGCTCATCAAGGTAGGAAATTTCAGTGAGGACGCACAAGATTGATCCTGATGTCCATAGCACTGCTGCTGCCGCTGCTTTTTAACTTGTTATAATGATAAAGGCGACTCATCAAGTCCCACCGAATTTCAGCAGGGAAAAACACACTTTTTTCTACAATCACTCTAAACTGCGCTTCCTTTAGCGTGACTTAACACAGGGAATAGTGATTTTAGACTACAAAGGCGTAAGTCTTCAGAGAAACGGAACACTCGTGGTGTAAAATAAAAGAAAGGATAAAATGGAAAATTCAAGGACAAGAGAAGCCTTATAAATCTCGCTCTCAGTTCATGGGAGCGAAAAGAGACTCGCTGCAGCAATGAGAGCTGCTCTGAAAGTCTTTCTCAAGATTTTCCACGTCTTGATGTGAGCCATGATTCTCAGGCGTCCTTTTCCTCATTGCAAAGGTAATAAAAAAAGACCAAACCAGTGGTAAACTGATGAAGGAATGATTGAATGATTGAATTTCAGTTGAGAACTCTAATAACTAATAAAGACCACAGCGCCTGATGTGGTACAAAGGCCATGTATACTAAGCAGAAATGACTGCAGGGTTTGCAAGAGCTGCTCCAGTTTAAAACAATGGTACAGCTGAACAAACCCAGCCCAAAGACTGCTTTTTGGTTTTCCTAATCATTTCCGACTTCCGAAATAAAGGCAAGGTATTTTGAATCTGACATAGTTAAAACACTGTATTCCCCCTGGCACTTTCAAAGTAGATCAACACTAAACTCTGAAGCATGTGCACTTGGTTACAATCTAAAAAGAAACTTCTAAGAATGGAAAAAAACTGTCACAATTCACAGTTCTCTCAAGGTCCTTGATTTAAATAATGCAATGAACAAAAAAGGATATTCAGCCATACTTAGTGAACAGGGAATGCACTCACAGCACTGGAAGGGAGTGTGAATAAAAGGGTTCACCAAATAGCACACAAAACAATTGCGGCTTTACGAGCCACCATCAAAGCCTTTTAAAAGGCAGGTCCTTGAAAATAGAAAAAATAGACAGATCTTACATTTTTTAGCCTTTTAACATTAAAACAGAAAGACAATTGAGAGCTTCTCAAAGCCATTTAACACTCAGATGGAAGTGAGGTTTCTCTTGGGAAATTCTACCCTGGAAAATGTCTTCTCTTTTCTTTCCTTCTTCTTCTTTTGCTACTGGAGGAAAATTTGCTGGATGTGTACCAATGCTGGCCCATGCAGCTTGGCTCAAGCAGAAGCTGCAGTGTGGACGGGTACAACGGTGGCAGCCAAGCGGCAGATGGAGTCAGGCGTGAAAGACTCAGCTGCAAAATAGCAAAGAGGGGTTGAGAACAGTGGAAAAAATGCCGTGGGGACACTGAGGAGGACATAGAGGTGAGGGAGAGGGTGTCAAACGTCAACGGTGTGAGGTCCAGACTGCGTGTGTAGCTTGCGTCTATACACACTTAATGCACATGTGCACATTTTAAAATATGCTAAGTCAAAGTATTAATTTGTGGTGTTGGGCGTGTAAGCATTAGCTGTTTGCTAAACATTTGTATACTGAGTGTGTGTTTCTGATTGTGTGTGAGTGTGTCCCAGGCGGTTGTCCCAGCAGCCAGGTCCGTTCCTGTGTGAGGTTGATGAATGAGGCCCAGTAGCAGCCTGGACACTCCCATTTAACACAGCATGGAGCTACAAACTGCCACTGTAGCAGACAGTAGCAGCATGGGAATACACACACACACAATGCACATACTCACAAAATGGGCACCGGCATTGCTGCACCCTCTAACTGACAAAACAGGACTGTTCTGGCCAGCAAAAAATGACAGCACTGGTCGATTGTGCAAATGCTTAAAATACCCTCTTGCTGTCATGTAAATAGTGACAGTACCGCCACATTCCCGCTTGATGTTGTTACACTGCTGTAAAACCTCTTATATTAAGATAAGTCAACACAATATCAGTACAATTATGTCCAATCATTAAAGCTACAATATGTTACTTTTCTACTTTGAAAAAACTGCTTTAAAATCCTTTTGCAAATAGTCAAGATTGAGTTTTTTTTTTACCATTTTTGCTAATTTAAATCACCTACTTTTACTTACCTTTAAATTAACGTTAACCACAAAGGTGGCACATTAGAACATGTCAGTTTCTAATACACAAAGACAGACAGGTTTTCCACTGATGTTGTGTGACGTAAACTGGATTAGTTTAACTGGAGGATGAGCATACAGAAACAAAGCAGGAAATAACATTTGACATGGGATGACATTTAGACTGCAACTCCTTTAGCTGAAACAAACAACATTGAGTGGGGAGAAAAAAACGTGTGTCCTGCTGGTGTCCACGCTGGATTTAATTAGGAGTCAAACATGTGGTATTTAAATGGTGAATTAGCAGTGCTGTGAATTGGCCGCGTTGGTCCAAGCTGTGGCAGAGACCATGTTTTGGAGCTTCGGGGTCTGTCCACACATGCATAAATGCACACACACACACACACAAAACCACACACCCCACTGAGCAAAGCCATAACAGCACACACTTAATTATACTCTTAATTAAGCCTGGAACTCAAAAGGCCAACAACACGCACTGAACAGGCAACTGCACGGCAAGTCAAGAGTATGTGTGCGTGTGTGCAAATGAATGACATGCTTCTGATTAGCTGGTGTGTGTGCACATTCGTGTCTTTGCATGTGTGTGTAAGGTTTTTTTTCAGGGCAAATTAATTCCCGTATTTTATTTGCTGATGTGTGTGTGTCCATTTGGGAGTCTTTGAGTAAATGAATGCCATTTCTCTTCTCCTGGTAAATTAGTGTAATTTCTCATGTCCTGGTAAGTGTGTGTGTGTGTATATGTGCTCGTGAGAGTTTGCATACATGAATGAATTCCTTTACACGCTCTTGTCTGTGTCCATTTGTGAAATTTTGAATACATTTAATGGGTCATTTCGTCCAAATGACCTATTCTCACTCACTTTTAGCGGCATCTGGCTATGCAGATTGTTTTGGTTTTATTTGGCTAGGTGTTGCTCCAAGGAAAACTGTTCATTTCAAGGATGACCTAGAGTTACTGGAATGTTGTCTCTGGAAAGAGAGAGAGTGTCCATTTAGGAGCCAGCAGAAAACTAAATCCTGCCATGTGTGCTTCGAAAATTTGGGTAAACCGCCCCTTTAAGGCCATGTTTGCTGTGGTAAATTTGACTGTATGCAGTGTCCGTCAGATATTCATTGCACCCCTGCTAGGTGTACGCCATGTTTTGGCGTCTCTCTTTCTGTCCATTTCTTCAGTCCGCCTCGTCCGCACTGAACATGTGTTGTAATGCAAATGAGGCCGGCTGCCTCCACGCTACAGCACCACTTTTTAATTGAACCTTTTGATCTGTGGCTAATTCCACTAATTAGCAGCACTATCCTCCCAACAGAATGTTTTCTGTCATGCAAGTGTTTGTGTGTGTGTGTGTGTGTGTGTGTGTGTGTGTGTGTGTGCACTTGTGTGTGTCAGTCCTCTTTTTGCTAACTACCCACACCAAGCCAATTGCCGGCTGGCATTTAAAAGGGCTTCCAAAAAAAGCAAATCTCCGTTCTTTATCTGAGGCGCAGAACAGACAGGTGCGCTGTTAAAGGTAATAACGTTACATAAAGAAGCACAGATGCTCATTATACAGGCACACACAGGCAAATGAGCAGTAAGTGTTTTATGCGCCTGTATAGTTTTATATCGGTGTTCTCTCATCGCCTCTGAGTGTGGAAGCAACATTTGTGTATCTGTGACTATGAATGCAGCTGCAGTCTGTTACTGAATGCAGTTTATATACTCTGTGTTAATGTGATGATTAGTTTTAATTTGTGCTTCAATGAAGTAAATTATGTGTCTGTGATATATATGTAGAAACAGCCTTCAGAGGCCTCTTAATAAACACAAGCACATCATCATTTACATAAAGGGCAAGGTACGGCATTAGCAAACGAGACAATCTAATGTAATGTTTTTGCTGTTCTTCAAACTAATCCAATCACTAGCGCTCTCTTTTGATGGTTTAGGAGCTTTATAACACAGCAGACAACAGCAGGAGTCACATGGATTCCAATGAAGACACAGTGATGGCAACAAATCTTCCATAGACACATCTCAAACCACTCCTGCATTATAATCCTCTCCTGAGCCATAAAATAGCTAAATACATTACTTATGTGCCCGCTTTTGTCTCCTCATGGCTCTTGAGTTTAGCAACAAGTTGCATATTTTGCTTTACTATAACAAAACTATTGTTTGGAACATGGATTACACTGCCATAAAGTTTAAATCAGTGTGTTTCTAGTGGAGATAAAATGAATTAGTTGGTAAGAAAATGTGTTGGCTGTAAACATCTTTCAAGCAAAAGGCCAAAAAGTCTGTCCAAAAACTGTAGTACATTTTCAGTAGCGTATTCCATTAATGATGTTATTTTCTAGTCCTTTCACACAAATAAATCCGCCTTTTATAAAAAATTACTTTTTCATTTGCAATGTCAAGTCGAAGCACCGCCAGATCATCTGAAGGAAACTAAGTGGGCAAAGTTTCTGCTCATTTCTACACTCCAGTGAAAGCTCTTAAAATGCTGTCTCCATTTTGGTGAAAGATTTTCATTACAGGAAAATTAAATTTGATTTCATCTACAAAAATCTGACTTACTGTGAGCAAACACTGTGTGTTTAATTATTTTATTATTTAATTAATTACTCCATTTTTACTCCTAAAGCACCAATCACTTTTTATACAAGGAAGAAAAGAGGTTGAAAATTTATCTCACTTTTACTTTTGTTTCCACACACACACACACACACACAATTCTATTGCCTTCTTCTCTATTGTTGCAAGTGAATCTCCAAAGCTGTCTTGATAACTAGGGACCCCCCGCTGCCTCACTCCCCTAGATAGCCGATTACCGCAGCCATCCCACTGATAAAACTGGGGCCTTGCATCACTGTCTCTCCTTACAAAGCTTCGTTAGCGCTTTCCTCCCTCCTCCTTTTCCACTAGATGCACTTTCACGTTGGCGATAGCGCGTTGCTCCAGATAGAAAATTCTGACGTGAGCTGTTGCGAGTTTTCGCCTTGAGGAAGTTGCTTCTTTTGCAAGAATATAAATCAGAGGGAAAATACAGAAGAAAACAAAACAAGGCAGCTCCCAAAGGTGATTCATTCAGGCCTTCATTAAGTTCAAATGTTAAACGGTTTGGATGTGTAGCAGAAATTTAAAACCTTCATGATGTTTCCCTAGAAACTCTTTTTTCCTTTTTCCCATTTGCCTTGAATGAGAGTTTATGTGGGCTCCTGCGGCGTGTATACGGTTGAAGGAGCCGCCAAGTTGAACTTGTTCGCGAGGGGATTGAAGGAGCATGAATGTGGTTTCTTACATGTTTGATGTCACACAACAAAGAGCGTTCAGCCTGGAAGCGCTGCGCTGCGAAACAGCAACACAGCACAGATACAAACTTAGAATGCCATGTCAGCTTTCGGCACTGCTGACTTTCCCTCCCCTTTCTTTCTCTGCTCATGCCAGTCAAAAACTTCCAGGCGGAGAAAATGAGACGGAGAGATGCAGGAGTTGATATCCATCAGGAGACAGGATTCAGAGAGGGAGGGGGAAGGAGAAACAGCGAGTGACAGCTTACAGTCTTGTCCATCCCACGCCAGCTTGAGCAGGACTTCAACCGCTGTCACTCCTTCCTGCATGCGTGCACTCGGATCACTCCTTAAAAAAATGAGTGCCAAAGCATGATTACAATCTCGAAAAGTGGCAGCAACACTCAAGACAACAATTGATTACGTCTGCTTTCCACGTCGCACTTGAGAAATCACTTGAATGCAGGGGAGACGACGGTGGCAACTTGTGATGCAAACCTACTCTGTTTTTATTGTCGGTTCAAGAACGAAAACCCAACTGGGAGCAACAATCAGCACACAATCAGCAATTTTAGCCACATAACATTATTGGTCAACTACATGTATGCTCATTTACATAATTACCATAAAGCTCGCAAGCCTCTATTATTGATTACTATATCAAATTTAATAGTACTAAATGATTTAGTGACCTTTTTTTCTCTAGAACTCTGGAAAAGAAGTACACCCACAGTTATATGAAAGCCTAACAAGCCATACTATATAGGCTTAGACATATTGGTTTGCCATTTTATCTCGCCGACATTGGCCTTTTATTAAATATCAGATATCAGCCAGTGTCCTCTATCACAGATATGACGGATGCTCTTCCCTATCCACAGCTGCATTAAAAAAGTCTGTAAAGCCTGTTTCATTGCCATTGGATGCAAGTTTAACCGACCATATCTTGTTGTTCATTTAAAAAGGTCCAGTGTGTAACATTTTGCAGGATCTGTTGGCAGAAATGGAATATGATATCCATAGGGATGATTTCATTAGTGTCTAATGACTTAAATATAGAAATTGTTTTGTTTTTGATACCTTAGAAGCCACCGTAGTTTCTCCTTTGCACTTGGAAGGGGAGGGTGAAGCGAGGGAGTTGCAATCTTTAACTACACCCCTAAATGCCACTAAATCCTACACACTAGACTGGTAGTGGGTCGTCTTGGATAAGGGGAATATAAAGTTATCTAACAGAAATTCATTAGTTCAGGTTGAAATGAATAACTGAAGAGTTGTAGGATGATGTAAATGTTTCCAAGGCTTTTCAACCAAAACTCAATTTGTTTTTTAATCTGCAACTAATACTTTTGACACGCACTTAAAAACACATTAAATACTAATGAAGTTGCCTTGTATAAATGATCAGCCTTTCTTACAGTCCCACAAAACTGTAAACAGTCTATAAGAGTGATGTAACAACATGTAGTCTAGTTGTAGTTCAGTACAAAATGTAGAATTAGTGACAACTCTTGTGTCTCTATTGGCTGACCACACAGGTTGAACTCCCCGGTTAAACTTTGAGCTTTGTAGTAGAACGGGAATCAACACCGAAACCAGAAATGCATTCTTTAAATTGTCAGTTGCAGAGGCTTCAACAAAAGTCAATGAGTACATAATTGAATATGAACACCCAAGACATCTCTTACATCATTCAAATGTAAGAGGAAAGGTGTAATGGCGTGCACTGGGGGCCAAATACAGGTCACTGCTCATCTTTTTTAACCACAGTACCAGATTTTGTTTGTGGAAGAGGGTGCTACAATCACCTGCTCCCTCCGTTATGAACAAGGCCTGCCTTAGTTTAGCCCTCCAAACACACTGCACACAGATATACAAGTCTGCTTATGGCACACACACACCTGCAGATGCACACACATGCATTCACGGACACACTGCTCCATGCACTTGCACGCCTGAGGTATTGTGCATACATGCTAATATGCACTAGTCACACAAATGCACACAGCTGATGCCATTTGGGAGCAGCGGCCTTGAGACGCAGCACTCTAATTAAGTAAATGAGAGAATCGCAGAGGCAGATGGTGGGAGAAGAAGAAAAGGCAAATAGCCACACTTCCTCCTCTCTCTGTCTGGCTAGCCCACAGGGCTGCAACTGTTTCCTTTCCTCTCACCTCTGCCTTTTTTTTTTATTCTTCTGCTTGCTTGCCTTTTTCTGGTAATTCACTCTGAAAGAACACACGTCACACTCGCTTTCTTGTTGTTGAAATCTCTTTGTCTATTATCCATGCTATCTCTGTGTCTCTCTCTGCTGTTGCGTCTCTGTCTCTAGTTCTGCATCAGTGTGTGTGTGTGTGTGTGTGTGCTTACTGTACAGTCATGTCACATGCCCTGCAGGTAGATATCACATCCCCGAAAGGAAATGGAAACTGGGAATGAAATACTACTGCCTGTGTGAGTGTCCGTGTATCTAATATGCTCCTATGTAGGACAAACTGCACATCTTTCCTCTTCCCATATTTCATGTCACTGTAATTTCTGTGCTTCTTAGCCTGACGGTGCGTGTTTGAAGGTGTGTGAGTGTGCATATTCTCTGTCTGGCACTACAACAACTCTCTCTCAGCATCTTATCTTCACTTAAAAGGAAAAAAAAATGTTTTGCACTGACTCTCTGCTTGCTAGCTCAGTCAAACCATGACATTTTCTCTGAGTGATGTAGCTGCGATAGAAATTGCTTGACTGTGTTGAAGCTATGGGAATACTGATGGCGAGTAATATGTCTGGAAATTAGTGAAATTGTATTGAAAAAAGCATTTTTCCTTTTCATCCATTAAAAGTTATATTATATATATTATATATTATATATTATATATTACATATTATAAGTGTTGTCACAGGCATGAGGGAGTCACATAAGATGATGCAGCGGGTAATTCCACATTATGGTTTGTAATTTTACCTCATTGATATCAACCTCATTGTTCATTATTTAGGCTCTATCACATTAAAAGTGTACAACTGTCAAAAAACAGGGTGGCTTTTATTGTGAATAGGTCACATGTATTTGTCACTAAACATTCATTTTCTGTATTTTTTTGTGAGTAATCATCTGTGTCGCCAAGTCAACCAGGGCTTAAATCGTAAGGATTACAACCTTACATTTTGTTTGTTAGTTTATCCGCCTGCTTGTTGGAGAGGTTCCAACCACGATCGAAAGTACAAGAGTAGAGGAAAATAGTTGCACTCTCGTAGCCGCGATGCAAAAGAGAGATCTGGGTTATAACAGGCTTTGAGAAATCTGCAAATCCCCAGAAAGACAACTAATAACACACATCTCTCTCTGCTTAACAAATAGTGACTGATGAGCAAGATGTTATTTTTACCTAATTGGATTTATAGTGTTTCTTCGAATGGAAAAACCTTTAAAAGCAGTCTATAATCTGACACAAAAAGCTATGACAGAGCACAACAATGAGTTATGTGAGTGAACCTGTTTGTATGCCCCACTGCCCCGTGGTTGAAACATGATTTCAAGGGAGTGAAAGCCTTTTGAGAATTTCATTTTCAAGCGGAACACAGGCTCGCAGAGGGCAGCAGCGTGACGGTATGAAGCGCTGTCTGTAGGGCCGGACGATGAAACCACGTGTTTTCGACTCTATCTGTCCCTGTATTTATCTCTGGCTTTCTAAATGTCTCTCTGTCTGTCTTTCATACTCGCTCTGTATTTTCTCACAGTGCTTATCTGCAGGAAAACACATGAATACATGCAGCCACTCTGGAATTTGATGGACTTGAAATGAACCTGGGAACTGGAAACATACAGACATTTCAAGTATTTTGAAATCATTGGTTTTATTTGACAGAAGTTGCCTTGATTGCTTTTTCATATTATATTTTTCCTAATTTCTGCTCTTACTTTATCTTTTAAATTAAGATCCAGGTCCATGTCTGCTGAAACAGTGACCTCTCACCAACTGAATGGTTAATCATAGATATATTTGTTTGAGTCATTTATCAAGCTGAAACTGGACGTGCTGGACATTTCCTTTTCCAAATACTGTTTTGGAAGAAATAGTGTGATATTGTTATGAAGCCACACAGTCCACAGAGAGTGGACATCATGTCAGACAGATGAGTTAACCAAGCATAACACTTTGACACAGGGGACCGCTGTTTGCAGCATTGGTTTCTTTATCATTGGCCGTTATTGTTCCATAACCTTAACTAAGTTTTAATTTGAACTCAAATCAAATTAGCCTACCAACACATGCTTTTCGTAGTTTTGGCAAAATATTCTAAGAGTCTACATGTCCTGTCCTGTGTTTCATGTCAGAATCTTTCCCTAACCTTATCCAAGAGATTTGAGTTGGGTTTTCAGCCAGTGCCACAATTTTTGGTACTGACTGAGGTGAAATAAATGAATTATGTTGACAGGAAATTAATGTTTTGTAGACGTAATGTTCAGCGTGAACATTTGTTTTGGCAGTGAACAGTCTGTGCATAATCCACTTGGCAATAATACCCTACAAAACAGTGTATATTTGCCAATGCAAATTAGTTGTATATGCTTTTATTCTAAGGACACATGGTTAAGCACACACGTACAGTATTGTTCTCCATCTTTTTCTTATTTTCAGGAATAACCAACACACGTGTGACCCCATTAGCATTATCCATGGAGACAAGACAAAAACAAGGCTGGGTGTGTTATGCATCCCACTGACGCAAATACAGATCTTGACACACTTCACAATCATATAATAGATGCTTAACAGACACACAAGTTCAGACCTGCACACACACAAACACACACAGTGGGTGCGCCTGTGTGGCCCGGGCTGATTAATTGGAGCGTTCAGCAGCGGTGATAGCTGTACTCCTCAGAGACAACACACTGTCTCTCCCACTCTACCTTAACCTCTGCTGGACACACACACATACAGTAACCACACACACACAAACACACACACCATCATCCCTTCCTTTCTCAGCTGAAATTAGACCACCTCTCTTGCTTTCCCTCTCTGTCTCTGTCTCCCGTCTTGCAAATGACCCACCATCAGCTCGCTTTCACCTTGCCGACAGCGATAGCGTTTTTGCCGCGGAGCAACTGGTAAAGGTACAGCGCAGGGGAGCACTCAGGTGTGTGTGAGCACCTCAGAGTGTGTGTTTTTGCCTCTCAGCTTCAGACGAATTAATGAGCTGATGCACAAAACCATTTAAATGCACAAATTCATGCAGTGCACTCTATCCAGCGCTCTCCCATCTTTCTTGCTGCTGAAGGTGACTCACCTTCACACACACACAGACACACAAACAATTACAGCAAAGCCCGGCCAAGGCTTTCTCCTCCACGAGTTTTATGTACCTTTAAACCAGCCGAAGGAGCGGCCATATTTCTGCTGGACTGCAAGGTGACTTCAGAGAGACAAAAAAAGGAGGGGGAAGGTGGGGGTAATGAGGATAAGAAAAACAAGTGGCAGCAGAGAAAGTGTCTCCACCTCTGGTAAAGGTATTGTTCCACGTCGACCGACCCACAATCCCTCACTATCGCCCTTTCCATTGTCTTCCCCTCATCCTCTCATGCTCCCTCCTTATCTATCCTTAGAGACTTTCCATCTCTTTGTCTCGCTTTGTCTTCCCTCGCTCTGTAACACACACCCTCCTCGACACACACATCTCCACCTTTTCTCTCCTCTCTCCCTCTATTCCCTCCCTCCCCAGTCAGCTGTCACGGCTGCCACTTTCTCGCGCCCACTCATTTATTACAGGTCACCATCGCAGAAGGGGCCGTTTAAAAAGGACAACGTGCCCCATCTGAACACACAACCTCATACAGTATACATGGATTTGCAAATACTGTACGTAAACACATGGAAACCTGTAACGGGAACTAATATGCACAAAATGTTAAATACTTGGAGTAAATTAGAATTTCACACACATATACAGGTAAGCACACGAGGAAAGAGTTGCTAATAGGTACGTAAAAATAGAAACTTGCACAAATACACCACCAAATTGGTAAATCTGAAAGAATTCTGCCAATTTTACCAATCACTGTAGTATTACACATAAAAGCATTCCAATTCAGAACCACTTCACCAGCTAAACAAAAAAAATGCCTGAAAAACTAGAAACAAACTTCCTTTCAAGCTTGGATGAATTTATTTCCCCAGAACTCGCCTTCTCAGGCAGCGCTTTCAAATCTTCTGCGTGGGGTCTACGCAGGTTTTCAGCTTCAACGCGGCGGTTTTCTTATCTCTGAGTCCGAACACAGCGTGCCTCAGGTGTGCAAAAAGTTTAACGTTTAACCAATTTGGAGCCGGTTTTCAACCTGGAGCAGTTCTCAGGCCGCATCCCTAACATGGGAGCACAAACACATGCTTGGCTACAGTCTATTTTCATTATTTTGCCCTTGACAGAGAACACAACATGTTTCCATGGTTCGAACATAGTTTTAATCTGGTAGTATAAGCTGAACATGAGTCTGAATCAAGGAAAGTGATACTCCTGTGGATCTGGGTCTGTGTCCTTTAAATACTGTTACAACATCTCACTGATATTACATTTTAAACCCTGCAAACGACAACTGGAAAAATACAATAATCTCTTGTTTTCTTTTCTTTTTTATTGTGGGCAAATATTCAGAAAAATAATTAAAGCAGAGAGATACAGACAGACACTGGCATAAATAGCCCGATAGACACAAAGGCACACATGCCTAAGAACACAAAGCATCAATCACACACACTCGGACACACACACAGAGTAATACACACTCACGCAGTGCCAGACAGATTAGGGCCCTGATTAAGGCGGGTGTCGCATAAAAGTCTTGGAACAGTAAATATCCTTAATTTGTAGTGTAATTAAACAGATTAGCTGCCGTGAATATCTTAACAGGGATTAGTTCACACACAATACACCAGGCGGGCTTGACTGCACACACAAGAACACAGAGAAATGAGCACACACACACACACAGAGGGAGGAAACTAATGAAAAACTTACAAAATAACTAGGTTTTGTTATTTGTGTGTGATTGTGTGTAGTGGCATAACATGAGAGAAAGAGAAAGACGGAGAAAGAGAGAGACCGACAATGCAACATAGATAAAGACACAAATCTACAAGTCGGGGTTGAACTGTCGGATCGACAGGCGCACAGATGAGGGATTAGAGACCAGTGATCATTTCTCTTTTAACAGGCTTTCATTAAAACGGCAGACTTTGTCAAGGTTACAGGGGGAAAAAAAAATTCTATTGTGATTCTAATGCCCTCTATTGTGCTGAGCTGAGAGGCAGAACAGAAAGTAAGGGAGACAAGTGAATAGAAGGCAAAGGAACCAAAAGAAAAAGCCCAGACTCGTTGTGAAAGACCGAGTCGATGGCACTTGATCCTGCTTCGCCAAAGAACTGCTGCCAATCAAAAGGAAACTGAACGCTGTCCCACTTCCTGTGCTGGCCCTGTGCCTGAGCACAGCACTGCAAATGTAAATTCAAAGCCAACACTTGCAGACACAATCACAGATATACAAATGGATGAATATGCACACATATATTTTTGTCTTACAAGGCGAATTAAGTCTTCACTCAAAACCCTAACACTTGCCCTTGACCTTAACATTAATATTAATTCATGTTTTTATTCATAACTGATCATCAATGCTGTGTGTAATAGAAGAGTTATCACCCGACTATACAGTTCCTCTCAGCACTATGGGGCATTTTAGCGTCTTTCAGCAAACAGTTTTAGTTTTAAGGCCCATAACTCTACTGTGTACTATCGCTGCTTTCCAACCTCGCTTCCAGCCACCAACCAACTGTCCATAACCTACCCAGATATTTCCCTCAGGAGTTGGTGAAGACAAGAAAAATTAGGTTAAAGGAGTTTGGATATTGCAGCAGGTTGCTTTAAGGTAATACTATGTCAAGGTTATAGCTTGTTATGCTGCTCCAGGTTGCCAAAAATCCATTAATGCAGGCGCACAGTATATTTAATGAGCAGTAGATTCTAATTTAATCGGTGAAATTACAGTTCAGCACCTTGCTGTACCAGTATATCTGTTTATTGTTTAGGATCCCCATTAGCTGAGCCCTGAAGCACAGGTAGTCTCCAGGGGTCCACATTTAAAAGCCTACATTAAACATCACAGTCCACACAAATCAACACATCTGAAAACATGCACTGGCAAACATAACAGATGTATTAGAGAACATTAATATATATGAATAAAAACTTACACTGACGACTCTCTCTGAGAGTTTCCAGCAAAAACTACAAATCGCCATCAGACACACTTTGAAAGGTCAGCAGCAATTAATCTGTGTCCACTGCCTATAGTCTGTATGTGTAGAATCATCAACAGCTCCTTAAACTGACAGAAAAGTCACAAAAATGGTCAAAATATGCTTCATCCTAATTTATCTTAAATCATTAAGCGACATTCAGAAAATAAAAGTCTTTCAGCATTCACAGCAGCATACATTTCCTAAAATCCTCCTATAGAATCTATCACATGTAGTTCAAAGTTGTTCATTACGTTATGTTTAAAGTGTAACTTTAAAGATCTATGATTTGAAACTGCCAACGCTAGTCATTTAATTAAAAAGTAATTAGTATTACCTTTAGTATGCAATCTTCTCACATTAGAGGTAAGACAAATCACCCATTTAAAAAAATAAGGGCCAAAGAAGACAATCAGATAATTATCGACACATGGATGATTTCAATTT
>NW_023340206.1:8961441-8967341 GCF_004916995.1 Morone saxatilis
CACACACACACACACAGATACGTGTGTTAGCATGTAAATGACAGTTTGAGTGTTGTAAGGAGCTGCCGACAGCATGTTGTCCATGAAACAAATTGGGTGTCGTAATTAAAGGGGGGAAAAATGAGCTGTTTTTCATTCTCCCTGTGTGCTCAGTGACAGCTTCACACACACACATGACTAATGAAAGACAGAGGGAGGAGAGCGTGTGTAGATATGTGTGTGAGAGAAAGAGGAGGGAGGGAGGAAGAGAGGGAAGGACTAAGGCGAGGAAATAAAAAAGCTGTTAAAAGAGGAAAGAAAAGCAGAGGCAGTGGAAGATGAAGCAGGGGAATAAAACAGGAACGCAATGGAGATGTTAATGGATGAGAACAGGGGGGAGAGACGGGGTGTGTGTGAAGGTAGATAGGAGCAGAGATAAGGAAATAGATAAAGAGAAGAGATGACCAATGTGTGAGAAAGAAAGTGGAGGAGAGCTATTCAAATAAAACTCAAAATAAAAGAAAGGTTCCTAAACGAGAAGAGAAACTCTGAAGTATTGTGAGCCAACCCGCACTATTAGGCAAGATCTGTGTGTGCATGTGAGTGTTTGTATAGGAAGCCCCTCAGACGCAGGATGGAGGCATTTGTCTCTGAGTGGAATTACAAGTGGCGGGCTGAACAAACCCTCCAGTGGTCTAGAAGAAACACAAGAGGAAAAAAAAAAAAAAAGGATTCCTCTGTCTTTCCTGTCCTTTATTTTCCTGGGCCATGCCTTGCTCACACTGTGTGTGTGTGTGTGAAAAAGGGAGAGAGAGAGAGTTGAGAGCCACACAAACCACTAGAAGTAGATTCAATACTTGTGCTTAAAGGAAACAATGAGGAAGAATAAAGCTGCCTCACACTTAAAACCCACTAAACAAGGCTTCCGCTGCCCTTTCACCCATGAACTTGCATGACTATTAGTTGTGTGTGCGTGTGTGTTTGTGTGTGTTTGTGTGTGTGTGTGTGGGAGATAAATAAAGAGCAAGACTTTAGCAGAATCAGCAAGAAGAAATTAAAAGAGGCATGTAGATTCAAGGGTGTTTATTAAAGTAAATCCCTGTGCATGGGTGGACTGTGTTTTCTGTGTGGGAGTGAGATCTCAGTCCTCCTGAAAGAGGACATCTGTGCCAGGCTTCCAGCCTCCGACTGGCCAATCTAACTCACACTAGGAGTTGGCACCGGACGCCTCGGCACAACCAAAGCCAACCCTGCTCATCATTAGGCAGCAAAGGCACGGGGGGTTCAAAAGTCTGTCCTGCCAAACACACAAACACAACGCCAGAGAGGGAGAGGGACTAAGAAGCTTCGGGATGATTACAGAGGCCAATAAAGCCGCTATTTTGCACCCAAGCCTTGGATGTTTTCCTTCCCATGCTGTGCAGTTGTGATTCCGCATGTAAATATTTGGGTGGTTTGCAAACTCGAAAGAACAGAAGCCCCTCTGTACAGCCGGCGGCAAACAAAATGTCAGCAAACAGGCTTGTGACGTCGCCGGATCGCTTTCGAATGCATGGGAAGAGAAAAGTAGGAGTCAAAAAGAGCCCCCACCCTCCCAAGAGGGAACAGCGTCATCTTTGTCTCGCCCATGCAGATATAAATCTGAGTGCTGATTCAGACGGCGAGTACCATGAGAGGTATAGCGTACTGCTGTCTCAGGCCTTGAAAAAGCGTTCCATCACCCCCACGTGTCACATAGTTATTTGTAAAGGCTTCCCTTATGGACCGCTGAGACTGTCCAGTTGTGACAGAGGGAGCGAATAAAAGCCCACACCTCAATGTCACCCTCACTGAACTGCAATTATTATTCTTTTGTGCAAACGGCCATATTTATTCCCCCTCTCTCTGCCGCCGTGTCTTTCACCGGAAGACTCAGAAACCGTCCCCATCTCTATCGGCTCGTCAGGAACGATCACAGCGTGTTTGACAAATATCCAGCAAAAAGCCTGGCATGGGTTAAGCCTGGCAGATATCAAGTTATGATAGCAATGTTGACTAATTTACAGCAAGATTGAATTCCTTCACCCCCCTCATCTCTCATGCTGTCAAATAAAGGGCTCGTGGTCTAGACTGATGCTATCAAAAAAAAGCTTAATTAGCTTGTAATAAATTCTCATTTCCGTCAGTCTTCTACAAAGCCTCGGCCAGCACCGAGGCTCCGTGTGTGCCAGCTGACAGACGCCCAGTAATTTGATACTGGCATTCAGCGGGTTTCCTTTCTCCCCCGGCCATTTCACAGGAGAGCACGTCTTTAAATGTCACCCAAACACACACACACACACACACACGTGCGAACGCAGCGCTTGCCATATACACTCAAGAGCTGCGGCGATTAAAACGTTTGAGGCATTTGTTTTCGGCGAGCACACAAACAGGCAGCTACGCAGAGGATGATGGAATTACTGGCGTGAGTTTTGCTGGAAGAGATGCAAAAGGTGAGAGCTGTTTGTGGAGAAGCAACAACTATCTTGTTTAGCCTGAATACAAAAAACAGAGCTGATCCCATCCTCACTAGTTACCAAAGATTCACCCCATCAACCTCTGCACAGAAATCAGTTACTGAGAGCCCGTCATTTGTTGATTTGGCATTTTGCTGAATTCTTCTCCAGACACTGAAACTAAATCAAGACTCCCAAACAACTTGAAGCAAACACAGCGTCCATAGAAGGCTGCATTTAAGAAGATGGACCGAGCACCAAAATTTACTCTTGACCTTGGAAACACAAGTTGGACAGAGCTTTCAACCGCATCTCATGCTCTTCCTCAGTCGATGGAGATCCAGTTTCAAAACTCCAATTACATAATCAATTAATCAATGAACAGATACTTATGTTTGACTATTTCAAGCAAAAATTCCAATCGTTCTGGGTCATAGCTTAGCAAGTGGGCATTTTTTAAAGGAAATAATTGGCAGATTAATCAATAATGTCAATAATCATTAGTTGCACCCCAAACCTTTCTATCCTACTGAAGGCATTACAACCAGTAAGTCATGAACATCAATGTAGTTCCTTCAGACCCGAGTGACCTGGGAAAATTAATTGTTCAGATTATTGGTGCCTTTTTAAATAATTTCCCCCTGGGATTATTAAAGTATTTCTGATTCTGATTCTGATTTGCCATCCAAGAGAAAGCAACTCCTCCCTGGCAAATCCAAGATGGAGGAGAAAGTTGACCAGCCTCCTTTTGATCTTGAATTATCAATCAACACTTGAACACATCAGTAGGGTCAATCCTAGACTCTAAAATCAGTTTTTTTGCTGTTTTTCTGTTAAATTTACATCAAAATTAAGATTAATACGAGCGTGCAGAAGCCTCCACACAGACAGACTAAGATCCTCTCACGCTGCCAACAGCCTGTCAGAATAGAGCAACACATCAATCAAGTCGCTTGCAGTGTGAATACCTCCATTTTTGGCACACATGTGGCCATACTGTACATCACTCAAACACACACACAAATAGTTTAGTGTATATACAACTCGGTAGACCGGCTGACTGGCAGGAATGCTGCAGACATTTGTCTCGCAGCAGGAGCGTACTGACAGATTCACTCACCGTGTTAAACAGCAGTGAGGTGAACATCCCCAGCCTTGACTTACTGATATGGCTTTAAATATGTTTTTATATACGGTGTTGGGTGTGAATTTTTTAAATGACGATGCAGAAAAGGAGATTGAGTAAAAGAGTGGACGGATAACACACAAGTATCTACTCACCCACTAACTCCCACACACCCAATGAACTTCCCAAGAGGCATAGCTCAGATTCTTGGGCAGAATTTGCATCACAAATATCTTGGATGGGAGTGTATGCATGGAGAATAAATAAACCAGTGAGGGTGCCACTTTTCAACCCCATTCATCCCGCCTGTCACCCATCCATCCGTGCATCCATCCACTCCTGTTTAATGGGCATCCAAGATCCACACCACGGCCAGCGGGGGAGTGTGTGTTTGTTTCTCCAGCTCTGCCGAGAACCACAAACCACCAGAGATCAAGCAAGAACTCGACCCGTCCTTGGTAGCGGGAAGAAAAGCGTCCTGGAATCCCATTTGTGCCACTGAGAGTTTGGGCGATGGCCAAATTCACCTCTGAACATCAATCCACAAACTCTCCTGTGTTCCTGCTTCCTGCTTCTGCTTGTTTTTTTTCCACTTCAACATTCTTTGCCAAAGCTTGATGATATCAATTAAGACGGCAGATTCTGGCACCATGAAGAGCTCATCAGCCCAAAATGAAGCACAAAATATTACTGTCCAAATAACTCCAGCGCATCTCATATTCTGATACCACTCCAAAGCAGACACTACACCCGAGTCAAAACCAAACAGAATACATTAAAGTATTTATTGATTAATAAGTCTGCGAACAAACGCTGGTTAAAAAAATTTCAACATCAAAGCCTCTAAATGGTTTGCTTGGGTTCACAGGCAATGTGGTTTCGTTGCAAAACCTGCATCATGAACAAAATATCACACAGCAAGTGGCGAAACCTCAAATGTTACATGTTGCAGGAGCAAATATCACAGCCAAACTATCTGCAAATATCCTACAGTGATGCCAAAGGAAAACTGCAGCCCTTACACATAAATAAAGATATCATTAACTTTACTATAAATTGACTTTTGAGTACAGTTGACGTGCTACAAGTCTTTTTGGGGAATATTGCAGGAACATTAAAGTGATTCTCGTCTAGGGATTGACACCACAGGGGTCCTAATGATGAAAGGGAGATGTTTTCCCACTGCCTGTATAGCCCTCAGTATATCTGCTACATCTAAATTATTCAAAGACAGTAAGGAATGAGAACTGTGCCACCGGTGCAACCGAGCCCAATTCATATAAATCAGTGCAAATAGCCGCGGTCTTCGGTCTATATCAATGTCCGCTTAAGGGAATTGAATTAAAACGATGGCGCATTCATTCATATTTAGGGTGCAAAACAGCAGAGGAAGGGGGTCGTGTGAGTTGCGCTGATACCAGAAATTCGCTGTCTTTCAGTTCATTTTAAAAGATATTTGATCCCAGATTTATTTTTCTTTTCTTCTTTTTTTTGTACCAAAGACTTGTGGAATCAGGCACAAAGGCAAAGTGCATTTTGCTTACGTCCCGCTCGAACATGTTAACTGCTGTCCCTGAGAAGCTTTAAAACATCTAAGTAAAGGGTGAAAAAGAAGCGAAAGGAGGAGAGTTTTACGCAAACCTCGACACGCTCCTAGAGGCTGCTGAATCTCTCCTGCAGGTGCGAGCCTCTGTGCCATGATTAAAATCATCATCGTGGTTGGATAGGAAGTTGTGTTAACTTCGTATCAGTGATGTGGAGCGAACGACACAGGTGTTAAACTCTGATGTCCATTCACCATCAGTCAGCAAACAACTGCTGGGACTTCATCATTTCATTCTGCCCATGCGTTTATGTTTATTTCAGAATAGAAAGGTGTTTTTTTTGGGGGGNNGGGGGGGGGGGGGGTTGATCATTGCTTTTTGAAGTCCGACCTGACCGGGAGACCCAGGCACAGAGTCGCGCATCCAAGCACTCACCTGACTGTGCTGCACTCGATCGGATCACCACCAAAGTGACTAGGACGCAGGCGGGGAACTTCATCTTTGTAAAAAGGCTGCTTGTCTTGTTAACTCCCGTAACTCACATGTCCAATTAAGATATCCTCGTTTTTCACACACACACACAAAAATAAACAACCAAAAAAAGAAAAGGAAAAAAAAAACCAGTCGGAGTCTTCTTGGCTTCTTGGACAACTGGCACAGGAACCTGCGCCGTGGAGAGCTTTTACGCACCGCGCTTTGTTGTGTTTGTTTATCAGTTCCCAGACCAGTGTTTAGGTCGGTTTCCACCGCGGATACTCTGAGCCATTTACTCCT
>NW_023340206.1:8967441-8980291 GCF_004916995.1 Morone saxatilis
GGGGATCCGCCCACCTCACTTATCACCTCTCCTGATTGGCTATTTGGCTTCAGCGCTCCTGTCAATACACCTGTCAGGAGCAGATTTTGGTTTGGTTTCCCAATTTCTACTACCTGTGTAGAGACAACACAGAATAACCTGAGTATAACCAGAGTAACCTATTGGTTACCATTACAGAGCAATATAAGGATCATTTAGAGACTATTTACAGGACTAAAAACACATTAATGTATTTAGAGAAAAAAGGAAGACACCATAAATTATTGTGATTTTTCAGGGACGCTTATTATTTACTTCATCTGTTTGTATATTGAATGTAGACTGACAGAAAAGTTTCCCGTGGTGCCAACAGGGTCAGCCTCTGCAAATATCGGCAACTAGAAGGCACAGCATATAAACTTTGATGATGCTCATCTAATGGAGCTGCAGTGAAGGGAATGGCGCCAGCAGTATACCATTTTCAGGGCCGCTCATTTTACAAGCCGGTGTACCCCATTCCGCTCTCTGGCTTCGTTTGTGGACTGATGTGAAAGTATGAAACCCGGCTGGGAAATCAGCGAGGACAAAAAGATCTTGATTTGTGACCCATGTAAGGCGAAAACCTCGGACATAAACTGGCTCTATTACCAAAATGACTCCACAGTTTAAGCAGCAAAGGTGCAGAAGGACCGAAAATGATCCTTCACGTCCCCACAGTGCCAAGGAGGAGGTTCATTTAGTGTCCTCTGCTGCTCTCTAGGGGAATTTATGGAGAAAGACTGAGCCTTTTTTTCTGTAGCTTGCATGAATTATAAAGTTCTTAAGGGACATAAAATAACATTTGGGCTTGTATTTTTCACTACTATTATACTCATGACAATGGGAATTCAACCAAAAAGCCTCGTGATTACTTTAAAGCCCAGTTAACGCAGGTAAGAGACTTAATGAAAATGATTTGGTTGGTGTCAGAAAGGGGAAGGGTTATGTATTTTCTGTTTTTTTGTTAAAGGCAGGGTACTCTTTTTTGATTAGCATTCAAATGGCCATTTATTGTTTCCCTCCTTTGTATCAAGAAAAAAACAACAGAACAGGGTTTGACTTTAATCAGTATTTGTTTTTAGATTAATGTTTCTTTCTCTGCAAATCAAGAAAATACCTACAAATAAATGAACCTGAGGGAAATCTAGTACACTGGCTGCCAGTTTACACGCCACAGTACATTATAAGAGATACATGAAAACATTTATTTGAGCTATGGGATTAGTCACATGTACACACACACACACACACACAGACAGACACCAGCACAGACAGACTCACTGGGTGGCAGCAAAACGCAGAGCAGCCTTGAGAATACTAATGAACTGTCACTCTGTTTCCGTACAGAAATATGCAGATATTCAATTAGTGAGGTGCATGATATTTGAGCTGATATGAGTGTGACATGAAAATGGGAGTTCTCTTTTTGTGCTTTGAAATGGGTCCCAGTGTGAGACCAGTGGCTCACACTGAAGATGGTACTACAAGTTATTCATTACAAATAATAAGTAGTGGGGAAAACGTGACTCACAGGCGTTTAATTAAAAACTTATAATGAGTCTAATGGTGTGTTATCTTACAGTGGGCCTCTGAAATGATAATAGTGCAAGTTAGAGCAAAACACATTCATATTATAGATAATTGTGTATATAAAGGTTTATTCTGTAGGGAGTTTATGCACATGGAGGTATTCTACATGATTCCATCAGGGAGTTTATTGTGATCTTATTTTGGTTTTCACTTTTAATCTCTTAGATACTTTACTGGGCTATAATATATTCCACACGGGACATGTGGTTTGAATTTATGGGGGCTTTTTACAACTCTTACTACTTCAAGTTTATTTATTGTATCTCATGTAGCTTACTATTCCCATATGTGTAACATGAGAGCAGATTAGGGGTATATATCATAAGATGACCTTTTTTTTCTCTGAATGACTCCCTGGATTCATTAAGACTGGCACTAATTTTGGCGTCTGACTTTGTTTTGTCCCCTGTGAGCAGCTCCACGCTGTAAGCAGCAGGACAAGGGGATCAGATGACAGGCAGAGCGTCTATGATTAGGGCTGCAGTGAGGGAAGGAGGCTGCCACTGCGGAAGGTCAAGGGGCTTTCACGCACAGTTCTCTTTGACCGCACACCGCGGGCCACTTTTGATTAAACTGTAACGTTGTGGTGAATCAGTGGCTTTGGCTTGAATACTGAAGGAAGAATTGAATATGTGCAGTTGATCTCCAGGGAGTGAGCACAGTGTGTAAAACGTCTTGGAGTTGGTATTCAGCATGGCTCTGGAGAGCGCGTCACTCCTGAAAGCAGGGCTTATGCTGCTGATGGCAGGTGAGTGTTTATGGTAGTGAGTCCACAAGTTCTTCTGGAGGCTTAAACTTAACATGTCTGATCTGTTTTTCTAGGGGAAATGATTTTGGGATATTTGGAATTTTTATGTCTGTGTATGTGTGTGTGCATACAGTATAGCTTGAAACATAAATACTATCATACATTTCCGAGATAACTGAGTTCATAGCAATCCAATATCTTTTGTTCATTTTTTTTGTTCTCCATTGTTGGTTGTTTTATTCTATTCATTCATTTGTTCCTTTTGATTAGTTCAAACTGTGAAATTCACAAACATAAACAATTCTGACACTAAACCGTGCCTTTAAATTTTATATGGTTTTAGTCTAAGATGTAGAAAGTATTCAGGTTGTTTACTTAAGTCAGAGTTTAAGTATCACACTAAAAATACAAAGTGATGCATTCACCTTTACTTGAGTAAAATACTTGTGTATTATAAGCAATCTAAAGTAAAAGTACTCAATGCAGAAAACTGGTTTCTTTGTCATACTATTATTTATTATTATTGATTATTATTAATAATGCATTTGGTGGAGTTGCAGCTGATTATTATGTGTTGCATGTAAACTCTTAATTTGTAAACTAACAATATTTGCCTCTGAAATGTAGCGGAGTGCAAGTGCAGCTTGTTGCAATGTGGATGTTCAACAGGTAACAAGGAAGGCTTATATTTAGCTGCTAAAAACGCTTATAACATGTAGAGAAACCTATTAATTGTGTTGTTTGGCATTAAAATATCCTGATTCTCTCAATGGGGACTGTGGACCAAAACAATAACACATTTTTTAGGGTAGTCTTACATGTGAAAGTGCTTTAATGCCCTCCTCTGGGCTTTACTTTCACCCCTACGTGAATAGGAGAAAATTATGCTCTCATGCTGAGCAGCACAGCAGCTGGCTAGACATGAGTGACATCTGAGGTAGATGGATCAAGGCATGTTCGAGCATCAGTTTTTAAAATCCATAACTACCGAGGCCTAGAATGGCAGGCAGAAGTCAAGATTCCGGCTACTCAAAATATGGAAAACTTGAAGGCAGCGAGTCAATAAAGTGCAATCCTACAGCAAGCAGCGCTGTAGCATCTGTCAGGGTTTGCTTTGATTTTCCTGGAAAATGGAATGTGAATACAATGCTGGTTAGCGGCCAAGTTAGAAGGCATGTTTGAACGCCTGAATGTCAGATTTCTCTATGAACAGTTGCCAACAATCAGACAGACAGGTGAAACATAGCATCCTTGCAATTCTGTGGGTGATGCACAAGCTAATAGACACACAGTTACCATTTATACGATCAGTTTTTGCACGCGTTTGATGATTTTTCCCCTCACTTTATTTTTTTTTCATTGAAGCACCTGTTCGACCATTCAGTGGCTCGACCATTTCTCACAATCTTCTTTCAGTAGCATCTCTTTTACGAAATCCCCGTGTCAACACATTCAGTCTTCCTTTGAGTGTTTCAGAGCCTCGAGAGCCAGCTGAGACAGAGCAAACATAATGGGCACACAGTTGGCCCTTATCAGGCCGGCGCAGACTGAGATCCACCATGCTTCTCGATCGTAACAACAACCTGTCCACGCGGGCCTTTCCCGCCAGCTTAAGCTCCCTCTCCTGCTGTACTGCTCAGTGGTGTTACATTCAGCTCCGAGTCCTACGGGACGGCTGCGGTCTGCCTCCACGTTAAGAGGCTGTTTGCATACATCTCTGAAGTAAACAAATGGGATTGGGACTAAGGCTGCAAATTAAAATCTTTTCTTAGTGAAAGTAACAGCCTAATAGGGAAGAAAATGGCCCGCTAGGAATAACTATTGCCAGGACATGACCTTGTTTGTTGCACTAACATATTCATAATTATCAAGAACTGAACACACAGCAAATAACCTCTGTTGTGCTTTGTAAAATCGTTTGTATCTTCACAATGTTTTTTCACAATGGTGCAAAGTTTTGCTCCCCCACTCACTGAAATAAAGTGATCACCAGGTTGCAGTGAGCTCACATGACCTGAATCCATTCTCATTCTCATTTATGACTTGATTACATTTTCTTTCATTTTTTTCCTCTTTTGTGCATTAGCTCAAGTCCTTCCATCAGCGTACGGCTGCGACAGGGCTTTCTACGAGAGGGTGATCAATGATTTCTGCATAGCTAAGTTCAAATTCGACATGGAAGGATTGGACCGAGGCCTGTGGTGCAGCTGGCCAGACACCATGGAGTGAGTTCACCTGCTGTGTCATGCAAAAAGAGTGGGTAAAGCCATAAAAATAGGTTACCAACAGGATAAAAAACAGTCTCCTTGTATAGTTTAGTCTGAGGAATTTATTTGACGGCAAAAGGACAGAGTTAGATTTGGTAGAAATGGCTCTATTTTTGTGAGTATTGTTTGATGGATGATGAAAATGAATTTTCTAATCAACACATACATGCCAAAAGCTGAATAGCTGGAGGATGAGGCAGCAAAAGCCTAAATAAAGTGCCAGTCAGCTAATGTGAGCACAACTGAACAATGCTTCATTTGATTCCTACTCAGAACATGTAAATATAGATGGTCAGAGAACCAAATCTTGGAGATTATTAAGTACATTTTATCATTTTATTTTATCGGCCTTGTCTACCTCTATGTTTTTGGTATTTAGATAGGATGAGTCAGACAGGAGGATGAAAAGGAGGGTAAGAGGAGCTGGGTGGCTCACAGGAGAAGCTACTGTCAAAACTATGATTTCCCACCTGGCCCACACTGTCCTCTCTCTTGGTCCAGCACATAATTGGTGGTGGTGCTCTTCGTGTGTGTGTTTGTGTCTCAGTGCGCAGTTGTAACTGCAGAGAGTTGGCACTTGCGTCAGGAAACTCCTAGCAACAATGTTTGACGGCATTGATAAGGTCCACTGGGGGAGCCGCCTGTGCAACAGATAAATAGACCATGCAGAATAAGAAATTAGAAATACATAAATAAGGCTTGTGTGTGGGTGCAGACCAATTTAGTGCTTTTGAAAATAAAAGTCTAATAAGTAGGATTTGTTTTGGAGGTATAATGTAACACAGCGGGCTTAAAGCAACACTAGATAACTTTCTGAAGAATAAATAGAACTATCTTTCTCCCACAAATGAAAAGCTGTGAAGTAATAAAATGCTCCCTTTTTTTGCCTGACTTGTTCTGGTATGACCAGGTAGCTTATGGTGGCTAATGTTAGCTAAATTTAATGTTCCATCATCCGATACTTGCCACTTGTGTGGCTGCAACAAATTTGAAGAACTTGAATGAAATTCCTTGAATGGCCACTTGAGGCTGGCTCCAGAAGTGAGTCAATCTCCATAAGACCTAATATTAAAATGCCCGACTTTACAGCAGAAATAAACATGTTTACCTGTTGTTTGTTTTTCACAAACGACGGTTTTGGTAGCTTATTTCCCTGCCAAGATGGCGACGTCCAGCGCTGACCACACTGAGCTTTCCCATGCTTAATTATACAGTCTATGATAATGTGTGATTATTCATAAATAACCACACATCTTGAAGCTAAAAACCCTCCAACCCATGGAGAGCTTTGTTTTTGTATATACTTTTCCAACGTGTAACTCAGCCATGTTGTCACTCAGGTAAGAGCCAAACATAACATACACAGGGATAAATGTGGAAATGCCAATTCTAGGTATCCCTACATGCCATCCAGCGCCACAAATCAGTTCCAAGTTCATCAGAGTCCAAACAACATTGTCTGATAAGTGGAAGAGAAACAGGTCTCATTATTTATGAAACTGACATAGTTTTGAGTCTTTGAAAGTGAAACTAAAGGCTTTCATAAGCATGAATCCCAAAGTAGTGCAGATCCAGTGCATTGTTACTGGAGGTTGCTCAGATATCCAGTGATATAATCCAAATTACCAAATATTGAGGCAAAATATACTATACTAGTTTTTTTCTAGTATTTCAGTTCAGTGAAGAACATCAGACTGCTTGTAATGATATCCAAATACACAGTGAGTCCCACTTTCACTTTATTACTCAGTAGTTCAACTGAATACACCACACAGAATCTCAGCCGCAGTCATCTATACAATAGATTTTTAGATCTATCACTCTTCTCTCAGAGATTCTCCGACTGCTCTGTACCCTCTAGTTATTCTGCTGATCATGTACTTACTTCTGCAACAGAAAATAAACAACCCCTGCGGGTTTGACGACTGAGCAAAAATTCAGAGCCAGGGGTTATCTGAAAAACTGGGAGTCAGGCATGCTAATCTTGTTTTGTTTGGTTTATGAAATGATGATCAAAGTTATTCTTTATCTTTATCTGTCCATGTTGTCTGCTACGAAACCCTCAAACTTCATTGTCAGCCTCCATAGCATTTGACTGATGATTGTGAGTCATTGCCACTGAGAAGCTGTTTTATAAATAATGCAAATGAACCTCTGTTGAAGGTTTTTTATGATTTCTGTCCAATTAACACTTGAGATTTTATTGCCAGACCCAATTTTGCAGTCAGATTAATACAATCTTATATCATAGAATTTGTTAGTCACCAAAACTGTTAATTGGGAATGTGTGTGTGTGTGTGTGTGTGTGTGTGGGCGCAAATACTGTGTGTGTTTGCAGCTTCACTCCAAGACTTGCTTGTTAGTTAAAAAACACATTTTTAAAAAGAACAAGAGTCAACAAGTGTCTTTCCAAGGGGCAACATCCGTGGAGGTGGAACAAAGCCAAGACGGAAGTAACAAAAACTGCATTTCCTCGAACGGCCATTTGAAGCTGGATACAGGAGTGAGTCTAGCTCCTTAAGGCCGCGTTTTAAAACGCCCCAACTTTACAGTAGAAATAAATGTTTACAGTCTGGTACAAAAAAACATAGCTTTTCTTTAGCTAAATTCACCTGTATGGGGGTTGATTTTTTATATAACTCAGCCGTTTAAATTATATTAAGGGTTAGAATTACGCATAATTAAGAGTAACAGGTGGGTGCTGTCACAGGCGGCTGTTTTCAGTAACCAGGCTTCATTCGGCCCTCCTCAGCTCCAACCACGCTCCACATCTTTGCCCATTTTTGGATTAGCCGTCAGCCAGCGGAGTCGGGTTTGCCAAGATGGCGACAGCCAGTGCCGAGCACCCTGGGCTTCGCAACGGTTCTTCAAAAACCTATGGGCTCCATTCTCAATTATACAGTCAATGCTTCATTTACGCACTGTATTGTTCAGCACTATAAAAACACTCCATCCCCTCTTGACTCTCACCTTTAGTCCAAAACACTTTCACTGAGCTCAACACACATATTTGTATTAACATGCCTGTGAGAATCTCTTAACGCTAACCTTAAACCTTTTCCCAAGTCCAAATCTTAATCATTAACCAAAAGCTTGAGTCTTAATCCTAAACTATCATCAACTTCAACCCCTTCCTTTAAACCTAATCCTGAGTCTAGCTGCAACACTAGCTCCCAGTGATGATAGTTGGCTCTTTCCACCGGCACTTTGAAATGCAATCACATACACACACACATAAAACCACTACATACCAATCATGTACTTCATGCTTTTATCCAAAGTGCCTGACAGTGAGTCATATAGCATCTATAATAAAATCTCCCATTTTCTCCCTATTTAATAATTAGATTTTTCATTGAAACGTCTTTTATTCATGCCAAATCTAGATGTAATACCTTTAATAGCCCCGTTGATATCAAGCTTACATGGTGCATTTTCTCTTACATGGTGCATTTAATTCAAACTAATGAACTTATAATCACGTCAATCACGTGGGGAAACACAGGGAGCTCTCTTTTTGCAGCCTTGCTTTTCTTATAAAGTGCTATAAATGACTTGAAGGGACTGCCTCATTCTCTTACAAAAAATACAACACAGAGCTGCATTCTGGGCCTCATATTGTTTGACCCATTATTGAAAATAATAACAGGAAATAACACACTAGCCCATCAAAAAAAATATATATTTATGATGAACATTAAAGTTGGGTGGACTTTTCCTTTAAGGGGCTTTATGATCACTTGCCCAGTTGGCCTCCAGCTATGCAGTTAAACACAGTGGCCATCCGGAACAGAATCTGTCCTGGTATGGGGCAATGCTGGACTGAGGGCGCTGTCCTGTTGGTATGCATCTCTATTTCCCCTGCCCTCTACCTCCTAGCAGTTATATTTAGCTGTGTTAAGCTCACTGGTAATTCCAGACACTCCTTTGCCTTTTTTCCTACCAACAGGAGTCCCTGGTCTCACTCTGAAAGGACGTTTCAAAGACACTGCGAGAGACTATTTCAGTTTGAAGAGTTTATTTGTCTATAAGTCTGTAGCTGGGAACAGTGAGAATGCTACTTTAAGTTAATCATGGGTTCATGACACTGTTTGTCCCAGCATGTGAGAGTTGTTTCCTCAGTGAATCATTTAGGTGGGTTTGACTGTGTGTTGTCGCCCTCTGCAGGATCTATGAGGGACTAACAAACTGCACCTACCAGGTGGCACTGAGGGTCGACTGCTTCTGGCCAAATCAGATAGTCGACCACTTCTTCATGCAGATTCACCGCATCTACTTCCACGACTGCGCTCTGACTGGCCGCCTCATCCACGACCCACCCACCAGCATCCTTGCCCCGTTCATCGCAGTGCCAGTACTGATCACCCTGCTCATGACTGCCCTGGTGGTGTGGAGAAGTAAACGCACAGAGGGGGTTTTATAGAGACTGGATTTGGACTTTTGTAAATATACACGGACTCCTGAAAGGCAGAGACTGGGCATGTGATAAAAGATTTTGCTGGTGTTTTTGCATAATGTTTTAATTTTATGTACTTATTGTCCTGAAATTGTGTTATTCCCATATTAATATGTTTATGGACGGTGCCGTAAAACAAGAATGTCTGCTTGAAAACTGCTAGACTGCAGCAGACGCTGACCTTAATACACTAATATGTAATAAATGCTGTATTTGGTATAAAAATAGAATTCATCTGTGCAGTTATTTTTAGTGGATAACACCACCAATAGTTTGTCAGGGGAAAGTAACAAAGGATTCAGGGGATTTGAGGGGCCATGCATGTTAATGACCATCTGTTCTCATGGCCCCCAAACAATCTGTGAGCACATAAATAACACTCAGGGAGACACCAGTGACTTGGATAAGTTAATGTTATAAATCTGGAAGAAAGGTGAAGAGACAGAAAAGCAGAGCAGAAAACGAAGAAAAGATGACTGAAGAAATCACAATGCTGATTTTATTCCCATCTCATTTGCATAGTTGCATACATTTTGGAGAAAACCAAATGGTGCCTGGATTAAATTTCCATGAACATAGTGATGATTAGTTCATATTCAACGCATCTACAGTATAATAATCCAACTTTCTTCAAATCAAATATCTGCGTATCTTCTTATGAATGTGAGAGACTAATGGCTTGTTTTCAGTGCAGTGCACTTCAATGTAGGGACATTCTGGAAGAAAGTGGATTTCTCTCACTTTAGTAAAAGTTCATTTGAGAAAAGTACTATTTTAAGACTGTAAATAAGGCTCAAGTGGACTTCAACTGGATACTCATCATCACCGTATGAGAGGGCTCCATCTAGTGTTCATTCCAGAGGTCAACATCCATAAGCCTGAATCTGATTTAACTGCAGGTTTATTACAAAAATTGTTAGTATCCATTTTAGAAAATATATTTTTATAAAAAAACATAATGAAGATAAGACATGTTTGTTTTAAAATCAGGCTATATAGATCCAACTTTACATTTCAAGAGATTCCCAATATAATATATTTGTATACACCTGGATTTCTACAGCTGTGTCTTCCAATCTGGGGATTGAGACCCCCAAGAGCTTTCTCAAGATAAATCTGCATTTCCACAACAAAAAAAAAACTGTGGTTTATTTAGACTTTTTGTTGAGTCATTTTAGCTTTTTGGGTGTTAAAAAACACAAGGTATTTATGGCTGAGCTGGTCACAACTGGCCAAATTAGACATTGGTTTGTTTTGCAAAAACAGTTGAGAAACACATGGTGTACAGGATCCAGACAGAATGATCAAGGTTTGCATGCCAGCCAATAGAAATACTTCACTACCAATGTAACTTCTGTGTCAGGAGAAGACGCCTTCATGGCAGACAGCAACCTGAGATGGAAGACAAGAGACAGAGTGGTTCATTGGATCTAAAATGAGTTAATGGATGGACTAATGGACCAATATTATACGTTATTTGCAAAATAGTTGAGGAAATAAAGTAGTAAATGAACAAAAAAACTCAAATAACTCTCCTCCCTTCAGACCACACAAGACAAAACACAGGTCAACTCTTTCCAGAGACAGACAGCAGAACTGTGTGCAAATCTCCCCAAACTGTGATAGTAATTAAATACAATGTCATACTTTTTTTTATCCATGTAAAAGTTATGGCTCAGCACTTCCCCTCCATATAATTTGCTTGCTGGGCTATTCTGTTCTGTCAGTGGCAGGGGAATTAATGGTGGTTATATTATCAAAGCAGTAAAGCCTTCAAAAGTTAAGCTTAGTCAAGCAATGTTTGGCTTTTCTGATTAATGCCCAAGACTGTGACAGTATTCAAAGCCAAATTTCAGCAGTTTTTGATAATGATAAATTAATTTAGGTGGAGATTAGGAGATGCGTTGAACGAGGAGACGTTCAACGCTAAGCGAGTGGAGGTAAGAGCCCAGGGCCAGAGGTTAATGATTAGAATGTGGATGAGTTGGAGGTTAATATCTTACTTGTTCCTGATGTCATTAGAAAGACGTTCAGCCTCAGCGGGGTCCACTTGTTGCAGTTTCTGATAGCTGGAGAAGGTCTCCACCATGCCAATGTACCCAGTCAGTGGCACAATCTTTTTTACATGGAGACACTCATTCCTGAACACAAAAGGACATCGAATGACAGATAACTCCCAGCTTAAAGTGCATATATGTGTATTTATTCCACCAAGTTTTACTTTGATATAACTGATTAATCATTAAGCACAGTGCAGTCTGCTACATTTGAGCAATGTAACTTGTTCAGATAGAGTTGGATATAAGTAAAGTCTCACTCACCAATCTTTTTCTGGATATGGGCAGGAGTCAAACATGTCTGCGTAGATCTTCACAGAGCTTGATCCTATGTAAGGATTTCGGAAAGGAAGCAGGGCAGCATAAAACTATTAAAAGAAAACAAAGAAAAGCAGGTTTTAATTACCAACTAACTTTGCATAGGCCAATGCAATTTGAAAAATACCTTACAGAAAATGTTTCTTGTTTGGGATAAATCATTAAAATTTACATAATACAACTGAACACAATGGGTTTATATGCTTCTTTCCAATTGTTTTTCTACTTGATTTGCTGTGCTTTAAATTTTAAGTGGTATTTCTGTCTAACGATATATATGACATGGCAAGGACTAGTATGTCACTTATACTGCCAGTGTAAGGGGTTTAATTACCACTTACACGCAAATGTTATCGGACCAAATGAATCAAATTATGATAGTAAAACATTGTCATTTTGTGAGGGGTTAAAACGCTCCAAAAATGTATCCACCATTTTACAGCCGGGGCCTGTGTGCATTGTAATTACATGATTTGGCCACTATGTTAATTGTCTTAAATTGTCTGGCACTCTTCCTAGGGACTCGTTAGTTCACGTCACGGATGACAACAGGTGAAAAGTCATTGTTTGACATAAAACTCATTCATTTTCAGTCATTTTTATTTATAGCCATATTATTTTAAATTGTTGAATGTTCTGTATGAGGGGCACTGGCAGGCCTTCTCGTAAAAACTTGGCAAATGAAATGGATTTTGAATGTACCTCTTTACAGATGTCATTGAGCGTGTTGGAGACGTCCCCATACTCCAGCTCCATGTCCATGGTGTAGCTCAGGAGAGCCAGGCAGCCTCCAGGCCTCAGCACCCTGTCAGCTTCCAGGAGGAACTTCTGGCGGTCGAACCAGTGGGCCGCTGTCATAGCCGTCACAAGGTCCACTTCACCGGAAGCAAACGGTAACTCTTCTGCCGGACACTGCCTAGGTTTGAAGAACAATGTTGGAGAAAGGAAAGGAGAAGGGGGGGCTTAGTATGAGCAAGTTTTCAGTGGCTCGGGCTGGAAAATGTTTCTTGGCCAGCAACCGTTGAGTTCTGGTCATTGCATAAAGGAAAAAATAATAATACAGTTTATTAAATACCTTCCAAAGCTCCAAGGACACTAACGGCTTTTTGTCAACTCCTGGAAAACGTGAAAGGCCCTATATACAGACAGTGTTTGTTTGCCCGTTTTGGTCTACTGTATAGAATATGGCTCATTTGGAGGTTACGCAAACACAATAATTCTTATTTTTAGGCCATTAAACACTAATCAAAACATATTTATGAATATTTCTACCAATAGAGCCTTCTAATTGTAACACTCTGGACCATACAGTAACCTTTTGGAGGAGAGACTTTTACTTTGTATTGCTGCTTTTACTCAAGTAAAATATCAGAATACTTCTTCCACCACTGTGCAC
>NW_023340206.1:8980391-8982763 GCF_004916995.1 Morone saxatilis
GTCCCTTGCCCTGAACCACAGCCCACATCCACCGCAAGGCTGAGTTGTTTTGGTGACTAAAAGGAATGGAGTTTCACCATGTAGTAATTATAGATATGTTTACAGATGGATTTGATGACTCAGTGCACACTAATGGGAAAGCAATGGTTCTGCAGCTCCGCTACTTATTTGTAATGTGTTTAAACATGCAGTTACAAAGCTTTTGAAATGCATGTCAAGAATGCAACAGCAGAATGTGCTTGCAATGATGTGATTCAAAGTTGTAACATACAGAGCTTGATTAAGTGACAGTTTTTTCCTTCAGCATGAAAATGTAAATACAGGTAAAGAAATAGTACTTTTAACTGACTCAAGTAGTTCAAATCTCCTCAAATGTCAATAACGACCAAATTGGTATTTTGACTGCAACCATCATGTTCAACTTACAAAATCATTTTTAAGCAATTCAGTGATTTTTTCAGAAGAGGTGACCATCTTTATTTATGTCTTATGAGTAGGTTAAAAATAACGTTAAACATTCATATGTTTGGGCGATAAATATATGTTAAGTCTTTTGCTCTCTAAAAAATGTCTGTGCTCTCTCTCTCTCTCTTGATGTAATATCTACTTAAAGTCTACTTAAGTTATGATAATACACAAAAAAGCTACTCAACTACAGTCCCAAGACCACTTCTTTAGCTTCCTTAGTGTACAGAATAGCACAGGCTGAGGTTCAGCGTTTATAAGGCATAGTTAATGCTGACACATTTTTTTTTATTATTAATGACATTAAAGCTACATGTGATAAAATATTCAGTATTTAACCTAACCTTAATAAGGGGCAGTATAGGCTACATACAACAGTACTGTAACACATAAGCATGAATGCAGCTGGTTAAAATGCTGAAAACCTGAAAATACACACTTACCTTTTTCTCCATGTAGTTCATAATCCTGCTGATTAATTCTTGGGGGGCTACTCTGTACTGCAGGTAAGCAGATGCATGATCTTTCTCCTCAAAGAGACGTACAGCCATGTTTCTGTGTCAGAATGCTCACGCCTGTCAAAGCGCCTAACTGACTGAATACTTTAACACACCGAGTGAGCTGGACCTTATTTAACCTCCAAGTTACACATTAACTGCCAGGACTAAAATTGTCCTGCCCTATTGCACTGCTGCTGTAAAAAAACATGCCTACATACAATTAAAGGCATCAGTGGATTTCATATTGCATTGCTTTAATATGACAAAAGTGCTGCATTTTCAGTTTATGATACATTAAATAGTAATTTATGTGTATGGTTTAGGTATGTTGAGCTTATTTCTGAGTTTTTTAAATACAAAATACTACATGCAAAGCTGAAGCAGCAAGTCTTAACTTTCTGTCTATGGTGTGAGGAGAAAACTGCTTTAGCATGCCAATAACTAAATGGTATGCAATGAGACCAGTTGTAACTGAAAAGAAGTCTGGGAGATCATATATAGAGCTGTGACTCACATGTAAATAGTTACTTAAGATAAAAATAAAATATTAAGAAATAGCTCAACAAAAATGTTGCAGTTATGAGTAGCCACTGACAAATTACATGTTTCTTTCAAATATTACCAAAAGAAATGCTGTATGATGAGCTTTTGTAGCCACTACCACAGTAAAATGTATGCAGGTTTGGTATAAAAATAGAATTATTTATGCAGCCATTTGTAGTGGATAACATCACCAATATGAGAGTGTCAAAGTCTGGCAGGGGAAAGTGACAAAGTCGTTGAGATTCAGGTTATTTAGAGGCCTTGAATGTTAATTACCATCTGTTCACATGGCCTTAAACAATCTGTGAACACATAAATAAGAGTAGACAGGAGAACACTCAGGGCCAGTGACTCGGATAAATTATTGGTATACATTTGGGGGAGAAGTGAAGAAAGAGAGGGAAGGAGAGCAGAAAATGTGGTGGAGTCAAATCACTTCATACTGGGAAAAAAAAGGAGGAAGACTGGCTCTGTGAGCTTGGTTCTTTAGTGGTGGTGAGAGGAGGATGCCGCGCAAACTGAGGAGCATCACAGACAATGATTGTCACCCGCTCCACAATGTGCTGGTCACCCACAGGAGAACTCTCAGAAACCGCCACAGCTATCTGAGATTTTAAAAAAAATCACAAAAAGAAAAATTATACAAAGAACAAAGAGACACGGGATCAGACAGACTAAACACTCTAGGGATAGGGGACAGGTGGACTAATCAGAGCAGGCGTCCAAATCAAGGCAGGGACTATCACAATGTCAAGAACACACAAGATCCAGAAGACGCTCAAGAGATTACATATATCATCTGGCTTGGGAACAGCAGTAAATGAACAAAAACCTCAAATGACTCTCCTCCCTTCAGACCACACA
>NW_023340206.1:8982863-8999260 GCF_004916995.1 Morone saxatilis
TTTTTTTATCCATGTAAAAGTTATGGCTCAGCACTTCCCCTCCATATAATTTGCTTGCTGGGCTATTCTGTCCTGTCAGTGGCAGGGGAATTAATGGTGGTTATATTATCAAAGCAGTAAAAGCCTTCAACAGTTAAGCTTAGTCAAGCAGTGTTTGGCTTTTCTGATTAATGCCCAAGACTGTGACAGTATTCAAAGCCGAATTTCAGCAATTGTTGATCATGATGAATGAATTTAGGTGGAGATTGGGAGATCAACGTTCAGCATTAGGTGAGTGGAGGTTAATATCTTATTTGCTCCTGGTGTCAATTAGAAAGACATTCAGGGTCCGCTTATTGCAGTATCTGGTAGCTGGAGAAGATCTCCACCATGCCGATGTATGCATGCCGGCTTCCAGGAGGAACCTCTGGCAGTCGAATCAGTTAACCAATGTCATGGCCATCGGTAACTTTTTGGCTGCACACTGTCTGGGGTCAGAACAATGTAGCAATAAATGAGAAATGGGGGGTGAGTGCAATTTAACATATACTGCAAACAGTGTCTGCGTTAAATAAAAGTGACTGCTCCACAAAACACATCCACTGCCAGGTTGAATTGTTATAGTGTCTAAAAGGAAGGGAGCTACACTAATCAAATTAAACTTAAAGGGGACCTATAATGCTTTTTCTTTTGGGCTTTTATTGCCTTTAATCCATAGTTACAGCTAAAGAGTGACAGGAAACTATGATTGTACTGCCACATCTCTCTTTTGCAATTAACCTTTTTAAAAATAAATCAGTGGAATTCTGGTGTCTCTCCCTTTATTTGCCATGGCCTTTCGAGTCAGTTACATTACACATTAACTGCCGGGACTAAAATAGTGCTGCCAAAAAAAGTTCATCTACAATTAAAAGCATCAATGGATTTGACATTTTATTGCTTTAAATTAGTGTTAAAAGTCTCAACGTGTCTTCAGTTTCTGATACATTAAGTGTACTAATTTATTTTTATGGTTTAAATACTTTGCCCGAACCTTAATGTTTCTTCAGATATTTTTTCCTTTCCATACTTTATGAATCATTTAAACGTGTCACATGCGTACGCATCCTGCTGTGGAGGTGCTGTCTGATCAGCTTCTCTAAATCTTGATTTTTACATATGCACTTGCTTGCAAATAGCAGCAGAGGGCAGTAAATGCACATATATGAAGGGCTGTGCGTGAGTGAGTGTGGGAATGCTTTGGGATTCACATGCTAGTTGTTATTCTTCATCAATAGATATTTGCACTGAGATAATTAATTCATCCCCTTTCTAATCTCTCATAGCATGGTTTCTTTGGCATAGTGACATATTAGCCTTGGGCTAAATTATCCAGTGGGTATCTAGAGGAAAGAAATGTGTGGATAGAAATGTACTTTAAAAACAGGAATGGTGTCAATTGAACCCAAAGTTTGTCTGTTTGTCTGTGTTTGTATAAGCAGTTTGACTTAGATAAAATAATAAAATCTGTTTCTGATGAATTATTTAAATATCACACTTCCAAGAATAGAAAGACTTCCAATAATATTTAGAAGTGATTTAAGTTGAAATCCCCTAACAGTTCTGAATCGAGGCAGCCAGTCTTGGCCCTGTATTTTCTGCCCAATCAACAAGCATTGATCCTTCCCGTTCACCTGATCAATATCCACTGTCAGATATGGTTTGCAATAGAGCTTGTGTTAACACAAGGGGTGCAGGGTGTCCTCAGACGCCACAGGAGCCCCAACCCTTAACCCCACCATGTTGCTATGTGCAGACCTGCCTTGTGCTGTCCAATCAATGAGCTTTGATCAAAACTGTCAGCAGCACTCAAGTCACACCGCTGTCCACTGCTGTGTGTGTACGCCTGTAGCTGGTGAGTGATGAACACACTTTGGAGGCTGATGTTGAGCCTACCCAGACACGACCATTTTATCACAGAGTCTTTACCACCAAGTCTTATTACAGTGTCCTCACACATTTCCGCACACATGCACAGAAGCCATTAAAGACACAAAGTCAATGGACTCAGACAAGTAGCCTCATGTATTGCTTTAATATCTGCAGGCATTCCCGGCACCGTAAAAAGAGCTATGGGAGTGCTTCCATCGACTGTGACGAGCAGTGTTGCTAATGCTGCATTGGGAATTCTCCTGAAAGGCAATCATACAAGTAATCCACACTAAGAGTAGAAAATATTGGAACTACTACTTCTACTACTACTACTGTATTTAAACTCGTTTTGGTGCAGGGCACAAACTTGATTAAAACAGTCTGGGATTTCCAAAGTGGTTGAAGAAGAATTTGTATGTAACTGAGTGAACTGACTGAATTGTGGAACAAGGGATAAAAGATATGAGAACATATTTATGTTATGCATGTATACAGTATATCTTTAAAATGCATTTCAGCCTGAAATAGACATGCACTGGTAAATACCTGCACATCATTTTCTTTATTCTGACAGTGTGAGTACAGAGAGATGCCAGGTAGGGGGATGGATAGACGGGTTTTGAGAATAAAATCCCACTTCCCTGCGGAAATCTCAGCAGGTAAAAGCAGATTGCAGCTGTTGGATGAAATGCATGAATTTTAAAAACAGTCATGTTGCCACATTGACAGCCATGCATTTTTTTGGGGGGAGGTGAAATTTGTCATGGCTTTTGAAAAGGTTTCACAGGCCCCTGGGTCCTTAAACAGCACAAAAAGCTTCAAATGAAAAAAGGGAGACAGCCAACAATATTAGAGTTCTGAAGCCGCTTGCAGCAGTTGTTCCTAAAGCAGCTATAATCAATATTTTTTAATAGCAATATATGAAACAATGTGACATGGATTGCTTGTAGCAATTATCACCTGAATCTGAAGCTCCCCTCAGCTTTACAGAGCTTATAGCTAGTTTCGGCCCACTGTTCATCTTGCTGCCTTGCTCAAAGGCTCAAGAGGTGGAGAACTGGCACCTCTACAGCATCCAGCGTACTGACTGGTCCATGCTGAGCTTGAACTGGTTGCCAAGCCACACATTACAAAACACTCTTGTTTTTCTGTTTGTTAAACTTTAAATGAGCAAATAACATTGGCTTGTTTAGACTAGCTGGACTCGGAAAACGGAAATGAATGAAGCAAAGGCATTTTGAAAGAATAAGCAGTTTAGTTAATGTATCTCATGCTAGTGAAATTATTTTCCAGCTAAGACATTCCAGTTAGAATAGTGCAAGCCAATTTAGTAAACCACTAGTTTGAAACTAGCATGTGGTTAGGAACAACTGTATTCACAAATTTATTTCAAGAATGAGAACTGAGAATAACTGGTGCAACCCAATCCTGAGGTTTATCCATTACAAATGTGAAATCTACTCGGCAATCTTAGAAGAGAAAGTGGAAGGAAGAGTCAAATCCTCTCTGTCTTTTTATTGTGGCACTGTGCATTGTGCCAAACAGTGTTTGCAATCTCTGGTAGGATATGAAGATCTTAAATCTTTACCCATTAAAACTTCACTTGAGACACTCCGTTTTCTCCACAGCCAATTGTAAAGAACAAATATCGAGAAGATCTGAGTGACTCTGAGGCTGCGTTTTTATAGCCGAGACACTCGCTCTGAGATGCACTTGCAGGGCTAATCCCACTCTCCAAGGAGAGAGGTAGGTATTGGCTTTGATGATAGAAATGGATTAAACAGCTTACATTAAAGGCCAGTCTAATTGAACCAATCTATCCTGATTCTGCCGCTGTAAGATAAATGATGAGAAGGCCAGATAGAATATATAGGTCGTGTTTTTGTGGGTCTGGATCAGGCTTTGTGTGTCTGTGGCCATTTACAGGCTCGCTTGAAAAATACAGCAAAAGCACTTTCCTCATATGGATAAAGGTCCTTCCATATCAAAGAACGAGCACAAGATTCAGAATTCATACAATTTTGTCAATGCTTGCGCTTCTGCTATTTATTTCTCGACTGTCCCATCTCCTCTCTGCCAAGAAAAAAAGAACACTTAACAGCGTACAAGTTTTCCAATATCTACATATTTTACCAGTATTGTTATTATATAACTAATATGAACCTTTTTAAGGATGATGGCACTCATGAATATTCCCAGAAGAAGCTAGAGCCTGGTGGTAGCTTTGTCTAGAGTGTCTATTCACTCATCAAATATGGTTAATCTATTAGGAAACAGGATGCACTCAACTGATTCTGCAAATGTATCAAGTTTTATCTCAATTCCTCGTCAGCCACAGTGCGTGTTCAGTCCTGTCACAAAAAACTTTAAGCTAGCAGAGAATAATTTAAACTCACTAAATTTAGCTTTATTAAAAATCAGGAAGGCAGTCCTTCTTCCTGTCATCATTGCCAAAAAGTGCATGCGTCTTATTTGCTACTGTTGGAAGGCTGACAAACCTTCCTGTGTCACCAGCCCCTGAACATCCATCCTCGAAGTCAAGCAGTGAATTTGCCTCCTTCTTCACTGACAAAATTCTGAAAATGTGACAAGCTGTCAGTCCCTCAGTATCAGGTATAAAGTCTGTACTGTGTCCACTTAAACCACAACAATTAGCGTGACACAATATGATCCTATCAACTAAAAAACCTTGGAAGAAATTGAGCAATTCCTAAACTCCTCCTGCTGTTGCCTTGATATGACATCTCCCAGTTTGTAGCAGTTTTTTATGCCACGATTTAAAAAAGAAAGTCTGTTTTTCAACAACTTAACATCCACCTGGCATCATCCTATCTACACCCTCCTGTCTGTGCTGGGGATTGAACAAACGACCTTTCAGTTGCTGGCTGGCCTTTTTCCCCATCTCAATTAAGTCTTTGCACGTTGGTATTCATGATTCAAATGGATTTTAAAAACCTAATTGTATGCTTTGTAAAATGGTTATGGGTAGTGTAAATTTATAGTTAATGGTGTGAAACATGCAAAACCACCAGTATCCTCGATGAGCTGCTAATGCACTAAATGAATTTCATGAATCATTTCAGTAGAGAATTCTGGTGTCTAGTGATGGTCTAAATGCTATTTCAAAGGATTCAAATTCAAGAAGAAATACAGAAAATGTGTAACTTTATAGCAGAATTGATCAAACATACAGTCACTGAATGGTATGCTGATGCTCTCCCTCACTCCCAAGAGTGATACTTCAAATGAATCAGATTCTGAAAGCTTATGTAATTGGCAAGCACAAAAAGGAGTAAATTATGCTCCAGCACATTCTGGTTTATCAGTCTTTATCAGTCAAAAAGCATATGTCCTTCTTTATCTTTTGGATGCTGACCTCTGTGTGCGTGCACCTGTCCCCCCAGGCAGGGTCATTATTGACGGTGTCCAGTTGAAGTGAGCGTGATAGGGTGACCTTTTCTTCCAACCTTGTTATCAACGTGAACTCGTTAAGCAGGACTGTTTAATTAGCAGCGGAATGGCAATCAGGGAGAAGTCGGGGAGCTCTGTGGTCATAGACACGGATCAATGGTCTTCAGGGAGCCATAGCAGGCAGCTTCACGAGACCTTTACACATATGTGCATGCTGATGCATACATACTTAACTTTGGTCTCATTTTCTGGATTTATTTAGGCAATAGTCAGATACAGAAGGAGATATTGATACAACCACAGCCAGGAGCCTTTTTTTTTTTTGTGCACCTATATCTATGGATTTGATTATTTTTTTACAAAAAAATGTCCCAGAATTCAGACATTTGGAGCACCTGGTTTATAAGATTGTGTGAAAGGTCCTGACTGATGCTACTACAGCAGGTGCAATAAGGGACAAAAACAATCATACATAAATTACACCTATGTGATTATTTAACTTCTCATTTCAATACTAGTGGCATTAATATGCTTCTTTAAAGAGCATTGGCAGTTCACTTTTCATTTTGGAACATAGCTGCCAGGATTTGCTCCCATTCAACCACAAGAGCATCGGTGAGATTGTGCTGCTTGCAGTCAGCATTCCAGTTCATCATAAATGTTTAAGGTCAGGGCTCTGTGCAGGCCTGTCAGGTTTTTCTCAGCAAACTGGAAAAAAAACATTTCTTTATGGACCTGGCTTTGTGTACGGGGACACAACCACACCTAGAAGAGCACAAAAGCATGGTGTGTCCCCTTTACAAACATAATGCCACCAGTGAACCAATGTGAGGGTCTCTCTCACCATAATAGCAGGAAACAGAACTGCAAGACTAATATCCCACTTTTATTAAAAATCTGTGCAGTGGCAAACTGGTAAAACAGTCTAGCCCTGGTTGACATGCACACGTGCATATACACACGCTCTCGAAAGTGTGTGCAAACACATGGGTGTTTAAACTCGCACACATACACAAACATTCAGGCAAAGAAAGTGAAGTGGGAGCCAACAGCCGCTGCACCTGGTGAGATCCAAGTGAAAGTGAGAAGCATAAAAAAGAGCTGAACGCTCAGGTCTGTTGATCTATTTTTACCGCAGAGCAGGGGGCAGAGGGGGAGCGAGAGAGAGAGAGCTTCCTGCATAATGCATGGCCCTGTAGAGCAGCAGTGGCTTTTACACTGCGCTCTCTCACTGGGCTTCCAGGTGTCTGTGCTGTCTGTCAAACAGGCAGCATATAGGAGAGCCAGGTGCTCTCACACGGTGCTCTGGTTGATCTCTCTCAGAGCACAAGACCAGCAGCCTATCCAGCTGCTCGTTCTCTCTCGCGCCTGTAGTTTCTTTCAAATCTATCTCTAAAGTGATAGAGCATTCAGGAGCTGGAGGGGGAAACAAGTACAGGTACATACACATTAATATACATCGCCCCAGTTGGAATGGGAAAGTACTTTGAAAACAGAGCTCTTGTACATCTAGGACACAATTGTTTCAATGGTCGTGCAGATTTTTTGCACATCTGTGGCAACAGCTCAATTCACGAGTTGCCACTTCACAGCTTTTTTCTGAGACAGGGGAGATTAATTTCCCCTGTCTCAGAAACAATGCTACTGCTGTTTGGATCTAAATTTAGCTCAGAAAATGTTTCTTTAGGGAGAAAAACACAACGTGGTGTCTAAAATGTACTATTCAATTCTTCTCTTGTAAAATAACAGAATTATATATTGTTAAAGTCAGTTTATTGGGCATGTTTTGTCTATTATTGAGTCCAAAATGTCTTGTCCAAAACAAGTGGAAAAAAAAATCTCCCAGTCCAACCTATTCCCAAGAATTGTCATTTTCTGTCTTCTTTCCAGGTACTGATTTGTGTGTGTGTGTTTGATTCATTCCTTTTTTCTAACTGAGAAACACTGCAACAGTGCAGGCCCATTGTGTCACATGCACAGAATATCCCCAGAGCATACCCAGACTGTGTGCAATTGGTCCAAAATGCTTTGACCAGGTCTTCCAAAAGGTCTAATGTGACACTGATTCTGAATTCTCTTCACTGGCTCTCCAAAATCAGATTCAAGGTTCTTTTGATCACTTACAGAGCTCTGCATGGTCAGGGTCCTGCCTACATTAAAGGTCTACATTCAATTTGACTTATATTTTAGGATGTCATTTTAAGTCAGTTGCCTTATTTTTTATCTTTGTTTTATCTTTTTTCTTTTTGTAAAATAACTTTTTATAGTAACTAAATAACTGGATTTGCTTTGAGAACAGGCTATCTGAGCATTCCTAAAGGCAGTTGGGTTGCTGCTGGGCATCACAAGGACGGAGACTAATGAAAGCTTGATGAGGATGCTTCTCTGAATCCACCGGCATGATTAGGCTTTAATTACCAAGGGCCGCCTCGACATATTCCCTATAATTGGAAATACCTAAACTCATGGCTGCTCATGGCATAAAACCAAAGAACCCAAGGTTCACAACCCCTCCGTAGGACAAGCCTCATTCTCATTTTAGGTATACTCTACTTTGCGTAGGCATTCCAACGGGAGATTTTGAGGCGTTACAGATTGAAGCTTGTCTTTATGCAAATGAGTTGCCTAGTAGTTCTATGTGATCTTACGAAAGAGTTCTTGTTGTCACCCGATTGCAAGACGGTGTGAGCATGGAATAAGATATTGTGAGGGGGCCTTTAACTTGTAGCTCTGCTTCCCAGTATGCTGGCATCTACACATTGCCAGATGTGACAATAACATCCCTATATGGCTGCCAAACGCCTACAAGACACCCACAGGCATTGGCAGTTCCACTGGTTAAATCTTCTGTTGCACAACCACATGCAAAAAGGGGCCTTATGTTTGCTGGTTAAGTGAATCACTGCATTGGCTTAAGAATCAGTCTTTCTTTCATTACAGTGGCTTCAATTCAGCGCTGTCACACCTTTTATACCCTCTTTCAATGGCGTGAACTACAGCTGACTTACTGTATACAACATTTCTGAAATGTGCTCAGGTGTTTCGGCGGTGAATAGCAGAGTAGAGACAGTAGCAGCTCAATGCAAGCTGATAAGCCTGCAGGATACTGAACAATGAGACAGTAAACTTGTAAAAGTCTGGAACAAACAATACTGTTCTGGGGTCATCATTTTTGTAACCATTAAATGTTGAATTTCGATTTCACATAGTCAGCAGGACACGTTTTATGCTTTTAAATTGAATTCAAGGTTGCCAAATAATCCTGAATTTTGCTTTTTGATACCTATACATACTAAAAAATAAATACTTTGCCCTCACTCATGCATGACAAAAATAATGTCAAGTACTTCGAACAGATAATATCATGGGATGTTTTAATCCTCTTGTCCTACAAGATTTTCTATAGATGCTATCATTTGATGCAGATGATTGGAAACAACAGCGAGAACAGGGTGACTGAGTACATGTAACCAAGCATTCAACAGCCTTGTTTATCAACTCAGCTTTTCTATTATTCAGATTATTCTGCTTGGGATCCCTGGTGTAATTAGCTGGATAACAAATCCACCTCTTTCCATAGTGTGTCTGTGCATTGATTCACCAGCTGTCAAGAGCCATTAGAAAAGAAGAAAATGTGTGGAACGTGTGCCTGTTTGAATTTTATTTTTCAATCTTGTCCAATTTGGTTTAAGGATATATTAACCAAAATAATTTCATCAGGTTCGTCAGAGTATGTCCTAATGTATGTAAGACACCTACTGGATGGACTGACGTACCATTTTGTTCAGACTTTCATGGTCCCCAGAGAATGACGCCCCCTGGCTTTGCTGATCCCCATACTTTTCCTCTGGCGCCACTATGAGGTTCCCATTTGTGGTTTTGAGTGAAATGTCTCAAAAACTATTAGATGGAATGTCATGAAATTTGGTTCGGAAATTCATGTCCCCCTCAGGATTAACTGCAATAACTTCATCCGTAAGGTTCTCGTCTCATCAGTTCAAATTTGAATTTATGTTTTTCCCATCATCCTCAAGGGTACTTTGTTTAGTGATAATTATCAAATGTTAGCATGCTAACTAAGCTAAACTAAAACGGTGAAAATGGGAAACATTACTAAACATCAGCATTTTAGCATTGCCATTATGAGCATGTTGTAGCATTTGCATTCGGCTCGAAGCAGAGCCTTAGACTGCTGCTTGCATGGCTGAGGACTCCTGGTCTTACTGGGACTGCAGCAGACTCAAATATATCCAATAAAAAAAAAGATTGCCTGCAGATATACAGCATTATACTGCATGATGCGGCATTTGTGAACGTGTGTGTTAACCTTTATGAACACAAGTTGATATGAATGTAGTCCTGTCTCTGCTGGAACACATTAAGACCATTTAGCTCAGCTGTGAACTCACATGCAACCTCATTTCCATCACACGGAATGGAAATGACGATTGAAAAGCGCTCATGGGACGTGCGACCTTTATTGAAAAATGACTCCATCGTTTCTAATTTCATAATGTGTCTCTGGGATTGACGTAGTAGGTGTAGTTAGGTAGATAATATGGAGCTGTCTGTAATTACAGATAAAAGAACATTAGGTTCGACAGATACATGTAAGCTTCTTGATGAGGGTGCCCATTTCAATTAGGGAGCATTAAATGAAACAAAAAACCTTATGGGAGTTTCTCACTGCCAGACCCAAGGAGAATTAATACACTGCATAGGGCCATTTACCAGGGAGTAATTACTCCCTAATTAGCCATTAGTTATTCGATTACCCTTTTATCAGCTAGTCATGGTCAAAAGGCAGAATAGCGGATAAGTCATCACCTTGGTTGGTAACAGATGTAATTAACATGCCGTAGCTCCCTTAGAGGGAGACAACGAGAGAGTGCATTCAGGCAAAGTGAAGGTATTCTGGCCCATTTCCTGTGTTTGATCAAAAGGAACGATAAATCAGAGGCTTTTTTTAATTCATCCAGGGGTGGTTTGCTGCAAATAGCAGAAAAAAGGAGGGTGTAAATTAATTTTCCTGCCCACTTTAACCCAGTTGGTTTGCAGATTTAAGTCTGAAAGTGCAGCAAATCTAAACCAGCCGGTCTTTAAAAGTTGTTTGGACAGTGAGAATACAAGCAAAAGGGTATGTGAATGTACTCGGGACGCTCATTGTTAGCCAACTGAATGGTTCTGTGATTGAGATTTGATAAGAAATCAGAAAATATTCTATGTGAAGATGGATGATTAGGTGCATATTGTTGGTGGATGAAACCGCCATTAACAGACCAGCCAAGAACCATGAATACTCCATGCCAAACTGCTTCTACCATTTATTACACATAATTACATTCTTAAATAAAAACGATTCACCGAACAGTTCCTTGCATAGAGATATTACAATACCAATTTAAAAAAGGAATTATGAAACAAACCAGTAACAAAAATAAATCTTTCTCATTTTTCCATAATAAAGAACATTATCGTACCCATACATCATAATATACAAATGATAGATTTGAAACACTTTGTACAGCAAAAGAAAAGGAGAAAGACAACGGAGGAAAAAGGTGGAAAAGGGAACGAGGGGAAGGTAGGAGGAGAGGTGGAGGGAAAGGGGGAGTGAGTCGGACAGAGGAGAGGAGTTGAGAGGGATCATATTTGAGAAAATGGAGGTGGCGGGGCTGGGGGGGATGTGCGTGGGGACTGTGGTGAGGGAATGCTGGTAGAAAAAGGGGGTGCGTTTGATTTGAAATTCAGACCTGGTGGAAACAGAGGTGGTGTCACACATAATAATGCGTGTTCCCCCCCTCTGCTGAGAGCAAGAGCTGCAGTCTGGCTGTCTGACTCTCACAAGCTGGCATGAAAAACGGTGAAAACGCACAAGGATAACAGAGAGAGAGTGTGTGTGTGTGTATTTGCATCATTGTATCAGGATGTATGTTTTGTTGTATAAATCTGTGTGTTTTGGGAGTGTCTGCATGCATGTAGTTTGGGATGTGTGTTAGCATGTCTGCAATGTGTGTGAATCCATGTTGCATGTATGCATGAGTGTGTACATTTGTGCTAAAAACAGCTACTATACAGACTTTGTGATCAGTGTTTCATCACCCGGGGTCATTGTGTGAAGTGTAGTGTACAAGCAGACAGAAAACATCAGATATGCAAGTGATTTTTCCAAAAATTCAGAGTGCAAATACAAACAGACGAAGAACACACAGGCACAGCAGAATTGACAATCATTCATTAAGATGACACAGAACTGAACCGCATCCTCAGAGACAACATGAAACAACCTTTCCAGAAAACACATTCACATTTGAAATCCCAGTTCTCGAGCTCCCGGCAAACACATGGGAAAATTAGTTTATGTCAAGTCACAAGAAGACCAAATTCTAAAATGTCCTGTAATTTCAATATTTCCATGTCGCGTCTCCTGAAAGTCTCAATTAACATGAAAAACAACAACACATTCAGCGTTTCAGTCCAAAATCCTCAGCTGTCTATGATTCGTACACAAAAAAAACCCACTTCCAAGCACATTCCCACACATTCGCAACCATTCAGTTAAACAGGAGCATGCCCCGTTAAAATACTGAAACACACAAGTAGAGCTGCCATTGATGATACAACTTTAACCCATGGGTTAAACTGCTTTTCTTCATTTTATCTTCCACATGTAAAGTCGGGCAGGAAAACCACAAACCTGCTAACCTGCTCTGACATTCCCATCTGATCTGGATATTTTTAGATCTTCTACAAACCAAATCTCAAATGTTTCTCAGTATCTGTGACTTGTATTAATGCCAGCAAACAAAAAGAAGGCATGATAGCACTGGTATCAGGCCATCCAGGTTGTTTTAGCTGCAACCCGGATGGCCTGTGAGAATTTCTTCTTGAAAATAAAGCAGCAGTTAAAACGTGTTGTTTTCTATTGTGGTCACTCCCTCCTATCTTTGCAAGTGAAGGCATGTCACCAAGATGTTAAATTTAAAAAGGAGTTTGCACGTTTAGACAGAAAGACTTCCAATGAATGCAAAGCAGGAGCTGATACTGCTTCTACTTCCAGAGGCGCAGACATTTAAATCTGCAAAACTGAGATGTGCCTCTGGTACACAGAGTGAAATCAATTTACTGTCTCCCTTGCCAACAAGCAGACTTCTGTGTGCCTCTCTTCGCCTCAAAGTATCAAAAGTCTTGTAAAATAAAGAATAAACACCTTGACATAGTTGCTCCCAATCAAGTTCGTAAGAATCCTGACAATCTGCTTTTGTCCAAGCTGCCTGTTTGATTTTTGTGCGCTTCAGTTGAGTCAATGTTCATCTAAAATTCATTTCTATCTGCAGATCAAGGAGATGACAGTCTAATGCGGCAAAGAGCAACAACTAGATTTTATGCCTATCTGTTCTATTGGACAAGAGTCAGTTCACCAAGGACAAATGTTAATTCCAGTTTTCCAGGAGTGCATGTATGTGTCTCATGTGTGTGGGTTTCACTCCACTGCAGTTTCATGAGCTGATGGGGCTGTAATCTTTGCTGACTGAGCAGATCTGTTCCTCCCTTAACCCATTTCAGCCACCCACTGGAAATATGCACTCATGACCTCCTGCTGGTCCAGTACGACCAGTAAAGTGTCAAAAGCTACCAGCCATTACTAGTTATTCCAACCTTTTCATTTAATGTTAAAAAGAGAAACTACTGTATAAACAGAAATAGTGTCTGGTATGATCTTACCAACCATACAAGTTTTTTCCTGGCCCCAGCAACATGTACAGACTTACAATAGATACATTCACATTGATTTGCTCTGAGAAGAGCCACCCAATTGATTGAATTTGTGTTGTGTGTCTTTCTATAAGTCCTTCCGTGTTCAGCAGGGATCTGCATTTAGTCATACATGAATGGTCAGGAAGTCAGCAGGAATGTTCTTGGATATGCATAGGCCCAATTAGGAGAGCTATTGAATGCTGAGTTTCTCTAAAGTGAAATCTGAAAGCTGCTAAATTGAAAGAGATCTGCATGGATGGTGTGAACAGGACGAAACCTATCTCAACCCAGTGGCTAGTTAGGTGCCAATCACTCTCAAAGGCCAAAGAGATCATTTCAGGCATCTACAGTAGACACATTTTTTTTGGCTGCATCCATTTCCAATGTATTCTTCAAAATGGTCTTTTCAATTGTCTGTTCTGAACAAATAGGAGAATATTTTCTTAGAAACAATATAGCCTTTATCATACATAGTGATCTTGCGTTCGGTGTGCTATCGCAGTCAGCTAGCTGCTTCGACTTGTGCATGTGGCTGTTCACACTTTGGCGGCATGTGAAAGCCATTTGGTGAGTCCCAAATTGTCTCCCAGCTCAAGACGATGGGGCATTTTTACAAAAAGTTTGCAAAGAGTCAATTGTGCAACAGTTCCTGACGACAACTCTTAAGAGCCAAAATCCTGGGGAGGAAAAACACTCTTAGGAGCCATCTTACATCTCTTGAGATGCTCGGTTTCAGCTGACATTCTAGGAGATGTCTAGGAGAGTCTTTCCCAGAGTAGATTTGTTAGCCTCATCCAGCGGTAACCCTCAATAGATGATGTTCATAAAGCAAGCCAGTCCTCTGGATGACCTCAATCAGTCTGCACAGCACATCAGTGCAACACACTCCCATCTTCAATTCTATGGGAAATCCAATCTAACGCTCCGTTCAAACAAGTGCTCCGATGCCATCGAACCAGAAGGATTTATGAATGGATCCAGTAAGCAGATGTGACAGAGGTCAGATGAAAAATTGTCAAATTATTATCTGTCCCATATATAAGATAACAAACCCTTTGGCGAATTTGTAAAGGCTGTGGCAAGTTTGAGGGAGAGAAAGCCAGCTTTCTTGCTTGCTTACCCTGTGAGATGATGCTGTTTAGCTACTGTTGGAAATGTTCTCCTCAGCTCAAGATACAGTACGTTCTAAGAAGAGGAAATCGTGGATATACAAACAGCAGTTGTGCTGTGAGTGAAAATTACTATACAACTGGTCCAGTTTGGCGTTGGTGAGCTCGCTGGTACATGGAGCACTGCTGCATGAACAGGGCTGACATTTTGGAAGCGTTTTGCCAAGGGACGTTTGCAAAGACTGCAAGAGCGACTACAAGAAAGAGCTGCCAACTACAGGCACGTGGTCCACCATTCATCGTGTGACATCCCCTCTGAGACACATACGAAGGGTGGGATGGAGCGTCTGTATCGTCCATGCGACAACACCAGGAGACATTTGTGAGGTGACGACAAATCACTGTGGAATCATGGACCAACTGGTTGAGCACAGACTGACAGAGTCTGTCTGCCTTCCTGTGTTTCAGTCTGTAGTCAGCGTCCCTGTGTGGTGCCTCTCCCTCCAGTCCAGAATGGCCAAATCTGGTGTTTTTTGAGTCCATCCCTCTGTCTCTCTCTAACATCCATGGTGTTATTTTTCTGCAGATGATGCTCCCTCTCCTTCCTCCACTCCGCCTCCATCCCCTTCCCCTCTCTTCCACTCCCGCTGACCTCTCTCAAATTCCTCAGATGTGCCTCTTCATGTGTAGCGCCAAGTGATCCGACCGTGAGAAACACCTGCAACCAAAGAGAGAGGGAAACAGAGAAAAGCTTGTTACCAATGCAGGGGAAGAGAAGTTTGTTTTGTCGATTGAGCTAAATGTTGCTGTTAGCTAGTGAGCGCTGAGCCACTAATGCACACGCAATTAGTATATGTGTAACTAATTCATAATCAGCATTTTCAGCAGCACTCCTAATGACTTCAGCTGCACCATGAATAACTAGAGAGCCCGCAGATGGATCTGTTGAAACAGTGTGGAGGAGCGGGGGGGAGCAGCAAGCAAAACATGTGCTGTAAAACGATAGATAAATTAGATGAATCGAAGCCTCTCATCTGAAATCGGGCTTGCGGAATAGGGCAAAGCTGCACCATGAAGAATTAAATTACCCTGGAAGTACACTGGCCTGCTTTTTTTCTGCATTGGTTTTCAAAAATGTTTGATTATTTCAACCTGATTGCCACAAATTGATGTAATGTATGCTTTCGGCTGGTGTTTTGTTTATTCAATACATGCTTTCATAGACATGCAGCCATTACAGGAGACCTACTTTTTCATCACTACCACGAGATCAACAGTACTTCTGTTGTATGCTCGCTGAACTGATACTACAGTACGGCTCCATTCCCAAGAGAAGTGCTTTTCAAAAGTTGCCTCTTTTAGGTAAATGGGAGCTGCATGTTCTGCTGATTGGTGTGTTAAGAAATATTTGAGATGGAGGCTTGTTTTGGAGTTTACTAAAGTGGCTCAATTTAATAATGTTTAGGAGAAAGAGAAAATAAGATACCACAAAATTGCTGCCAGATTGTTACATTTCCTGAATGCAGCAGCTGGCTGCTTGTTAATTTTCTAACAGAAAGCCAGAAAGGTGTTGGAACTGAAGGTAAGTTTAAGGGAATAAGAGCAGAACAGATCACTGAGACTGAGAAATGTAAGACCACGACAGGCTCATAGGTTTGTTGTCCCATGATGTCATGTAATGCGGCCCTCGAGAACAGTTTTGCATTAGCCTTAAATTTAAATTTTTTTAAATGGACATTTGTTAATACTCATTACAGCAAGTATTTTAGTAAATATAAATCAGATAAAATAAAAACACCAAATATTAATCTAAAAGCATGTAAATATAAACCTGCAGTTCAGGAGTCAGACTCCCTTTCACAGTTCTGCAACTGTTGATTTATTTTTTTTTGACACCAGTTTCAGATTGGCTCTTTCCACTGAGACAGAGGCAACTGTCTAAGATGTCTAGATGAATCAGTGTTTGGCCAAGAGGGGGAGTTACACTGTGATGAGCCACCAGTCATCTGTCTTACTGTCACACCTGCATGTGTGTGTTCATGTGTATATGTGTGTGTTAGTGTGTGTGTGTCACTGTTTTTGCGTACACGAGTTTGTGCACGCTCACCAACACATGTGAGATTAATGAATGGCCCAGGAGACGTGCAGGGGTGTTTTTGTGTGTGTGTGTGTGTGTGTGTGTGTGTGTGTGTGTCTGTGTGTGTGTGTGTGTGTGTGTCTCTGTGTGTG
>NW_023340206.1:8999360-8999899 GCF_004916995.1 Morone saxatilis
CTCCCCTCCTCCCCTCCTCCCCCCCATCCCTCCCCAATCCTCAATCTTCCACCCCGTCTTCTCTGTCTCCCCTGTTTCCCCTCTTCCTTCATCTCAGCAGGGTGTATGTATGTGTGTGTGCTGGGCTGGAGGGGTTGGGCGCCTTGTGACACATGACAGAGGTGGGCCCGAATTAGGGATGTGCCTTTGGGGGGGTCTGGTGGTAGGGGGAGGTGGCAAATCAGGGTGGAGGAGGGAGGGATACTGTATTTACTGTCTGTCCAGCTGAGACCTGATTAAGTTGACACTGCCTGGCCCTCTGCTCCCTCGTACACACACACATGCACAGATGACCAAGACACAAACTCTTTTATACATATTAAGGCAAAGCACCCCAGGTGAAGAGGGATTTCTTTTTGTCCTTTCATAATGAACCTATACATGATTCAAGAGGTCACATATTCAAAAACTGGCTGGATTGTGATCTAAAAAATTAAAATGAAATTGTCAAAGAAGCAAAACACACACTGTTGTGCGTTATAACATTTCTGACATTGAAT
>NW_023340206.1:8999973-9003392 GCF_004916995.1 Morone saxatilis
TGAAAAACACTTTTTTTTTTTTACTGCATTTAAGTATCAGATTGAAAGAAGTAAAGAATTACAAGAAAAATAAAAATTTTAATTGACAACACTGTTTGTATTTGGCAAAATAATTTACAAAATTATAACAGCTAACAACAATCTTCTGTAAATTATTTGGTGTTTGGGTTTAGAGGCATTATGCCAAATTTGGTATTTAAAGCCTGCAGTATTTTATTTTTTTTGCTTTCTTGAGAATTTGGCTACTATAGTGTTTTTATTTTTTATTTAATACTCAGTTTAAAGGGACAAAAGTTTAGAGGGACAAAAATGTAAAAAAAAAAAAAATAAATAAAAAAGATAGATTTTGCTGTGTGATACCTTCAAAATGACCTTGTCTCACAAATGTTTAGCTCGGGTCCCTCGCCTTAAATATTGTGGTGCCTCCTGCAGACAATATTGCTCGGAGAACCCTGAGGTGTCAGCAAGGGCCGGATCCCAGACAGAGGGGTGTAATTAAAACAGGAGTAAAGATTTTTGTGTGTTTCTGTTTTTTTGGAGTCAAGCTGATCTGTTTTGTGGCAAATAATGGCCACTGAATGTTTGATGATTTTGTCAGCGCAGCCACATTTAAGGATCCCTGCAAATTAACATTTTGCTGTGCTTCATAATTAAACAGCCAGGGCGACTAATTAAGAGCCACATGGCAAATTACATCAGATCCACTCTTCAAAGTGACAAAGCCATGCACCTCTAAACCACTGTTCAAGATTAGGATAGTTTCTGCTTTGCAAGACGGTAAACAGGAAGTGGAAAACCATTTCCAGGATTCCTTTTTTAAGAATGACTTTCAAACTTATATTGTGTGTGCCAAACTGCTCTGCTGGACATAAGAGTGTCAAGGACACTCGTTGTTCAGGTCACAGGGATCACACCTGGAATCATCCGGTTTACAGGATAGTCTCTCCCATCACTGGGCCAGCCTGAGTGAGCCTTTATTTACAGTAACACACAGACCTGTATTATGGATCACGGTTGCTTTGGAAATTTCCCAAATACAGTCCTCTAAAATGTCTAACCCAGCCAAAGCTGGTACCTTTTTAATCAGAATACTTCATTAAATGCATTATAAGCTGTAACTAATGGCTGTATTAATGGTTAACAATAAGAGTATGGTTTATTACAAAGAAGTACCCAAAAACTAAAATTAATATTCTATACCAGTGATGTGTGATAGTGCTAATGGGTTCTACAACCATTTTACACCTCTGTCCTAGTGTGAAAGGAGCCTCCCAATCAAGGCCAGCTAATGCCATGTGAGGAAATGCAGTATTAATATGCTACACAGGCCTATAGAGCAGAATAAGCACCCTTTGGTTTCCCATTGAAAGACTGAGCAGGTTGGGTCTTGCGTGTGTTGCTGAGGAGCACACATTAGTAATCCTGCCAGCACACTTTTAAACTGGGTCAGTACCAAACACATTTGGGTGTGTTACCAGCATCTTGTAGCACTTCTTTAGTAAACCAAACTGTGTACAAAACACAATGGGAAAACATAGCCTGCTGTGCTAGTGGAACTACTTCAAATAACCATTGGAAAATGGAAGAAAAACATATAAGGGAGAGGAAGGGAGAGATGTGTTTTGACAGACCTGTCACAGTGGTTGCACTTAAAAGGCTTGGCGCCGGTGTGTTTGCGGTAGTGCCTCGTCAGCTCGTCGCTCCGGGCGAATCGCCACTCGCAGCCCTCCCACGAGCACTTGTAAGGCTTCTCACCTGAGGGATGAAAAAAAACAAAAAACATGCATAAGCACCTGTTTCATCCCTCATCCACGAATCACACGCTTATTTGTCTGCACCCTTCTGTGGTCATGCAAAAAAAAAAAACCTGGAATCCAAATATTTGGTGCCTTCAAGCTGATGTTTGATATGTGTTGCAAATTTGAGGCCTACATGCAGGGATTCTCCTTTAAAGATTATATCCTTTATATTGTGATTCAATTTGAGTTTGACTCTTTTTCCCTATGCCTCACTTCATTCCCCCCTTTTTTAGAGGAGAGTAAGGCAATGTTTAACACTGAGATGGAGAAGCTCCCACTGGTCTTCAATTCTGCTGAACACGCAGAAGAGAAGTAGAGGGTAGAGAGAAGTGGAGCGAGAGAAGAAGTAAAGAGGGAGAGGATGAGGGAGGGAGGGGGTGGATTAGAGGCAAGGTGGATGAGAGAGTGAGAAGAGGAGGTGAGATGAGACCAGGAGAGGGAAAGTGGAGTAGGAGAGAAGTGCTGCAGAAGTGGATTAAGGCAGAGGAGGCTGCAGATATGCCGGCAGGGGAGGGGGGTGGTGATAATTAGGCCAGTCACAAGGCATAATGGCAAGGAACCGACAATCTGCCAGCTGCGTCCAGCTCCGAAGATGTCACCTGCATCAGTCACATCCCATCTGGACCAGTGGCTCGTGGTTGAATACAGTCACACTGACACACTGACCAGCTCTGCATGAGTGGCTTCGGCACAAAAACGGACTTAATTTGTTGAATGTGATTATCAAAGGGGAGACAATCAATGGATCATGTGCTTTGTGAAGACAAGGTTGATTGAGAGGAGAACTTGTATAAAGACAGTATTTGTACCAGCTGCTGTAAAAATTCAATGATTGTGCACAGATTTGGTCATGGGGCAGAAGCTAAAAAAATCAATAAGGTATACAGTACCTCAGTATCTGTGGTGATTTATATTTTTTCGGTGCGTTATATGCCACTAGCCTGATCTGCAATTTCATGGCAAAGTTATCCTAGAATGCAAAGCTGAATGGCACAAGCCAAGGCAAATGAGCAGAAACATTACACATCTCTGGACATATGACCTGCTCAAGAAGGCTTTATGCAAATATAGCAGCCGTGCTACAGTGCACTTCATTAACAGGAAACATGTATGGTTTGATGGTAAGAAACAGAAGTGCATCAGGTTACAGTTGTAATATGGTGATAAATGAAACCTCCAGTCATGAAATGACAAAAAAACCTCACTAATGAATACAGATTGATAACACTTATTCAATAAAGATTCATTTGGATGTTTTTTCTTTACTGCATCATCTCAGTACCAATTACATTTTGTTCTGACACCTAAAAAAACTCTACTATGATGTATGAAATTAATTTATTTCAGATAAAATAAGATTTATGGCAGGTAAACACTGCTTTTGGTTTAGAGATCCAGAAATTAGCTTTGTCCCCTCCTGTCCATCCATGCATGTCCCCATTGTGGTCATGTATCCCTTCATACTCCCTCACTTCCCAGAAACACCCAGAGCAGCAGGTCTGGGCCATCCCGCTCTGGCCAATGAAATTCCCGGGAGGCAGGGATGCCTGAAAGTGCTGCCTAGCAACGGGAGCAAGGGGGTGGGGTGAATGTGTGTGTGTGTGTGTGAGAGAAGGGGGG
>NW_023340206.1:9003492-9003965 GCF_004916995.1 Morone saxatilis
CCTCCCTCCTCCTCTCTCCTCTCCCTCAAGATGCCCTCGTACAAACAGGCAAGTAGAGCAGGTGCACACTCGCCTTTCTCAGACACACATTCACACACACGCTGGACAAGGAAGGTTACTTTCAAAAGACGACGTACACATAGACAGACATACAGTCTGACTGATTGGCAGTTTAAAATGGCAATCAGTAACCTAATCCACTGGATTATCCTGAACTCAGAAGCATAATCTGATTATGCTCTGTTACTTTTGGATTACTTTGCCTGTTAAACATATAATGCAGATTATGAAGCTAAATGGATTATTTCTTTTGATTTAAAGAATCAGGATTGTGGACAGTGCTGTTGTTCATCAAATCATTATTTATACTGTATTATATAACCAGATACACGTTATTCGACACCAGTCACTCATATGAGGCAAAAATGATGTGCAATCAAAATGCTTTTTCCATTAGAATTTTTTTTTTTTTG
>NW_023340206.1:9004042-9027772 GCF_004916995.1 Morone saxatilis
TACAAACACACATGCATGCACACACAAACGCACTCACTCCAGCCTCTCAGGTGCCAGCGTTGAAGTTAATTGCATTCCCTCCATTAGCTGGAGCTGAAGCAGGGCATCCGGGTCTCAGAGGTCATTATAGAGGGTCTTGGAGAATGTTTTACAGGCCCCTGCCCACAACTAGCTCTGCAAGCTTAGAGATGAGCGAAAGGAAGAAGAGGAAAAGGAAGAGAGAAACAGGTTAACAGAGAAAGAACTGATGAAGTATGTTAGAGAGAGCCATGAGGATGATTGAAAACTAGGGCTGAAAGAAAAACATCTTTATATTGGAAGGGCAATTCTCAAATTGCAAGAATCACAATTGTACTTAATTTTTTAAACTTCATTATTAATAATGACTTTCATAATGTTTCTGAGTCTCAGGCTGTATATTTTTGGTAGCTTATAAGTTTAAATGACAAACAACTGGCAGGCAGAATTGTCAGAATCTCCCAGTGAAACATTTAAGAACATCATAACATTGTTTTAAACTTATCACCTTAAAAGCTTTAAATGGGGACCTGCATGTCAGTCTGTTGTGAGCTTAGTTAATCACTTTTACCATCAACCATGTAGCTGTTATCAATGAACATAGTTGCACTTACGAATGCCATGATTACATTTGAATAATACAGTACGACACAGTATGTGCCCTGAATTAGTTAATGTTTCTGTAAAACTTCCAGACCTTTGTAAATAGTGTAAGTCTGTGAGGAGATAAAAAGATATCTTGTTTAATACTATGAGCCACCAGTACAGGCCTGAAGTTTAATTTATAGAAAACAAGTGCAATATTGGTCTGAAAAATTGCAGTTAGGTATTTTCTTCTTGGCCTCAGCTTAAAGAGAGAGAGAGTGGCAATAAAATGAGAGTGTGAGAGAGATGCACACACGGAGACAGACATGCTATGAAAAGACTGATATAGAGCAAAATAGGGAGAGAAGTAGAGAGAGTAGAAACATGGAAAGAGCGAGAGAGCGAGGCAGATGAGGAGCAGGGGGGAAAGAGAGAGAGAGAAGGAAGAACAGTCCTCGTGTTTTACCCGTTCCCTCACCCTGCCCAAAATCTAATTGTACCATTCCTTATCTGCCATAAGCCTATTCACAAAAAGCTCTACAGGGCACTGTCATTTCAACTCAGCCAGTCTAATTCCAGATTAAATCGTAGCCTTTTCTACGTTGGTAATTTATGGAAATAACAACTAAGAAAAAGAGGATTTGAGTAATGACATCTTTAAACTTGTCAGGATAATGGCTCAGTGAATGGGGGAGCCTGTGGCACTGCTGTCTTTTTCTGAAGAGGGTCGCTCTACTGTACCTCCCCCATTCCTGTCTTCTGTCTTCATCTACTCTTTGTTTCACTCCGCGTCACTCTATCCTATTCTTCTGCCTTTTTTCTTTAGCTTTTGTGTGTTCCTTTGTCATCTTATGTCGACATTTCCCCCTTTTATCATTCTACCTTCCTGGTTTGAATGTCAAAGACAGATGTGCTTTGGGTAGATGCTTTTATCTAAAGCACCTTATGTGACAAGGATAAGCATGCGGGGGAAGGATTCCTCAAGAAACTGAGCACTTTATGCTATATGTAACATTATATGTCATTAAATCATTATCCTATCAAATTTTAAAGCCATACTAAGTAGGATTTTCCTAAAAAACAATGTATGGAATAGTCCCTGTGTGTGTGTGTGTGGTGGTGCTGTCTTCATCTCTATCCTCTGCTCTCTTAATCTTGAAATTAATCAATTAATGGTTCAAGACAGTTTCCAAGCAAAAATGCATGTATCTGTTTTATATCATTCTAAATATTTTAGATTGTTTAGACTGAATGTGCAATGTGAGGAAGTTTCTTTGGGATCTGGGAAGTCTTTTTCTGACATGAAATGATAAAATGATTATTAATTAATGAATACAAAAATCAAAAAAAGAAAGAAAGAAAGAGATAAAACACGTCTGTGAGGCTATACACATTAGTGCTTTGAGCCAAATGATAACATCAACATGCTAACAAGCTCAAAATACAATGCTATGTATGGATATTGTGACATCTGTGGCACTGGTCTCCCAGCGTTGGTCCAGTTGGCATGGAGTTTAAGCACAGGAGGTGTAGACACGCCACACTGGGGAAATCAATGATTGCATGTCTGTGCTTTTTGTTTCAGTCAGGCTGATGCTTGAACCTGTGGTGTGCACCATCGAGGGTGTGATCACACATACAGTGCCGTTTCTTAATTCTGAACATACAGAAAGTGATAAGTTGATCATACAATACATGTGAGCCAGATCTAGTAAACAAGTCATGTGTAGGTTGTGAACTGAGCAGTCTTGGTGATCTGTCAACAATTAGGTTTAGGGATTTAGATGGTGGGTGGCAATAAAATCTAATTTGAGTCCCTTTAACTTAATTTAGTATGATGGACGCTCTTTGCTGTACCTCCATAGGTTAAGATTGTTACATTTAATTTGTTATTCAGCCCTTCTGAGCATGAGCAATGGCTTCCCATCAGCTGTCGTGCTCATCTCATTATATCCCTGAATGCCTCTCTTAGATGGGGGTAGACACATTGTTCACACCTTTCCAACCAAACCAAGGAGGAGAAGAGGAAACATTCAAGAGTTCAAATAAACACTCCTAATGTGCTTAGTGTGGACAAAACCCGAAGGCAAAAGGATGCTGAACCCTAACCCTGCTAATTTATAAACGGCAAACACAGATGCCAACATGTTTTGTTTTTGGAATAAGCGTACAGATGGTATCCCTCATGACCTGCCTCCTAAGATTACAATACACTCATTATATTTGAAACATATTTTCTTGATCTTAAAATGATCCTATTACCACCCTTGCTAAATCAGGCAGTCTCTAACCTCAGATTGAGAATCACTGACCTAGACTTATAGAACGCATAGAGCACGGGAGGGCTTGAAATAAACCAGGGAAATGGCGGCCTATCCAGGTCAATCCATCCATCACTGTGCAGTTACTCAGACGGAGGACAGCTCCCCGACAGGGGTCTGAGTGGTTTGGGATTGAGATGGAAGAGCGAGAGAGTTATAGCTCCTGAACCCTCCCCCCTTCCTTCTTGAGAAGAACCTTGACAAGGAGGGCCCGTCCTGGTTTGGCAGGGAGAAGTATTTAGGTAGAAAGAGCGGGATAAGAGAAGTGGGTTTTTTTTTTATCATCATAATTTAACCTTACATGGCAATATTTATGTGGTACCAAAGGGACCAGGCTTTAAGCACATTCCATGATTACTGGGCTGTTTTTTTCTTCATATTTCTTATCACTTTATGTGCATTTTGGGCTTGTTCCAAGAATGTGAAGCAGGTGGATTTTCCCCAATTATCTCAAAAGTCAGGTTATCTAGGAATTCCGAAAGCTGGTCCCTTGAGGCTGGATGTAGTGCTCACATGGACCATAGATAGGTATAAAGGCTGATAGCAGTCTATACTGAGCCCACATTTTATATTTCTTTGGTAAAAAAATGCTAATAGTTTATTTCCTCTTATAGGCCGAAGTAAACTGTCCCATATAGTACACATGTCTGAGTGCCTGAGACTTCAAGAAGACATCACTCGCAGAAGAAAACTGGTACAAGAAAAAATCCAAAGGCAAAAAGAGAGTTTGAGTTCCAGCAAGTACAAAAATAGTCTGCACATCCAAATAGAGCTCTTTCATTTCTATTCTTTCAGTTTCTATGTTCAGTACAGCCGTTCTGGCTATGCCTTCTTCAGTGTGCAGCAGTCATTTAGCTTCAGGATTGAGCCTTTTTAGCCTGTCACCAACAATGAGTGTCAATCAATTTTATCACCAGCAGGTGTGTCGGGTGGCTACCTCTGGTAAGAGAGGTGTCCTCAGAGCTGCCTTGCTGAAAGTCTCAGAGGGTCAAGAGCACCAATTAATATGTAACTCTCTGTCTTAATACAACTCCTTTTCCATATACAAGCATACACATTTACACATTATTATTGTGAGCTGTGTGCACAATTCCGAACAATTACATGGATATTTCACATTGAAGAGGCCTGTGCACCCAAAATAGCCAAATAATATTCCATCTCTAACAAAGTGCTACTACTACTGCTTCTTCTTTCACAGATACCACTAACTGATACAGCTACATCTAAAAAGAAACTACAAACTCCTTCTGATCCTCACCTGTATGTGTCCTCTGATGGGCCTTTAGGTGGGAGCTCTTGGTGTACACCTTCCTGCAGCCGTTGAATTGACAACGGTGGATCCTCTTCTTGTTCTCCGGTAGCTCCCCAACCCCGATCACACATGCAGCGCCCTCGTCTTCATCCTTAATCCGGACGGGGATTGCGTGCGCCGCCACCAAACGGGCTGCGCTAAGCCCCACCTTCCTGGCCACCAGCTTCAAGGTAAGCGTCCCATCAGCCGAGGCCGTCAGTGTCTGGTTGGGTTTAACGAGGTGGCGGCCCAGTTCTGGTGACGACGGGGGCGTCAGCGAGGTGACAGCGCTCAGCTGGGCTTGGTGGACCCCTTCCATCCCTTCTACATTTTCCAGGCCCTGGCCCTTGGGTTTGAGGTCTCTTTTCATTGCACCAGGGGAGGGAAAATTCTTCCGTGTCGGGCAGAGGATCAATGGAGGTGGGCTAGGGGGCTCAGGGAGGCTGGGCAGGCTGGGTAGCAGGGAGTCTGTCAGCTCTTCCTCACCGTCCTCCTTCAGATAGGCAGGAGTTAAGAGGCCATCCAGGTCTTGGTCGAAGAGCTCTGACAGACGCTTGGGCTCCGTCTGCAGATAACGCTCCAATTCTAGGCAGGTCTACAAGAGAGAAAGTGGAAAAAAAGACTCAATTTAAACTCAATTCTTCGGACTCAAGTTCACGGATTTGGGCATCTGCACTGAAAATGCCCATCCTCACTCTCAAATCCCACTTGACAATTTCAACAGCTATCAGATCATCCGATATGCTTTTACACACTGTGGAGAGAAAATCTGCATGGTGCCATCCACCCACCCAGACAGGCAACTTAGCAGCTCTGCCAGCTGTCACATGCGCACATGCACAGATAGCCACCAAGACAGCCAGGATTACCTGGCAGCTCCAGCAAGACGGCTGATTACACACTGATTGATTGCAACCGCTGTAGCGCGGAACGAAAGCGAGGCGAGTGGATAGCAGGAGGAGAAGTCCTAAACTGTACAGAACTCCTATCAAACAACATTTTATAGAGCTTTGACAAGCCATGTGTGCACCGGCTTCCACTGAGCCAAGATAGGAAGATTTATTCAGCTGTAGTTATGGTCTGCTTCATCCCTATTACTCCAAACACCTCTCCCCACGGAGGGCAAATAAAAGGCTACATCCCCGATTTGTGTGAACTGGCATCCTGAGAAGTCTATTACTTTACAACAAGCTGGCGAGGTTCTAAGAGGAGAGTCAGCAAGGGAAAGAGACGCTCCATGTCCGAGGATGAAGCTATTATGTTTGAACGGACGGCGCCAGTTTGATCCCAGGGATCGTGGTGTTTCGCTTGTAGCCACTAACCCGTTTTGACAGCTGAGATGGAGGCTAGCAACTCCACTGGGCGCGTGCTACTCGCCACTTCATTTGTGTGTAAATAGGCACTGACAGACAGACTAGCTAGTTCCATTAACAGGAATAAGGTTGTACAGACTGAACACATCAGAGACATTTACAATCTTACAACCCCCGCCCCTTTCCTTGTTTGCACCTTCTAAAAATAAAACCACAGTTTTTTTTCTTCCCCTTTTGGAGGGTGCTGTCTGTTGCTAAGGGAGTGTGATTTCTCTTCTAAGTTGTCTTCTTCCAGGAACAGAAAGAGATTTGGAGTTGTTTTTTGACTGTCTACAGTATTTGCATTCTGACATCAAATTAAAAAGCTGCTCAAGACAAAATCTACAGTGAGAAGTGAAGATAATGCACCGGTTTCCTCCCTCCATTGCACACCTACATGTTTTTTTTTTATTTCTTTCTGTGATGACTTTGAAATATAACTTCTTTCACGTCCTATTTGCAAGGTTTCTACTGTTTCCTTGACGGCTGCGGCCAGTGAATCGTGAATTAAATGAGAAGGGTTTTTCTTTGCCTTTATTCTTTCTTCCAGAACACAATTAAATATTGAAGGCGTTGAGACATGATGAAGGGAATAGCATGTGCTGGCCTGTGAGGGTGTAGAGACAGAAAAAAAAACCCTGCTCTGTTCACAACACTGCCGGCGCTATCGTTCAAGCCCTCCACCTACCCTCCTGCCCCCCACATCTGCTTCTCACTCATTTTCACCAATACCCTTCTCCTTCTGTCTCACCCCCTATCGATTTCCCCAAATCACCCTTTTCCCTCCCCTTTTTTTCCTCTTTTTTTCTTCTTATTGTCGTCTCCTCCTCTCCCAAGGTGAGGACTAATTATCCGATAGAACCAGCCAGTTAAAGGGGACTTTATTCAGCAAATTGCTTAGGACTGCAAACCAAGGTGAGAGTGTGTCTGTGTGTGTGTGTGTGTATGTGTGTGAGGTAGAGATAGTTCAAGGGAGCGGAAAAGAGGATAGAAACGGATAAGTGAGAGGGGGGGCTGAAAGGAAGGTGAAGAAGAAGCAGGAGGCGGAGGAGGAGAGTGATGGAGGGACAAGGTGAAGAAGGCAAGAGAGGAGAGGGAGAAAGAGCGATGGAAGGTGTTGACTTCATTTTCTCAGTGGGGGGGTGAATCCTTTTTGGAAGTGTGACATTTGGCATAACAGGATCCTGTCAGCGGGAAAGCCACAGGCCTCGCACACAAACACACATGCACGCAGAAAAGGGTTCATGCACACTAAATGTTAGGTTACGACCCACCGTGATGTGCGAAGATGTGCTTGGATGTTGGATGTGACATGGCGTAAGGTGGAGTGAGGGCACACGTACATGCACGTAAACTGCACTTGTAAGTGTGCGTACATGTGCGTGCATGCAGAATGTGGGATGTTTGACAAGGTAAGACGGATGAGAGAGGCTGCAGGTGAGCGGGCGGTGCATATGACAGGCTTATCGTGCAGCTCTCCCTCTCTGTCCGTCTTCCTCCTTCTTTTCTCCCATCACTCCGTCGAGGCCCCCCCCTCCCTTCTTTCCCATCACCCTCCTCCCCCAGGTGGTGACATTAACATTGTAAGAGAGAAGGTCATGCAGTTGATCAGCTGTTCCTGTGTGTGTAATGTGGGTGTATGTACTGTATGTGGGTGAATGTAATTATGCTAGTTTGCATTTGTGTGCACATAATTTTGCAAGTGCACGAGTGAGTAGCATAATTATGCTGCTCTGTGTGTAATTATGCAGCTCTTGTGTGTCTGTTTGTGTGAACACCTACACATATGCATAAATGCGTCTATTTGCTGATCTCGTGGCCTAAAGTGAATGTGCAACTTGTGTCTGCGTGTGTGTAGGCAAGGAATCAAGCGCCAAAAGTATCGCACAATAGCCAAGATAAAGGAGAGCTCATGGCCCAGTCCAGCTCTGTTTGGACGAATGCCGATCTGGAGAGCCAACATCTATTGGCTCTGCATAAAGCCAGGGTCCATTTCCTAAAAGGCTTTCAGGATGATTCCTTCATGCGAGCCAGGATAAGCTGAGACAATCCATCGGCTGTTCCAGCAGCCCCACCTACACCTCCAAATCAGAGCAAATTGCTTCTTTTTTTTTTGCGCAGGGTGGTGGGACCTTCCACCAAGATTCAAGCTTCCGTATTGTCAACCATCCCCTTGAAACAAGACAGTTGTCATCAACTTGTGGAGTGCTCTTCTGAAGCATTTCACTTTTCTGTGTCCATTACAATCTAATTTCTAATTATAGACAGAAAGGCCAAGTGATAACGAATCAATGATCCTTTTTCACAGCACATATTAACTTCTCATAGTGGAAAAAGCACAGGTGTTGCTCATAACATTAGCAATGACAGCGAGCCAGCATGCAGCTACAAAAGTACACCTGTGCTTTTCCCACATGCCAAAGTGTCTTCCATGAAAAAGTCCTATCAAGATCAATCAAGAAGTGTTATACGAAACCTATTCCGACCTTTTTTGTTTATCACAAGTCCCTCTCTGGCAATGTAATGTCTTATCTAATTGGTTGAAGAGTGAAAGGTTACCCCTAATAAGGTCAAAGTGGAAGTTGATTGAAGTGCAGCATTGAGGCATAAAATCCAAGCAAGGTTGAGCGTTGTAGCTTTCTCCATGAGGTTATGATTAGCGTGACCCCGCTGCCTGTGCTGTCTCTTTTCACTTTCTTGCATCAAAAGGTTTCATTATAGGGCTGCAACTAATGATCTTCATTTGGCTGGATTTGTTTGACCAACAGTCCAAAAACCTCATAAGAAATGATAGAAAAGAGACAAAAGCAGCAATTCCTCCCACTGGAGAAGTTGGAACCAGACATTTTTCTTTAATAAGTGACTTGCAATGACATTTCTAAAACTTTTCTTGCCAAACCGAAAATCATTTCCAAGATGGGTCGATGTGTTGAGCATACACTTAATTGCACAGTTAATTACCTAGATAATTTTCGGCTGTGGCTTCGGTCACTGTCAGCCTTCAAGAAAAAAATATGCTTCTCAGTTAGTTTTTTAATTTTTTGTTTTATAGGAATGTACTGGAGAGATAATGGAGATAGGAACTCTACAGGAAGGGAAAGAAGTTGTCTGTTAGAACTGAAAAGCAATGTATGGTCCAAGTAAAAATTAAGGTCTTCTTTTGGCTATATAATATTTAGAAAGTGCACAGTTTAGCAGACATAGCAAAGCCACAAGAAGTGTCAACAGAAGTGTCAAAAAGGAAAAACTCCTTTTATTCCCATTAGGGTTGGGGTTAGGGTCAGGTCACTGCACAGTTTTTTAGCTTAGGTCAAATCACTTGAATTGTGACCTTTTTACTCCCCACTTATGCTTCACTCCAATAGCAAGCCACATATATGACTGACTGACTGATAAGACTGACCTCTCACGAAGCCAAGAAGGCTGAGAGCTGTGTACCAATATTCACTAAGTTCTACTTTCTATTCTCTGACTTAAGCCACTCTCTCTTTCTTTCCTCCAGTCCTCACTTCTCCTCTCCTCCCCTTCCATGGGGCCCTTGGCCTGGCAGCTGATCCTCTCTCCCCGTCACATTTGGCCAGCGCCAAGCCGCCTGCCATCACCATCAAAGCACAGGCTGCCTCCCAACTGTTAGCACCCCGCTACGCTGCTAATAAAAAGCCTGGGTTATAAATATGAACAGAAGAGCATGCATAATGCCCTAAAGGAAGGCCCAAAACACCACTAAACAGATAAATGTAATGGGGTGGATACGGCTCATTAATTTTAGGATAACCGTGTTTAGTTTTTACAGATGCCGTGATAGAGACAAGGTGCTATGAATAATATTCAGAGCTGATGCTAGCAGGGTTGAAAAGGGCAGGACTATAAGGGGGCCCTGAGCTTGAGGGGGTGATGCAGCACTATTGTTAAATGCACTGAGGAGGGGGGGGGGGGTGCTGTCACATCTTTTCAAAGATGACCCATGATCTCCGGCAGCATCTTCCTTGCAGGGGTGCGTGATTCAGGATTATATATCAACAATTTTTTTGCTTTGAATCTTGACTGTTAGACACACTGATTCTGTAAAACAATACTTTTTTTGGGTAACTAGTTATGTTTCCGTAATAAATATTACAATAATGTCTAACTTGCCGGAGTCCTTACCTTTAGACAGAGCTAAGTTTTCCATTTGCTCTTGTTTCCTGTCTTTATGCTAAGCTAAGCTAACTGGCTGCTGGCTGTGTCTTCATATTTTGGCATCGATTTCTCCTTTAAATCTAGTCAAGAAAATGAATAAGCAAATTTGCCAAAATGTCAAGCTATTCCTGCATACAATGTTACCAGTATGGTGCAGCAAACGCTTTTTTTATAGACTACTTGTCCTCATATTGTACTTTGTTTTGACGTTTGGGTGGCTGTACACATTTATGGTGTTGTCTTCTGATGCTTTCATCACAGCAAAACAGTGTTTGCACAGAATGTGCTTTTGATTGCCATCACCATCTTCCACAAATTGGAAAAGGATTCCTTTTCAACACCAAAATGACAATTTGATTACTTGGTTGGACCATTTTTATATCTAGCAGGGGTTGATTACTCATTTTAAAAGTGAGTAACACTCAAGTCACGGATGCATTAACATTGGCTTCTTCGCAGCTTTGTTTCTCTTCTTTTGTCGTTTCACATTTAACTGACAGTCTGTTTATTGCTTTTTGCATGCTTTTATTTAAATCCCACATTGTCATTGGTCACAGAAAATAAGAGTGCCTTGGTTTGATTCTCAGGCTGTGAATGCAATGCCACTGTGATACCTGCTCGGATTAATTGATTAAAATCCTTCTAAGAAATGAATCCCAGTTTTACCCTACAGGTGAGGCTGCACCACAGTCACAACAGTACTCACATCAGTGGGAAAATCTGTCCTGCGATGAACCAGAGAATCAAATTGTCTTACCCTTATTTTCTTATTCTTTTCATTTCAGTTTTCTGACTCACTGTTGTCCTTTACTGACTTTGTTTACAGCCATCTTTGTTATTGCTATTTGTAATTCAGCAACACACTTGGCACTTTTGTCGAACGAAAAGTTTGGGCAGGCACTTAATTCAGAGAGCAGTCTTTCACATAGTGTGTAAGTGCGTATATGTGAGTGTGTCTATACACATGCCTTATCCTGCCATCATAGTGTGTTATGGGGCCTATGTCTCCCATTGATCTGGTGAGCTGGGCCAAGCCATCACTTTGAGGTGACAGCTAAATGACCAGTAGCCCTAGGCGCTGGCCATCTCACCAACAGCCTTTGTGTGTTTGCGTCGCAGTGCCTAATCGATACGAAATGATACCGCGCAGGAGCTCATCAGCGGTGGCCGTCGCAGCTGACAGAGACGGTAATCTATAGCTTCACTGAGCAATACTTACACAGCACCCTCCATCCGTACACACACACACACACACACACACACAATCTCCAAAAAGCACTCCCTGCCCTGTAAGCTACCCTTCAGGGTTTTTGCTCCTTCCCGTGCACTCACTAAGAGCTCCGGCCCCCTGATTTCAGACTCCTTGGAGAGCAGCATGGCGTCATCGGTGGATCCCAGTTGAGCGGGTAACCTGCCTACGGGGGAAGGAGGAGGAGAAGGGTGGGGAGCGGGTGGGGAGATAACGCTTCATTTTCCTTAACACTGATCTGAATAGCAGAGCGGCCTCGCTGTACCCTGTTAGTCTCAATGGAGAGAGCGGCGGGGGGTGCAGTGTTTGGCCAGGAGGGATCTTAGAGGCCCTGATGCCCCAACGGGGCTCCAGAGCAATGAGGCAGAGGAGAGACGGAGGGAGTAGAGACACAAAGAGAAAGAGCTAGAGGGCAGACACAAAGCTAATTTATCCGCCTTCCTAGAGAGAGGAAGGAAGAGACAGACAGGTGAAAGATGAAGAAACAGGCCTCTGTACAAGCTAAGCAAAGAATTACATTACAGCTTAGCAGAGGAAAGTTTGAAGAGAGTGTAAGGGGTGAAGGAGGAAGGCACCAACAGATGCGTAAGCAAAAAGAAAAAAGAAATACTTTGCAGTTTAGAGGAGGAACAGAAAGAGAAGGAAAGATATGAAGCTTTCAAGCCAAAGACAGGAGACAGGAACCCTCCTCCTCATTGACTAACAGCTCCATCTCTCCAGGCAGCCAAGCCTTACCTAGCTTCAGATAACACGCCACGGAAACAGCTTAATTACACACACGGCCTTATCAGACGACATTAGCCTCACAGTAATAATCAGGGCCGCCGTCAGACCCTCCGTCAAAGCCTGGCAACGCAGCACCTTGAGACGGTTTTACACAGTGCAGGCTTCAAGCTGATAACAGACACTGCCAGTTGTTAAATCACGATTTGCTGACGGAGTTTGAGGAAATAATGCACATTTGGTTGTAAACCTGACACCTCCTTGCACGCAGTCAATTTTTGTATGGATGGGTGCGCTAATAGACACTTGGGCACTTGAAACGGTATTCAGGCAGCAAATTAAATTTTGTTTTGTTGGACTTAATGCTTAGATTTACATTTCAGGCACTTAAGTTGTCATTTTAATTCAACGTTTAGTCTTTAGTGCATTGCTCTTGGACACTGGAACTGAACTTGTTTTGTTTGCAGAATACTATGAGTGAGGTTTAGTTTTGCTCATTTTGAGGCAAGACATTTCCCCACTAAGCCCTCAGTTACTGGAGGCTTACGCGACATGTGGATGTGTGTTTGTGTGTGATGGGGGATCTTCAAAGCACCTTTCATCTAGCAGGAAAGCAACAATGATGGAGCACTTAGAGCGCAAAAAAACCTGGTGACCTCTGCTTAATGGAGCAGAAAGACATTTCCCATTGCTTTCTCCGAGCAGACACAACAGAGAGCACACATCCGCATCATCGCTGACACTAGGGACCTCCCTTCAGTCTTCCCATAACACAACTTGGACACTGACATGAAGCAAAATTATATGTTTTAGGGAAATAACCAACGTGGATGAGAAGTCCTTAAAGTGCTCAATCAAAATGGAAATCTGAATGACTGGTTAACTTCATCTGCATTTATTTGAACAAACAATTAAGAAACAAAATATTGGACAAAGATTCACTGGTTCTTGCTTCTCAAATGAGTGGTTATGCTGTTTTTTATGATTACAAATTGAATATCCTGTGGTTTTGTACGTTGGTTGGACAATTTTTTGTAAAATTAACAATTAATCCAATAAGTACTGACTTATAATGAATGAAATTTATGAAATTTACATTTCTAACAAGCTAGATCTAAACGGCAAACACGTGATGAAAAGCTTTTAAGGAATAAACATTTTGGCAAACATTTGCTTACTTGGTGTCTGCTGTTACCATGAGATTACAAAGCCACCAGCTGAGTCACTGATCCCAGCCAGGAATTAGTCAAGTACATATCACCCCATAAAACCACTATTACAGATTATACAAACAAGATATAACGTGTTGATTATTGAGTTTTAGAGGTGCTGGCAGGCAATTTTGTTACCTTTGGACAGAGCCAGGCTGTTTCCCCCTGTTTCCAGTCTTTATGCTAAGCTATGCTAGCATCTTCCGGCTCCAGTTTAAAGGTCATATATTAGAATGGTATCATCTTAACTCTTGGCAAGAAAGTGAAAATATGTATTTCCCAAAATGTGGAACTTTTCATGTAAGTAATTGTATTTACACCCTCCCAAGATGTATGCAATATGTGGTAAGTATAGATATGATTATTTGTGTTCTTGGTGCACACATTTGCTGCAGTATTTTGTTCAACAATAAAAAAACTGCAGTCACATTTGTATAATCCATCTTTCCATACAGACAAAGCTACGCATGTATCCTCTAAACGCTGAAAGTAGCTTGACAAGTAAACAGATTGAACTCGTGAAAGATCTGCCGACCTTGAGACTGATACAGACATTATTAAGAGGTCTTAGGCTCAGGATACAACAAGTGTACTGCATATAAAGACCTCTACAGCTCGGTCTAAATAGCTTGTGACAAAGTGTGGAAAATGTCTTTGTTCTGGTATTAAGTCGAGGAGAGGAGAGGTGAGGGTGAAATAGGATAGAGGGACGAGGAGAAGAGAGAACAGAAGGGAAGAGAAGAGAAGAAGCATCTTGAGACTGAAGAAGATGAATGATGGAGAAGAGGATGAGATTGGAGAGAAAAAGGAGGAGAATAGCAGGGTATGGAGGATTGGGTGAAGAGGAAGGGGGGTGGGGGGTGAGGGGGGTATAATCCCAAGGACTGGAGCCGTGTTGCACTCGCTGGGGAGGGGAACTCTGTCTCTCTTTAACTGGATTTGGGTGAGCTGCTGTTTATCGGCGTATGAGTCGCCAAGCGTTCCCTCTCAGCTGTCAAAACCATCCTAATCTAATCAGGAGACATTTCAGCCATTTGCTTTCAACACGGCCGAGTGCATATTGGACATGTTTGTGTGTGTGTGTGTGGATGAAGCAGAACATGTGTATGTGTGTGGGTGCGTGGATGGAGGGGGTCGGCGACAACAGTGGTTTTACACCGGGGTTAGCAGCTTGCGGCAGGATTTGGGGAGTCTGCGCTCCGGATGTGGGGACCCCATTGTGTGCGACAGGCTGGCTAATCTTCATTACCGCACACAATGATGGGGCAAGAGAATGGGGCCTTGGCTGGAAAAGGCGCGGAGAAACAAAAGAGCGGCGAGCAGCGAAAGAGAAAGAGAGAAGGGAGGAGGGCCGAAAATAACAGAGGGGAGAGGAGAGAGGAGAGAGATAAAGGGAACAGTGAAGCGGAAAAACTCTGCTTCCTCCTCATACAGTGCCAGTCAAAAAGGGTCGTTCTGTATCCCAATCACGTCCACAAACCGTGAAGTGCAACTGTGGCGCCGTGCCCACACTGATAAGAGCAAAAATGGTTCATTCTTACATGCTTCTCAGCGGCTGAATAAGAAGCCACCTCTGTTTTTAGCCAGTCATCCTGTCTGTGTTTACCCTGCTTTTTGCCGTGCATGTGTTGTGTAACACTTTGTCTGTTAGGGCCACAGTTTTCAGGCTCAGTTACTCATTACAAAACCAAAACTCACGGTTAGCTGAGAAGTGAAAAATGGGGAAGTGTGTTGCAGAGCAAGTGGCAAGAAAAACAAGCATGAGCAGCGAAAGCAGGTCAGTGGCACAGTCTCGCAAGGCCAAGGTGGATTGGCTCAGGGTCGCAGACGTGTTGGAGTTTGTGTTTGCAGGGAATGTGTGCGGTTACGCAAGAGTGTGTGCATCCCGGTGACTTTATGTGTATCCGAGACCGTGCAAACAGGAGGTGGGGCACTGTCGTTCCGTCTTTATTCCCATGGCAAGGCTTTCAAAACAAACCTGAGCGACAAAGATTAGCCCAAGCTGCTTAAAATATTGAAAGACGTCTCTTCGCCACTGCTACTGCTGTGGGCTCTCCTCCAAGAGATAGGGTAGAGGGAGGGATAGAGAGAGCGTATGTGAGTTTAGGTTGGACGAGGATGGGCGGAGACAGCACGGCAGGCTGAACCTGTTCACCCCTCTGTGCAGAGCGGCTGGCTTTTCAGCGGGAAGCGTAAGCGAAGTGCGAGGACTTTTCACCCCAATTTCATCCTGACAACGTACGGCTGCTTGGTGAAGAGGGGAAGAGAGTGGTTAGATGCACTAAGAAAGGTGTTAGGAACTCATTGACTTTGGCTTTTAGCTCTATGTGTGTCTGTATGTGTGCTTTGACTGCTGTCCTGCAAGTAGAGCAAGTTCAGAAGAAAGCGGGTGACTGCAGGGCAAAAGGGTAAGGCCCAAAATAAGAGCTGCATTAAGATTTGGGTTTGGGCATTAAGTTGAAAAGGCGTTAACGCGTTTTAAATTAATGGGAATTCGTGACAGTAACAGTGAAACATGTGCAACATAAGAACAAGTGCATGTCCCTGTGTGAAGGAAGACACACAGACAGCATATACACCACCTGCTCCGCTGAATATAGTCTTCTTTATGCACACGCAGGTATAAACACACACACATAAACCCAATAAACTCTCGTCTGTGAAGCGCTCCATGTCTCTCTCTTTCTCGCTTGTACACACATACACACACACACATACACCAATGAAAATTATTGATGTGCTCTCTTATAAAACAGTGGCTGCTCCCTAAAGTATTCCTGGCAACATCACAGGCTGAAAATAGCTGCCGACCCAAATAACTTTCCCCGTCGGAACGACGGAGGAGCCAGACCACAGCCACCGGCGACTGGCTTTACTAATTGGCATCATTTTACAATGAAATAATATCTGGGGCAAAAGACTGAATAACACATAGCAGTAAACTGGAGAGCAGGACGATGTGCTGTCTAGCCACGCAAGTGCTCGCAGAGACAAGCGGGGAGTGATTTGAGGAAGGAAGGGAGGGTTGGGGGGTGGACGGGGATGCCTTTCGTTCTTGTTAGCATAAGTTATCAAATTTTCTTCCCTGGAAATACGCAGGGGGGAATTGGGTAGTGAAACATTTATGTGACACCATCAGTTTAGTTAAACGATGGGAAAAACATCTACAGCAGGGGTTTCTTAAATCTTTTTAAGTCACAAACTGGTATTTGCTGTGATTTGTATCCCAGATCCCCATAGGGATATTGTTTTTTATTTTTTTTTTATTGATTTAGGACTGAATAATAGAATTAATTGTGCTTAATGTGAGGGACTTATGAATAGATGTAGGATCTCTTACTGGAATAAGTTATAGTCAATACAGTACATTGGGCTGACAGCATACATGCAAAAAATACAGATGATATGGATCTCTGTTGTCATATGTCAATGCAAAAATTGACATTCTGCAGCCACCGTAGTTTCGCCTTCACGCTTGGAAGGGGAGGGTCGAGTGAGAGTTGTAGTGTAAATGCCATTAAATCCTGGTCAATCATCAATTTTTTTTAAATAGTCATATTTTACGAGTAGATTTCCATGTCCAGATAACTATTTCCCTCAAAAAAAAAAATCCCCTTTCCGTAACAATTTTTGCATCCAGTGTTGTGTCTGAAATGGCCCCACTCTCATGTCAGCCCACAAGATACCACAAAAAAAAAACTCCCAGGTTAGACCAAAACATCAAAATCACCGGCACTGTAAAAAAGCATCTGGTAAACTGCTCACCTAACTCACATGCAAGTACTGTATATACAGGGAAACAGAGAGGGAGGAAGGCATAAACACAGATGTCTTTTGGCAGCCCAAATCTTAATTAGCACCAGGAGATTCATCTAATCAAAGGGTTGCCAGCCCATCATTAAGGCTAAAACACACACTGCTCTCCTCACATACCAGCACAGAACAATGAGAAACAGAGGTACGCTGTCATGCTGATGAATGGCTCTTCCCACAGGTCTCATTAAATCACAGAAGGGCACTTCCCAGGCCGTTCGAGGAGTTAAGCAGGGTGCAAAATCTTCTCAACCCCTCTGTCTGTCTACTTTGACACTTATACAGCCTTTTTTTTCTCAAGGCTGCATGTCAAAATAATATTTTTCCTGGTGAAAAATTGTGCTTTCAGGCTTTGACATACAGGCTAATCCCAATTCAAGCTGAATCTGCCTGGTTTTGAGGATACAAGTCATATCTTATTCAGACAACTTAACCCTGCAGGGGCTTGGAATGACTGAAACTACATGACATACCCAGTTGGCTGGAGATACCAGTATCTTTAGGGTAATTTGGGACCCAGTTTAATCTTCCAGTGAATTTAGCATCAGCTGCTGACAATGGAAAACATCTTTTACCTGTTGTTGACCAAACATCTGAATCCTCATCCCTGGTTTCAAATAGATTTACAATAAGATGAAGATTAAAAATAGTCCATACAATTTACAACTACCTCTCTGGCACCAAAACCATTTTTGGCAATTTTATTAATTGAAAATGTCACCTGAGAATTTGCACAACTAAAGTGGCATATCAGCGAAGGTGGCAGCTGCTTCATGACGTTGTTTTGTGGCTTTGTCCTGTTTGAAACTTCACTTCAATTACCACATACTAGCAATATTCTATCAGTTCCAACGGATACTGTACATTTTTGCTTGTCATAGGACATCATATAAACCAGCATGTAAATTTATTAAAACCAGAAAAAAGAACACAAAACAATATCAGGGTGATGATATTATATACTGATTTCTGATTCTGATTTCTGATTCTGATGATGCCAAAAGATAAAAAAGAAGAGCAAGTGACAGAAATACACAGAGATGAGGAATCTTTGGAGGAGAGATGGATTGATGGATGGATAAAGGAAGAGGAAGATACAGAAGGAGGAAAAAGGTCCTGACACACTGGTCAGCCAGGCAGACAGCTTTGGAGCAGCGAGCCATAGCAGGTGGAAAAACACCGCTGGCTTTGCATGTTGGACAACCACAGCTGAGTGTTGAGGCTGGCATGCAAAGTGCCCACGCACGTGACTTCACAGACGTTTGCAAAGGCACACAAACTTGCTGTAGCTTACATAATAAGGCTAAACGTCAAGCACACACCCCTTCTCAAAGCCGATAACTGGCATTGCTATGTCTTAACTGGACTCTGTGACACCCTGAAAGGGAACCTCGAGCCAAGATAACATCCTTTTAAAAGGCTTACAAAAGCGCACTCTGCTAAAAAGTCAACAAGGCCTGCAGTGGAGACTCAGCTGTGATCTTCACCAATGACTGTCTTGCTTTATAAACTATCCAACCGGTTTCAGAGCCCAGCGTGTCCTTGCGGCTGTCACCACCAAGAGCTTAGGCCCGTGATTGATGACTGGCTTTGGATGACAACAACAAGCAGTGGTGTTTACTCAGGGCAAATTGCCCTTGTCTCTCTCCACCCTTCCATCTCTTTCTCCCCCCTTTCTCTCGCTCAATCTTTGGAGAGAGATGGTCCACATGGCTGGATCTCTGGTTTCTGGATGGCTAGGAGTCCCTCGGGGTGGGATTAGCCTCGCAGACTGACAGCTAAACAAACAAATAGGCCAAAGCTGGTCTTCCTGCTTGCCAAGGCTGCCTAGCAACAGGTAGGCAGTAAGATGGGATGCAACGCTTGGTATGTCACAACCAGTGATGGCTACAAAATGCCTGGACATAGAGCGAATGTGTGGCCATTATCAAAGCCAATGGATTTACAAATATGTGAGCAGGCTGGAAGATTAAACACATTGTGGTCCAAGTGGGAAGACAGGGAAGAAGTAACCAAGGCAACTGACACTGTCACTTGATGCCTTTACATATTTAAGGCCCTTTTGCATAAGAGTGATTCGTGGCAATTGTTTTACATGTGATTTAAAAAACACACAAGGTAAAGTTTCACTCTGATGAGATTCAGCCATTACAACAAGCAATGTCAAATGTGCCAACAGCTACATTGCAATGTCAGCAACAATGATAAAATCACCTTATTTTTTAACTCTACTGGAAGATAAAGTCCATAATAACCACAGTCAGATACTGCAGTCCAAGCTAGTGGTAAAATCAGAGCACATGTTTTCATTAATAGATATTTACACAACCACCAATGTGCACAGCTGATGACAGCAAGTAGTTTAAATAGCTCTTTATTTAAACTACTTCTCTTCAAACTAGAGTCATCGATGCATATCCTTCTGACTATGGGTCTCTGCTAGTCTCTCTCCCATTCATTGACAAATAATATACTGATTCACCATCATCCTTTCCAGGTGGGAAGCTGGAAGAGTGGAATGATTCCATATAAAAGAGACTTGATTCAGCATTGTGCCAAATTTTGATTGCATAACTCTCCAGAGTTCAACTTTTTGCAGAGACACTGACTTTAAATAGGGGTTAGAGCAGGGCAAATCAAACAAGGCAGCTGTGACTTTGTCTTCTCAGAATTTGTCAAAGAGAAACAGAGCAAGAGAGAGTCATGAGATACAGAGAGAGAGAGTTGGTGGTTATTCCAAAGCATAAAACGAGTGCCTGAGACTTCTCTTCCTTTCTCTTTTCTCCCCGCGGTTGCCAAGCCGGATGGCAGCAGCGAAGCATGTCGGATCACTGTAAGGTGCTGTAACGGCTTCCCGATTTCGCCTCAAATGATGTGAAAGTCATTGCCAAGCCATGTGTGCTGGTGTGAGGCGAAAAAAATGACTGGCTCCTCTTCTCACTGTTAATCAAACCTGGGGTGGCAGAGCGTTTTGCAGACGGAAGCCATACATAAAGATGTGCTTGTTCACCACGCTCCCTCTCACTCCCTCCCCTCCTCCTCTCCTCTCCCTTCGCCTCCCGTTTGCTGCCTTTTTTTCTTCTACACCACCTCCTTTGCCTCTCACCCCTCTCCCTCTATCTCTGACAGGCCAGTCACCAGAGCGTCAGACAAATGAATACTTCCTCCGCCGCCGTCTCTTTCATCAGCGCTTCCAACCTTTTCATCAACGCCCATAAAGCAGTAGCAGGCACCTATCACTGGCAATCACCTCTCAGCTGCCTGAGTGATGAGACAGAGGTGGCAGAGTTCACTAAGCGCTCTTATGGCAGAATGGATGTTACTGGGTCAGGGGGTCGCTTGCACATCTCATTACACAACATACACAAACCTGACGACGTGTGCATACAAAGACAATCTGATTTATAGAGAATTTCCTGCAAATTGAAGGTTAAATTACAAAATTCTGTGCACCTGTTTCTCTTCTTTTATCGGCCCGGTAAACAGACGTTTCCTAGAATCGATGAATTGAGTAATAACCTTGTGGCTGGAAACACTTAGAAGCGTCCAGCAGAGATGCTGCATTGTGCATCGCCGTACAAAGGCTTCCTTTCATGTCTCAGTGCGTCACGGGCCATGTCAAATAGATTCTACTTGGCATCCATCGTCAAGATCTTCTGACCATCGGGTTAGAGGCAAGCAAAACAAGGCTGCAAGAAATCAATTTCATATTCACACTCATACTTTGAGGATGTCTGGAAATTAACTGCAGCTGTAAAGACTGCTGTATTATACGAGTAAAACAAACTATTAGGGACAACTCTGCTGTCCCGTCTGGGGTGATACCGCAATGCTACTTCTCTGCCTTCCATCACATTTTGAGAGGCTTTGTGCAATCGGGCCCAGACGTCAGTTAAACTAAATGGGAATTAACTACATTTTTCTTTGGAGATCTTCCAAACTTGATTTCAGGAATTCCACGTTTCATACTTACAGTTGATGTGACATTTTAATAAAGCCACAGGCGTGGCGCGAAGACACTAGCAGAAGCTCTTTTGAGACAAATAAGATTAAGTCCCAGTTTGTCCTTCCTCCTCCTGCTCGCAGGATACTGAACTGTGCCTGTTACAGGATTGATTTAATTTTAATTTGCATAAAATTAAATCAAACAGCAGTGAGTAAAAGGTCACAGAGAAGATATGAGGTGTGTGTTTTCATGGGTTGGTTTATTTTAGCTTCCTACCTTGACAGGAAATACATGATTCAGACACCTAAACTCATTCATTCCCATTGCAGGTGCTCTGCAAAGCAAAGAAAAGTGACTTGGGGAACACTGTTACCTGGCAGCAACTGTTCTACAATAGAACTGAGCAGTGTACGGCGTGGGGAAAACACACAAGTCCTGAGCTTACACAACAGCCCTGCAGAGATCAAAAATCCATACTGTGCTAATTCTATAAGAGGAAAGCAGGAAAAAAGAGAGGGAGAGAAAGAGAGAATGGAGGAACAAGGGATGGAGGAAGACGGAGACAGGAAGGAGGGGGCCGGTTGGCTGCGCTCCCCAGCATGCCTGCTGTGTGTGAGAAAGCAGCTGTGGCCTACTGAGGATTACATAACATACTGAGACACATACGCACAAGCGTGCACGTACGCAGACATGGACACAGCAGCGTATGGATGAATATGGATATTTACAGTTTTCAGATTCTCTGCTTTATCTTTCTTTGTTTCTTCTTCTTATTCTTCTTTCCATCCTCATCATGATTTGTATAGTGGCTGAGAGAGGGGTCACCATGCTAACCGAAAATTTAACAACCCAGAAAGGAGAAACTTTTTCCTCAGAGGCCTCAGCCAAAATACAGACAAACTCCATTTATCTGCATCCTTACTTTTCCCCCCTGTTTCTCAGGACAACATGCCTCTGCACCCTCCTCTTTTCCGACTGTCTCTCTGCAAGTCTACGCCGCTCCTGAGGGGGCATTCGAGCCCACCGTACTGTGAAATGCGAAACCCTGCGGTGGAGAGAATGTGTGTGCTCGGCAACTTCCTCAACCTCTACGCTCCTCATCGCCCCCCCCACCAACCCCCCTCAGATGGAGCTTCTGCTGCCGCTGCCTGGGAAATGTGCGTGTTATGGAGTCACAAGAGCAAGACATGGATGTACTGTAAGTGCATGCATCTGAGCACGCGGGCGGAGTATGGAGGTCGCGCCGGAGTGCCCTGCTACTCCTTCCATATTTAGAAAAATAGAAGCCAAGTGCAATCTGTTCACATCCACATATAGAAGCCCATAATGCACCGTGCAGCTATATGCAGACATTTCGCTTGAGTAGGCATCAGTCACTCAGTTTTTTGTGTGTGTGTGTGTTTGTTGAACCCCTAAGGGATAATATATGTGTTGGAGGGTATAGAGTGTGTGCTGAGGTCAATGACAGACAGCCATTTGTGGTGTCCTGTTACAGTCTACCCATCAGGGTCAAGTGTGGTGGATGAGGGCAGAGCCTGAAGGCAGATGAACAATCTATCATATAGGCCTGAATTTCAATCCAGATGTTTTGTCTTTTATATTTTAGCATCTGAATGCTCCCTAAGACACTGATAAAGATTTGACAGTGAAGCCAAATCAGGCTTTATCAGAGCGAATGCCAGTTTACAAAAGAGCATAACTAGCACTGGAAATTGCAGCCAAGATAACAAGCAATTTCTGTTGGTATAAAGATGCAAAATAACACATGTGCACTTTGCTTTGAGTAGAACTGGGTTCCACATATAATGAGTTAGTTATGACCAGCTCTGCTTGTTCCAAATCCAGCTCAGCCCTGCTGTTTGTTCCAACTCTGAACAACCAACTGTACTGGGATTTAGAAGCAAGACAGCACAGTTCAGTTTGGCACCATTTGGTTCAATAATGGAACAAATAGCAGCCTCAAATGTAGACCTCCAAACACTTTTCTCCTTTTCTACTCCCCATCCCCATATAAGCGCCTGAATCATGCCTCACAGACACCAACAGGGGACACAGTCATCATTCTTGCCATTGCATCTCAGGGAGCCATTTAGGGGCCGACTACAACGACCGCCTATCTCGCCATCAGCCCCCATAAAAGCTTAAAATTCTAAATTGTGCCTGGAATACAGAGGGGATTGCTCAAACGACGGGCTTCGGCTGGAGACGGAGCTTTTAAGGACAGCCACAACTCATAATTCATGTATTCAGGAGGGTTCGGTGGCATCTTCATGTTGCTACAATGGACACAAGGATCGCTTTGCCAAGAACATCTCTGTGCTGTGAGGGAAGAGGGGGGTTTCAAAGTGTGGGGCAAGGCATAATCCTTGTGCTCACACAGACACAGTGCAATCTTCTTATCCCAAATAAGGGTTGTTTTCCAAATAGACTTCTTTGATATTTACTCCAATGATTCATAATGGGACACAAGACTCCAAATGCTTTGAGTAAAAGCCTGCAAATTGGAAGAAAAAGTGTTTTTGAACACTATGAATGCTTAAGTTTTCTGCATTTTAGTGATTTCATCAATTGTGGTTCTATTTTGAATCAGGATCACTGTAAAAAAAACAGATTTATGCTATAAAAATAAAGGAAATCTACACTTTTTAAGCAGAAAAGCTGGAGAAGAGCATCACTGCTGATGTAGATCAATAGATTCTAGGAAGAAACCTGTGACATTTCATTTTTGAAAAGTCAGTTTATCCCACACTGAAGGCCATGTTCATCTCTAAAATCAGATATCCCACATGTAAAAAAATCATTTTCACCTACAAAATAATAACATAATACACTATGCAGCTGCTCAATGAGAGCAGATATCCAATACTAGATCCTCTGCATTTAAGAGGCAGTGACTGTAAACTTCAGGATGATTTTCTTTAATTCCAAAATGGACGTTGTCTCAGGGAGAATAAGCAGCAGACAGTCAAAGAAAACTGACATCTCCAGTCTCCACAGATAAGAGCTTTCCTCTGCACATGCATCTCTCTCTCTCTCTCT
>NW_023340206.1:9027861-9028138 GCF_004916995.1 Morone saxatilis
TCTCTCTTTCACTCTCTCTCTCTTCCATTTGCATTAGTTATTGATTTTGATATGCAGGCTGTGGGTGAGAAACGGGGAGAGACATGCACTGCATATGGTACGCGCAGGCCCATGCAATTTAAAATCCACTGACAGTGAAAGCAGGGAGTTGGAGACTTGTTATGAAAAGATGCGTCGGTGGCTAACAGTAGGATGCCAATTAGGCTGCTTGGCCACAACGAATGGATCCGCCGGTCACGCACCGGTCCCCCCCCCCCCTTACGCATGGAGCAGAGAA
>NW_023340206.1:9028238-9028681 GCF_004916995.1 Morone saxatilis
TTTTTTTTTTTTTGCCTGGTCAGTCAAGTGCAGCATGGAAAGCATCATCACCAGCAGCAGCAATGCAGGTGGGCCATGGCTGCTCGGCCCTTATTTGGGCTTAGATACAGAGAAAGAAGGGTTGTTTAGTAAACGATGATGCTCTTAGGCATGAAGGGTGCAACTAAATTGAGATTGTGAAATTAAAAAAAGGGAGATTAGACTGAAAAAAAAAACATATTGATTGTTTAAATAGTGCAGATTGTAAGAAATGTTACAAAAGCATGTATCAGTAACATATTTAACAGTTTAAATGCCTGGAAGATGCACAGAGCGAAACACACACACAGATGTATAGTGAAACACTTCCCACTATAGAATTTAAGGTTGATATAAACAGAAAAGAGATGGTGTGAAGAATATAAGAGCAGTAATGGCCGTGTAAAGTGCCGGTGCGCCCCCCC
>NW_023340206.1:9028825-9031219 GCF_004916995.1 Morone saxatilis
GTGTGTGTGTGTGGAGGGGAGGGCGCAAGCGAACATGCAGATGACAGGTATTCCTATTCCTTTGCAATGCCTTCGCACATTTTTTTCACCACTGCATTTAAAGATGGTACAAAGCCAGACATGTTAGGAAATCTATTATGAATCTGAGAGGGGACTTCTCTCCATGCGGAGGGGGTTCACAACTCAGTAATCTGAGGGATACAGATGTATTATTCACGACCAATTCAGTCCCTATTATGAGATCTGGATCTTCATCTTCCCAAATCGCATTTGACAGCTTTATTACGCGCCGGCGTGCGTTCGCATCTTATCTACTTTGCCATCTCTCGGAAAAAATTGTCAGATATATGAGTGATATAAAGCATTTCATCCCCGAACCACACACATCCACGCTTCGGGGGAAAAGTTGTCGGCTGCATTTCGAGCGCATGTGAACCCAAATCAGCGTGAGGGACTGTGTGGTTAAAGCTCTGTCAGGGAGGACGCACGCTGGCTACAATGTAAAGTTGAGACATTACCTGCTGCCAGTTCTCCTCCAGCGAGGGCATGGCAGAGAAGTAGCCGGTGTCGTGAACGAGTTGAAGTTCCTGAAAGATACTGTGGTTCGCCAAGACATCCATGCTGACGCTCGGTGATGGAAAAACAAGAACGATCCACAAGAAATATGCCTCCTTTCTTGGCTGTGTCAGACCTCTGCATCCACTTCTTTCATATTAGTCCATAAGAGGAGATTAATTGCTCAGTGTGGCGGCTGGAAATGTGGCGATTAGGGTCCCTGTACCTGCGCGCATTATCGGACTCGGTGCGTAAAAGAGACTGGAGGTGATGGAGGCTCCATGCGTATCCGTGTTGCCAAACTAGACACTGATAGGGGAGCCAGAGGAGGGGAGGGGCTTGGTAAACGAAGGGGCGTTGTTTAGTTTGTCAATCAACTCCTCGGCTCGTCCATTTAAGGCGAATGGGCGGGTGAGGAGTTATTTGAGCGGCGACTGAGCGTGGAGAGGCGGGGTTAGGCAGATTCAGCGGGAGGGATTGGCTCCGGTGCCACGTCACTCATGCCAAATATGGGCTCGATAGGTGAGCTATTTATGGATGGGTATATTAGATTTGGAAGAAGGTCTAAAAGGCTAGTCTGAGAGGAGAAGCCGTGGTGTAAACATCATGTGCTCACAAACAGGAGCAGGAAACAGTAGTAATAGGCCTATATTGTTCCTCAGTGTAAATATTTAATTATAATGAGATGATGGATGAGGCATTGGACTGTAGGAAAGTATATTCCTGTATAGAGACTCACAGTATGCTTTTAGTAAAGTTATCATACCTAATTATGTTTAAATCTCCTGTAGTATCACCATAATGCTGCTGCAGTGTTCCCATGGAGGCTGTATTATTTCACATGGTGCGTATACTGTCTATAATAAAGATTTCATGTGTTTATTATATATTTGTAAAATCCAATAAAGACTTCCTCACAAGTTGCTCACCGAGGTTAAAAGTTATATAAAAAGTTCATCATAGAGAGGCAACAAGAGGCTTATTATAATAACCCACATTGATAAAAATCAGCCTCTGCACTTCTTTTCTGCAGCTCATGCGCTGTAAGCATGGAGAGGGGTGAAAAAAAGTCCACTGTGTGTGTGTGGAATGATAAATAAGTAGCTGAATCTTCCTCGATACGTCTTGTTTGGTGGTGTGAGTAATGCCGCTTATTCGCTTGCCCCGTGTAAGCCATCGAAATTGTACACTTCCACGCAGGCTCAATAGTATTCTCTCTCTGTCTCACACGCACACACACAGAGTGTTGTAGAGGTCTGTAATCTCATTACAGTGCTAGGGGAAGGCTGGCCGAGGGCCCCGGCTACGCAATTTACACATGGCATTTTGGGAGGGAGAGCTCAGCTCAGACAGACGTTGAATCTTCCCGCTGACATTTATCCATTTGACACAACTCACTCTTTTCCTGCTTCTTGCTCCTCACATCTGCCCCTTTTTATTTCTCATATTTCTTCTCTTTCTGCCACTCTCCATCCATCTCTCACTTCTTCCCCATAATCCTGTGCCGCACTCTGTATCTTGCTAACAGTGTTCAGCAGGAATGGGCGGGATACAGAGGGAAAACACATGACAGAGACATAAATGCGAACATGAACGGTGGCCATGTGCACGGCAGAGGTCAGTCAACTGACACAAAAACAGAAGGAAAGCAACAATCGAGCACGGCTGTGTCCTGTTTATCTGATCGCCACATGGCTGCATGAGGTGTAAAATATTTAACAGATAAATCCTGTTATTTTAATGCATTGTTTATGTGGTTCTTTGGACGAAGTCCAAATTGTTTGTGAATGAAAACCAGTTCAGAAACACTGTTTAATAAAATGAGTCCATAATGAGACA
>NW_023340206.1:9031262-9033850 GCF_004916995.1 Morone saxatilis
GCTGAGCTTTCAAAGAACCATAAATACCAAAACCAAAATACCAGGAATTTTAACACTGAACCCAAAGTTGGCTGCATGCACAAGGATATCCTGCAGCTCTGGGATTGGACTGATGCTCAATATGGAACGAAAACAAAGAGTTAAACAGCAAAAGCTAAATGTTATCTCCCTACACGATTGTCTAAATGCTCTTTCAAAACCTCCCCCACAATGCCAGGAATATCATTTTGGCAAAGAAATATGAAATGCCTTTAATTAAATCATGTGTTTGGACTAAAACAGTGAAAACTTAAGAATTTTTAGAATCTCTAAAACTCGCATGTGTCATTTGTCTTTATGTGTAGGATGTAAGCTCCTCCATGGGTTGTTAACACTATGGATATAGGATTATGCAGAGTCTGTTGTTTCACCCCATTATTGTTGGAAGGAAATTATTTACTGAAGTGATGATAACTTCATCACTTCATTACTACATTAGCATGGTCAGACATGAGCATCCTTTTTGTTTTGTTTTTAAAGTGAAAAAACAAAATGCTTATATTTCTTAACATATAAAGCTTTATTATCTGATTCATGAATGAAGACAAATATAACCGCACAGCCTATAACTCACAATATATGTGTTTGTAGCAGCAAAACTATAAATTATACACCATCTAATTGAAGGAATGCTATGAAGGGGAAAAAATATCCACTATAAAGTATGACTACACGGCACTAAATATTATTAAGGTCACTATGAACTTTATTCCTGAGTTTACGACACTTTATATGTTCCTACGCAGCAATATTATAGGTATCTTTTTTCCCATTTTGTGCCATAATCTTCCCATTTAAATTAATATTCCCTTTTATTTTATCATCTTAAAGATCACGCTTGTTTCAAACAAATCCCTGAAATGTGGAAACTGCAGTGGTAAAAAATGCCGCTATCGCTCACTTGTTTCACTCTTTGAGTTGCTGAAATAGTTTGTTTTGCAGTGTACCACCCAGCTGCCATCATCGGGAATTAGCAAAACTGAAAGCCTCGTCTTATTGCCCGTTCTCAGCAGTGCACTCCCCCACCTCCTCCTCCTCCTCCTCCTCCTCCTCCTCGGCCCAAAGCCCATGCATATCATAGATAAAAATAAGTGCTCACCATTATCCGTGGGCACACAGCGTTATATTGTGGATGCTGACATTGCTCTTACCTGGCAGTTGGTGCTTTTACTATATTAATAATGGAGCAGGCGCCATCCATCATGGGGATATGAGGCTGCTAATCATGTCAGTTCCCTGCATATTCACTCCTTTCATCAAAAGAGGAGGAGAAGTAGTGGGAGAGAGGCAGAGGAAGACAGAGGGGAAAGGAGAAAAAGCAGCAGAGTGACGGTGAGAAGCAGAGATAAACAAAGAGAGGGGGAAATGATGGGGGGGAAAGAGGGGAAAAGAGGGAGATGGAAGGGGACAATATCAGTGTGCTGAACACATGACAGATGCCCTTGGCCTTTTGCTGAATGGCTTCCCTGTTGGCAGGAGTTAACCAGTGTATTTAAACAGGACAAGACGAATGGGACCTCTACTCCCCCTGCTCACTGAACCAGCCCATTTCTATTCCAACTCACAGCCTTCCCCCATGTGGGCATGCTAATATGGTTAGCTGACATTGGCAGGGTTAAAACTTCATAACGGCATTTTATTGTAATGTTCACTTTACTCTAACCTTCCTATTTTGCAAAGCTTGTCCCAGGAACTTCTGCTGAGCATGTGGGGAGTTTTTCAGCATTTTTTGCGCCACTCGATACAAACAAACTAATAGCGCTTGGTTTCCTTATCAAAATGAGAAATTCTGGGATCACCTGTTTCCAAAGCTGTTTCACTTCTTTTGAAAAGAGATATCATTCTTCTCTAACATAATATAACTGAGCTACCAGAAACAAGTTGATTTGCATTGAAAATAGCACCTGATGTTTGCAGGAACGCCCCCCTCCCGACCAGCTCGCCTCTCTATCCATTAGTCTCCTGCAACCAAGGGACCTTGAGTGTCGGCGCTTTGCTTTGCTTCATTTTGCCTCATTTGGTGTAATATGACATCCGTATGCCTTGATGTGTTTGAACATAACATTCGCACAAATATGGTGCAATTTCTTCTTGTTCAAATTGCTTCAGTGGTGTATTAGGGTAACCTTTATGTTTATAGAAAATATAAATTTTCGTCCGACATCTGTCCCCGAACATGCCTTTTGCCCGGCCATTAGCACAGAAAAGGAAATTTGCTTGTGATTGATGGGCCCGGTTAAATAAAGATAAGATTTTGAAAACGTGGCCATATGTCTGCCGTATGCACCGTCTCTTTTGGCTCAGAGCCTGGATACAGAACATCTTCAATATCCTGACGTCTTCTTCATACTGCTCTTCCGTAGGGGGACAGCAGGGGGAGAGGATGGAGGTGGAGGTGGGCAACTAGTAAGGGGGGAGGAGGGGTGGATTTCAGAGCGACAGGCCGGCTGAGAAAGCGATAATGAGCGCTCTGGGCTGTCTGGGGTGCAAACTGCTTCCCGCGTGAGATAGCTGCAAGGGAAGGGAAGGGAAGGGAGAAGAGGGGTGGT
>NW_023340206.1:9033950-9037592 GCF_004916995.1 Morone saxatilis
GGGATGGAGAGAAAGGAGTAAAGGGTGCAGGAGAAATTGCCCTCTCAGCTGGGTGATGTTTGATGCGGCGCTGCTGCTTCCTACGCTGGGAAAAGCGAGCGGAAACACAGCCTGTGAGGAGGCCATGAGGGGCAGCTGTTAAGTGCCAATTAGGCGATGATGAGTGGGAGACGGAAATACCCATTTGCACAAACACTCCTGCAAGCAGGCAGGGAGGAGTAGTCAAAAAGTGAAACAAATAGGGCCTAAACCCTGACAGTTTTCGCGGAGTCGCTCTCCTTCTCACCCTCTATCTCCCCTCCTGCCTGTTAGGTAACGTCACATCAGTGTCGGCAGAAAATGTGGGTTACAATTTGGCGTTCCATTTTGTTCTGTCTCCATCTGGCCTCTTCTGAAGGCCACTGAAAGCAACGTTTTGCAAGAGCCTGTCTCATTATGCCAAAGAACAATGCCCCGTGTCAGGCGTCCAATTAGTGAGCGAATTCACTCACGTATTTAGTCCATGACACAGAAAATGATAAGGTAGGATGATGGAGCCACTATGCTTTTTTTTTTACAGTCATAGATTAGCTTTTCAAAGGCATCAAATTCAGTCATTGTCAGTGTGTTCATGTTTGTGTGCATCTGTGTGTACAGCCCCATCTATACCTGGGACATAGTGTTTGTGTTAGGACTCCTACAGGGTCAGGGAGAACTGGGAGTAAAATGAGACCAGAGGCAGAAAATGGCTAGAAGTCAGATTTACCTGAATCTTTTATTGGCAGTATCTGAAACTTCAATTGGATATCAAGGACACCCCATACCATGCCAAAATGAGAAACAAACCAAAACGGCTGAGGAAAATACAGAATATGAATGCCTATAAATGCCTATACCTTTATACGTTAGTTGACATAAATGAATTACTTAAAGATGCATTTAATGTGTTTTTGAAACACCGTCGTTTTTTATTGCGTTGATACAATTTGAGAAGATACAAAGAAAAGAAGAACTTGCTCTGCATACAGAAATGAAAAGGAGTTAAGCACAGCCACAAAGCATCTTTCTCGCAACAGAGAAATGACGGAGCTGTAGCGCAACGAGCGCCACATCTAATGGACTCGGGTTTGTAGTTGCGATTCCTTGACTCGCTAACTATTTAAAACCTACCTCCCTGAAGACTGTTTCAAGAAGAATTCAAACAGCAAAAATGGTAAGAACAAATCAACAATAGCCAAAACAACCACTATGTTATAGAAATGCATATGGAAACAGCAGTCACAGAGCTACACAATAATTCTGCACAAAATTCCTGAAACAACTAGCCATCCACCTATAGGAGGATGTGTAGCACTTTGTGTGTGAGGATGTGTTTCTGGCGGTGACTTGGCATAAAGCAGGAGCCGTGAGGTCTTCAATAGGGAGCTATGGCAATGGTAGCTATAGCAAAGCGGCTGACCTTGTTTGCAGCAAAAGATGACATTTACATCATCTCAATTCAGGACCTACAGGTGCACACACTGTCCTTGTGTCATAGAAACACATAATCAAGCCGCATGATGATTCTATCCTTTGTTCAAATTAAACTGTACTACAGTCCAAAATTACAGTGACAGATGCACAATGGCATCAAACGTAAAAGTGCAATTCGTCATCAGGGTCACCGACAATGAATGAGTCTTTTCATGTCCGAGCTCCCAGTCAATCTTGTTTCTATGCACGCCGCACATCTGAGGCCTCAGTAATTTCCCCCGGCTGCCGCCTCAGATCAGCCTGCGCCATACTGTGTTTTGTATATTCATGTGTGTACCTTCCTATCTTAATCCTAGCTATTACTCGCATGGCTGGCCATGTCAAGGGGAGATTTGCTCACTCACAGTGAATGGGCCAATATTGACAGCACGCCCACCGCATCAGCGATCAGTGTAAGGGCTTAGCGCGCACTAGATTCACAGGTTTGAAGCTGAATTCAATGAGGAGGGTGGTGTGTTGGAAAACAATCCTCACAGGGAATCTATGCAAATGCTAAATGTTACTCTTAGCCTGTCAGGAGTGATAATTGAACAGTGGGTGCTGTTAACTTATGTGATGGGATGTCAATGTCCTACTGCTTTAAATGGTGACACATTTTATTGCATTTCCTGTATTTGTCATTTCACGGGTAGCCAAAGTCTTTTGGCTCAACATGGACTTAAATCCGTCATGCCTAGATACAAAGCTAATATCATGTTTTCCTTTTTTTTTATTTTTTGGAACACCTGTGTTGTTTTGAAATGTTGCTAATAAAAGCAAAAAGGAGCTCTGATTTCGGTGTGCAGGTGCTTTTCCATAGTATTCTCATTGATTGTTTCGATGTCCAGCACCTGTCCTACTAGGTTTTGTGGATGTGTACACGATTACTCGAGCCTAGCGATGCATGATGTCCCAGAATTGGCTCAAGTATGATAGTCTGAGTCCAAGTCCTGAGACCGGCCCAAAGCTGACCCAAGTTCTGCAAACTGGAGCTGATTATCAGAAAAATCCATCCAGAAATCCCCCTCCCTTAAATTTTCAGGCATATATGGGCCAGAAAATGGCTTGGTTCTTTGTCGTCTCAGACTCAGATTTTGGTTTTTACTCAAATAGTTCATTTAAATTAAAATGTCATGTTAAAAGCCTTAAACAGGGCAGGGTTAGATGATCATGTCTCACTAAGGCCACCAATTCTACAAATGTATTTACTTTGACTACCAAATGCAGTAGTTTATGTCCGCTAAGACCAGGGCCCCTATGAGCAGTATACAAAAAAAGGGAATGGGGGATGTTTTCTCAATGTCAACACTCTGAATGGTTGATAACATTTGCAATAGCTCTGTAGCTTAGTGCTTCATCACGTCTTGACCACTGCACTTCAATAAAGCCCACTTCAGTTAAGCTGCAGTCCATACTGACCAGCCCTGGCAGCTGTGCGGTGTCAACTAGGGTTAGGTCACTTCAAGGGGAAGCAGGGTCAACTACCCTTTACATGCAAGAGCCGGGTTCCATGTACCCTTAATCCACTCTGAAGTGTCCTTGAGCAAGACAAACCCTTCCTGGTTGCTGCTCTATAGCTGACCCCTGTGACCCAGTAGAGATGAACAACTCATTCCCCAGTAAATGGATTTTTGTCCTGATGTTATTCAGTTCTGTTTGAGTTCAGTTCAGTTCATCCGAGTTCATTTTAAGTCAGTATACTTTTCCTTTTTCTCTACAGTTCAGCTCAATTCAATAAGGTAGAAGAAAACTCTCGCTGTCGTTTATCAAGCACTGCAGCAGCGTCTGGAGCAGCAGCTGGCCCAAACCCCAACTGATCTCTGCCATATAGAGGTCAAAAGTTGACAAGAGGCTGACTCCCCTTTCATCCCACAAACCGGGAGCTTCTCGGTACATTTTCCAGAGGCATGTCACCACTTCAAAGGTGTTAGCGAAATGATTTGCAGACGAAAGCGACGCCGCTTCTCTCTCTTGGCTGGTTCACAGTTGTCACTGTCGCACTTTGTTTTGCTTAAATGGAATGATTGAGTCCTGGCTCTGTGATGCCGTTTCAAGGAAAACCAGCCTCACATCATTACCGGTGACATTAGCAGGTGACAGCAGCAGCCCGATGCACATGAGGTTCAAAGCGCCATAGCTGCGTAAACAGAT